>NC_071392.1:33617091-34217091 GCF_022682495.2 Desmodus rotundus
AACAGCAGAGACGCTCCTGTGACTCAAGAAGTTCCAAGAATTTAGAGGCTACTTTCCAGGAATCCAGGCCAAGGACCAATCAGATTTTTTTTTATTTCAGCGGTTTAGAAGCGATCTTTCAACCAAATTCCTTATTATACAGATAGGTACTCTCATTATCTACTCTTTTTAAATGGAGAAACTGAGGCTCAGCATGGTTAGTAGACTTACCCCAGACCACACAGTTGCAGGCAGAAGAGCCAAGTTTTGAAATTGGACAGCTTGTTTCCAAAGTTCATATTTTAAGTTATTATTTTCAATATTCTAAATGGTAGCCATTAATTCAAATCTGCAGGGCATAGCATCATAGTAAAGAGCTACACTTTTTTATTCAATACCAGCTTACCTTAACAAAGTCATCTGTATTTCTGAGACACACTTTTAAAAAACATTGTTTATAAAAGGCAATCATGGCACTAGAGTCATTCATTCAAAATTGTTTACTTAGTGTCTACAAGGTTGTAGCCTTTGTTCTGGGCCCTGAATGAGCTTTAAAGCCTCTTGTAACTATGAATCTATGATGCTTCACTATGCGAACATTTTACATTATGGATGGCTCTGCAATGGCTAGTCGACATTCGTTTTTAGTATAATTTTCCCTTCTTATAGGAATGTGGGCAGTGCAATAACAACAGACAAGTTCATAGAGAAGGATATTTGAATGGGATATAAAGTTGTTAAAGAGAAAACCACAGACCCCAGAAGACATCACTTGTGCTAAAAGCCCATGATACGCCAAACCTAGATTTAAGATCTGATCCAACTGCAGTTTCAATCTCTCCCAGAAATATAATCATGATCAACTGAAATTTTTATGGTCAACACCAATGAGGTAATCTGTCACATGGGCCCTCTCCATCCCCCATAGGAAACAGGAGACAAACAGCAAGATAAAACCCTTGTCTTTCCCTTCCCCAGATAGAAGATGTCCAGGACTAAAAAGGAACCTTTTTTTTCTTTTGCTAATAATTCCCCTGTCAAACCCTTCTTGTAAAAATATTTCATTCTGCACAATCCCTATGAGTGCCTTTAGTTACTAGATAGGATGCTGCCAGATTCCAATTCATGAATCCCTTAATAAAGCCAATTAAATCTTCAAATACATTTTGTTTTTTTTAAACAAAGTATAGGCCTACAAGTCAAGAAATAAAAACATGAAGCATGAAAATTAAGGCATTAATAGTTCATTAGCAGTTCATTAAAGAACAAGAGCTAAAAACTCTCACAAATATTTCATTTTATGTAAATTCCCAAATATATAACATAACTATGTAGTTATATATTTTTAAAAAGTGGGAATTATTGCAAGGAGAACTTTAAAAATTTGTAAGGAGAGAAGTGACATCACCCAGATGCCAACATAGGTCATTTCTGACTACGTTCCCTCTCCCAAGAAAAACAACTAACAGCCATTCATGGACAAGGCACACTGGGCGAATCCTAGACCACGGGGTTGAGGCAGAAGCACAAACCTGCACCACGAGAGACCCAAGCATTGGAAGGGTAAAAGGAGCGAGGCACACGGGCCACATCGCCCCTCCCCCAGGCCAGTTGAGAGCCATGCTGAGAGGTCTTCTCTGAGCCTACAGGTCCTCCAGTGCTGTGGGTCACTTCTTGCGAGCCTTGATGCTAGTCTTGCCCTATGGGGACCACACAGCTATGTGTGGGAATCTGATTGTGACAGACAAGGGGAAATGGGGTTGCAACAACTGGCACTCGAATCTCGGCAGACCGAGTTCCTTCCTGCAGCGCCAAGTAGATGTCCCAATCAGCGGTTTTGCTCATCTTGAGAGCCAAGATGGCCTAGTACGCCCAGGGAATGCAGCAAGAGGAAGGTCGGCCTGATGTGGGTCCTTAAACAAAGACCTTTCCCAGCCTTGGAGTCGGTCTGCCTCTCCTCCCAGGCAAGTTGCTGAGTCGTAACCTCTCTTACCAACGAGTTTAACTACCTGTTGGCCCTGGCTGACCAGAGAGCCTGACAGGGAACGCCTGGGAGACAGTTTGGACCTGGCTGTATTGCCTCTCCCCAGCAAGGGAGCTGAATCATAGCCTGGCTTGCAGCTGAAGGTAGATCTCAGCCCCTCCTGACCAGAAGCCCTGATTAAAAACACTTGGGAGTCTGCTTGGAACTGGCTTTCCCATCCCAACCCCACCAAAAAAATTGTTAGATCTAATCTGTGAGTTCATTAAATTTTCAGAATACAAAATCAACATACAAAATTCAATAGTATTTCTATACCTTAACAACACATTATCTAAAAAAGAAATAACATAATTGCATTTATAATAGTATCAAAAACAATGTAATACTTAAGAATAAATTTTATCAAGGAGGTGAAATGATCTCTATATTGAAAACTATAAGACATTGATAAACAAATCAAAGACACAAATAAATGTGAAGGTAACAATGTTCATCGATTGGAAGAATTAATATTGTTAAAATGTCCATTTCTCCTAAAGCCAACTACACAGGGTCTGGCAGAAGTAAGGCCTGCTTGACTGTTGTTTTGCTGTGTATAATGTGTTCCCACGTATACTGTATACTCATGTTTTTGGCCCAATTTTTCAGGAAAAAAATCTTTTGTTTTAATTTTTTAATTCAATTTTTTATTTATTTTTATTCAGAAACAAAACCGGTTATCATATTCCAGGGCATTATTTTGCACACAGGTATCATTATTGCTTTCTAGAGTTACATGTGTAATGGATAAGCATAAATAAAAGAATTAAAGATGTTTATATAGATATGGATTAGTACTACCCATGTACAGCTTGCATCCTATTTTTCCCTCAAAAATTTGGAAAAATATGTGCATTATACACAGCAAAATATGGTAACATAGGTGTAATAATTTATAGTTTTAATTTGAGCATTTTACTTAAAATGTCATATGGTGTGCTTGAGTGTGACATTGTTATGTTACAGAATTATGTGCTTATGACTTTGTAATAAAAGATTTTGTAATAAAAATGGGAATTATTTGTGCTGGAACACTGTAGATTCAATGTGTTTCCTATCAAGATTTCCAATGGCATCATTTAGGGAAATAGAAAACCAACCCTAAAGTTTATGTGGATCCACAAAAGATCCCAAATAGCAAAAGCAATCCTGAAAAAGAACAACAACAACAACAAAAAACAGGGAGCATCACATAAATGACACTGAGCTATGTTATAAAACTGTAATAATCAAAATATATGGTACTGTGATAAAAATAGACAACAAACCAATGGCACAGAATCAAGAACCCAGAAATAAAACCATACAGTCAGCTAATATTTGTCAAGGGTGCCAAGAATAATCAATGGAGAAAAGACATTTTCTTCAATAAATGAGAAAATTGTATATTTACATGTGAAAAAGTTAAACTAGACACTTATACAACTCACAAAAATTAACTCAAAGTTGGCTTTTGTAAGTGGTACAAGATAAGAGTCCAGGTTCAGCCGAGAGCTGAAACCATGAAACTCTTAAGAAGGCAGGGGCATATAACGCCTTGACATGGGTTTTGGCAATGATTTTTAGATATGACACCTAACACACAACAACAAAATAACAAATAAGCAGGTGGGACTATATCAAACTAAAATGCTTCTTTACAGCAAAAGAAATAATAAAAATGCAAAGACAACCTACCAAATGAGAAAAATATTTCCAAACCATAAATCTGATAAGGGGTTAATACCAAACACACATAAAGAACTCATACAAATCAGTAGAAAAAAAATCCAATTAAAAAATAGGTAAGGGACCTGATTACACATTGTCTAAAAAAGATATACAAATAGCAACAGGTACTTGAAAAGGTGCTTAACATCACTAACCATTAGGGAAATGCAAATCAAAACCACAATGAGATGTCACCTCACCTGTTAGAATGGATAGCATCAACATTCAAGAGACAGAGCTCTGGCCAAGATGGAGGTATAGGTAGAAATGCTTCACTTTCTCACACAATCAAAGGGTAACAACCAATTTAAAAACAAAAGACAGTTGATGGAGACAACTGTACTTGAACAATTAAAACAGAGTTAAAAAAAAAAACTAATAAACTAATAACAAAAAACAATAAGACCTGCCAGAAAATCAAACTGCATGGACAGTCTGACAACCTAGGAGTTAAAGAAGCATTCATCCAGACTGGTAGGAGGGATGGAGACGGGCAGCTGAGGCAGAGACAACTCGCAGCAAGGGACTGGACTGTGCAGGCAAGGCTGGGCTGTCTGACCAGTACCACAGTTCACATTCACACAAGGATTACCTGGGAGGAACAACTGGGGGATGAGATGGACCATGCAACCCAGGGTTTCAGTGCCAGGAAATAGAGCCTCAAAACCTCTGGCTGTAAGAACCTGTGGCCATTGTGGCAGTGGGAGAAACTCCCAGCCTCACAGGAGAGTCTGTTGGAGAGACCCACAGGGTACTAGAATGTACACAAACCAGGAAATCAGCACCTGAAAGGGCACAATCCACTTGTGCGAAGTGGGGGAAGTGGCTGAAACTGGGGCAAGAGCCAAGCAAGCAGCATTGTTCCCTCTCAGACCGCTCCTCCATGGACAGTGCCACAAAGCAGCGCAGATGGTTGCCCCACCCTGGTGAATACCTAAGGCTCCACCCCTTACAATGTAACAGGTGCTCTGAGACAAAGAAATATGGCCCAAAAGAAAGAACAGATCAAAACTCCAGTAAAAGAACTAAGAGATGAGGAGACAGCCAATCTGTCAGATGCAGAGTTCGAAACACTGGTAATCACGATACTCACAGAAATGATTGAGTTTGGTCACAAAATGAAGGAAGAAATGAATGCTATACAAAGTGAAGTAAAGGAAAATGTACAGGGAACCAACAATGAAGGGAAGGAAACCAGGACTCAAATAAATGATTTGGAACAAAAGGAAGTAATAAACATCCAACTGGAACAGAATGAAGAAACAGGAGTTCAAACAAATTAAAAGAGGCTTAGGAACCTCCAGGACAACTTTAAACATTCCAGCATCTGAATCATAGGGGTGCCAGAAGGAGAAGAGGAAGATCAAGACATTGAAAACTTATTTGAACAAACAATGAAGGAAAACTTCCCCAATCTGGCAAAGGAAATAGACTTCCAAAGTCCAAGAAGCCCAGAGAGTCCCAAAGAAGTTGGATCCAAGAAGAAACACGCCAAAACACATCATGATTGCATTACCCAAGATTAAAGATAAGGAGAGAATCTTAAAAGCAACAAGAGGAAGGGAGACAGTTACCTAGAAAGGAGTTCCCATAAGGCTATCTGCTGATCTCTCAAAAGAAACCTTGCAGGCAAGAAGGACTGGAAAGAAATACTTGAAGTCATGAAAGACAAGGACCTACACCCAAGATTACTCTATCTAGCAAAACTATCATTTAGAATGGAAAGGCTAAGATAAAGTGCTTCCCAGATAAGGTCAAGTTAAAGGAGTTTATCATAACCAAGCCCTTATTACATGAAATGTTAAAGGGACTTATCTAAGAGAGAGAAGATCAAAAACTATGAATAGCAAAATACCAAACTCACAACTATCAAAAACTGAACCTAAAACAAACAAACAAATAAAAAAACAAAAAAACCTAAGCAGACAACTAGAACAGGAACAGAATCACAGAAATGGAGATCACATTGAGGGTTATCAATGGAAAGGGGGATAGTGGGGGAAATGGTACAGGGAATAAGAAGCATAATTGATAGGTACAAAATAAACAGGGGGAGATTAAGAATAGTATAGGAGGCCTGGCTGGTGTGGTTCAGTGGATTGAGTGCGGGCTGCAAACCAAAGTGTCGCCAGTTCAATTCCCAGTCAGGGCACGTGCCTGGGTTGCAGGCCGGGCCCCCAGTGGAGGGCCTGTGAGAAGCAACCACACATTGATGTTTCTCTCCCTCTCTTTCTCTTTCCCTTCACCACTCTCTAAAAAAAATAAATAAATAAAGTCTTTTAAAACAAGAATAGTATAGGAAATGGAGAAGTTAAAGAACTTATACATACAATCCACACACCCATGAACTAAGGAGGGGAGAATGCTGGAGGTGGGGGGGAGCAGGGCAGAGGGGGAAAAAGGGGAGAACAAATTGGCACAATTATAATAGCATAATCAATAAAATATATTTAAAAAACGAACTGTGAAAAAACCTCAAGAGATAAATGCTGGAGTACATGAAGAAGAGGAAATGCTTGTGCACTGTTGTTGGGGTTGTAAATTGATGGGGCCACTATGAAAACCAGTATGAAAGTTTCTCAAAAATTAAAAATAGAACTACAATATGATAGCAATTCTAGTTCTGGGAATACATCTGAGGGAAACCAAAACACTATTTTGAAAAGACATCTGCACCCCCATTTTCATAGCAGCATTCCTTATAACAGCCAGGACATGGAAACAACCTAATATTTATTGATGGCTGAGTGGACAAAGAAAATGTGCTTTTTTATATTTATCTGCACATATAGATAGAGATATCTATACATACAATGGAAATTGTTCAGTGATAAAAAAGAAGAAATTCTGACATTTGCAACAACATGGACAAAACTTTATGGCATTTTGCTAAGTAAAATAAGTTGGACAGAGAAAGACAAATATTATATATCTCACTTTACATGGAATCAAAAAAGAAAATGAAAAACCACACTGTACTTGTTTATGTCAATATCACAATAAAACTAGAAAAGAATAAGAATAAAACTTCATAAAAAGGAAGATGTTTAAGTGAGCATATGATTATAGCATAATAATAGTATACATGGAATAATAATGATAGTGAAAATAATAATAGTAAAAAAAATAATAATTGGCAGAAGAAAGAAGAGTTCACTGAATTATAGCACATTGCTGTCAAGGTTTTTAATGTAGTTCTGACCTTGATAAAACTCAGAGCAATGCAATTTGGTAGTTTATGAAAAACATTAACATGTGTTTACTTTAATCCCCATTTCCAAGATCTAAACATATATCAGCAATGATGAGAGAAAAACTACATTTATGAAAATGTTCAATGAAGCATCATTTATTTTTAGCAAAAAGTTGAGGGAGAGTTTAAATAACAATAAAATGGGGAATGATTGTGTAAATTATGGTGTATTCATTCCATGTAATATTCTATATAATTTAAAATGCTATTTAAGAAATAATGTGGCATGAAAGAAAGTTACAACAGTAAGTAAGAACAAAGTAGGAGTGCCAAACCAGAAGCATAACCAAATAATGTTTTTATCATTCTTGTGGGTCTAGATGAGAAAATAGATTGTGATCCTTTCCTTTTAACCAGCTAGTTAACTGTGGTTGACTTTCCTGCTATGTATTTGCACATCTTGACCGAGGGAAAATGAAACCACTGGTAACTTTGGGATTAGCTGATTTCTCCATGACAATATTTATATGCCTTCTAAAATCTTCATTAAATTGGCGCCTGAGTGCACACTATCCCAGGCACAGTATCTGCATCAACATCAAAGTAGACAAAGTAACTGCCTAGTCCCACTTTCAATTTATGAGAGTTTTTCTCTGTGCGCCAGCCCTTTAGTAAATTGTAATGCAGAGACTACCCACATAACCTCAGCAGGCGAAACAAAATCCCCGCTCTTCAGGGCTCAGGGTGCATTTTCCTCTCCAGACTTGACACAACAATGGTGAAAAGTCAACTCCGACAGGATTGGCACGTGAGGGAAACTGATGAGGGCAGAACAACTAAGAAACACAAGGAGTAGAGGCATGCCCAGGAAGGCCAGTGTAAAGCTCCAAGGACACACCAGAAATCAGCTTGCAGCACGGAGACATTTCTGTTAAGTGGTGACAGAACCAACCCCATGCTGCCGCCAAGGTGGGACAGCTCAATCTGAAACACAGAAACCAAGGCTGGCGCTGCAAAGCAAAGTGTGATGTCCAACGAGAAACGCTGGCTAGGGACTCAAACACGGCGCTGCTGGCGTAACCCTGTGGCCAAAATCCTTATATTTCACCCAGACTTTATTGATAATAAATTTCTTTATCACTGGCAAATACAACAAATCAGAAATCACCAAGAGACCTTTCCTAGGTAGTTAGGGTTTTCAGACTGGATGCTTTTACTATTGTCTTTCTACTCATAGACAGGATAAAAAGGAATCTGGCTATTACTGAAGTTGATGAGAAAAAAAAATACTTGGGATAATGGACAAGGGAAAAAAACCTAGCATAAAGCTGCTAGCTGTAGGATGCAAGATAATGGCTGCATGTAAAAGGCACGTGAAACAGTCAGTTAATAAATACTGCAGCTAGTTAAAGTGAAAGGCAGCACGTCCTGGAGTGCCCATCCTCTTTATGAGATGAAAATCCCCTGGAGAGTTTGCCAAAAGCTAGAATTTTGCCTCATACAAAACTGCTTTCCTAAAACAGAGATCTTGAAAAGACAACTTCGCCTGCCATTCTCGGAAATCAGGTTTTTTTCCCCCTTTCTGGACATGCGTCAGTTGCTGATGACAGCAGTGGACCTCTAACCATCGCACAATCATCATATGTATGTAGATATTTACCAGTTCATATGTCATTATTATCTCCCCCGTGGATATCCATCACATTTTAAATTATTCAATGGCAACAGATTTTGAACTAGTGCAATCACAATATCCAGTCTCATAGTTACGATATGCTTCACATGGATTACAGTAGGTTACTGTACATTTTACAGACATGGTCGGCAGGCTATTCAAAAGAGATGGGTTTTCCTCAGCTCCCCGTCTTTCTCTGAAGGAATCAAACAGACAAGCAGCATTAATTAAGCAGACAGTAATTTCTATCTTATACCATTTTATGGAGTAGAATAAACACGGTTTGGAAAACAAAACAGAACTGGGTACAAATACAGGCTCTTCCATCGTGCAGACTGCCATTAACATTTTTGCACTTACTATTATTTATCCTAATGCATGGTTTATTTACTTTGTTTGTTTTCTCCTTCCTCCTCTAAAACGTAAACTCCCTAACAGCAGAGCTTTTTGACCACAAATATACTTACATGTATTACCTGAATGATAGAAGAATTCACTCTCCAGAGAATTTCCAGCTTGTCCCACCACTTGCAGAGAGCAGTGGGAGCATTATGTATGGAGGGGTAGAAATATGCCCCCAAAAGATATTGGTTATATGGCCTCTCACCAACAGGATCAAACACAATGCCTGAATTTATAGGGCATATATGATAAGTACTTTCATCAAAGTAAAATTTAAAATATGTACTAACACTTTATGGTCTATAAATTTTCCATCTTTAAGGAAATACATCCTGACCTATGATTAATTGAAAAATTAGTTAACCAACACCTCAAGTGCAACAAATGTTTTATCAATCAAGAAGTTCCCCCCCCACCACCACAACTACTCTTTGGTTGTAAATATCGGCTTTAACTTTCAAATTGTAATTTATTTAATACATTGCATCAATGTTGCATGCCGGTACCCAGTAAAATAATGTTGCCTCAAATCAACCAACAAGCCAAGAATCTTCTTCGACTTGTGCATTCTTTATCGACTCAACAAATTTTTATGGAGTGCCTACTATGTTTCCAGTGTGATTCTAAGAAATTTTAAAAAATAGTACTAAATAAGAGAGGAAAAATTCTGTTTCCATAAAATTCCTCCTCTCAAATATTTCTAGGAAGATAAGATTTAAATACATATAACACAAATATAAAAATAAATGTGTAATAAAATAGTAGATCATTAATTGTTGTAAGAAACAATTCAAGCTTAATGGCATCAACTGTAATGTAGATATTCTCTTAGATTGAGTGGTTAAGAAAGGTCTCTCTGAGGAGGAGACATTTATAAAAATACCTGAATGAAGGAGGCATGGAATCAGAAGAGCACCTGAGGGAGGAGCATTCCATTAGAGAAAACAGCAGATGCAAAGGCTCCACATGGGAAACACATGTTTTGCTTGACCAGAGTGCTTAAGAGACAATGGAACAGAGGTAGAAGTTGGATGAAATTGGTTCTTAAAGGCTATTGTAAGAACAATGGGTTGTATTCTAAAAACAATGCAGAACTAGTTAAGAGATTCATATTTTTAACAATAAATAAATACAATTATAATTAAGTCACATTAAAGAAAATTTGAATTTTTGTTGGATAATGTAAATTCATAGCTCTAAGTGGAGAATTTGGTAGTAGTCAAGGTGAGTGTATACAGATAAGGATAAATATCCAGATAAAAAATAATCTAAAATGACTAGACTCATCACTTACTTTTTCCTGTCATCATTTAATATTTTCCTGTGTTTTAGTCAATGTTGAAAATCCCCCAAAGAAGTATTTAAGAAATGAGTGATTTAAAGAAGGAAAAATCATATCACAGTTATTTTATATTTCTGCAATAATTTTTTCACTCTCTTAAGGTCTTGGAGATACAAAAGAAATCTATATGCCTACAAACTATAAATAACTGGTGACAAGTGACAAGTGTCTATTAAGATGTCTTGATAATGAATGAAGCAATCCCTTGAAGAGACACTGGGTTGGATCCCTCCTTTGAAGATGCCGTGTTGTAATCAGGCCAAATAATCAAAATGCCATGTCTTTGAGCTAATCTCTCTGATAAAATGGATATAAAACAATGTTTAATTTTTTCATTGTTCACCTAAAGATTCTTTAATTGGAGTGGCATTCTCAGGAGTGTGCCAGTCTGCTGAGTAGAGATTTCACTTATTTACTGCTAAGTAAATTCACGAAATTTTGCTGTTTCACCTCTGTGACACAGAGCATAAACAAATGTCATTTGAAAATGGACTCAATTCTACCAGATGTGATAAAAGAAGACAACGTCAAAAGCATGTGAAACTCACTTTGTGTCAGTGACAACATTTCTATGATGAGCATTAATAATACAGAAAGCAAACAAAGGTCGGACATAGAAGAAAGTTCACATGTCAGGGAGGCACAGGCATTAAGTGCAGACCATATATCACTATTTGCTTCCATGACTCAGTGTCATTGGTAGTGTCTCCTATCATGTTTGAGAGAAAGTGATATCCCTGATCAGAAGGAATCCAGGAACATAGCTAGTGGGAAGAACATGAGCTGAACGGTGTCTGGCTTAGTAGGCAATCAATAAATGGTGACTAATTAATTAAGAGAGGTTATGTCATGACTTTGCCAATAATCAGTGTATAAATGCATGTGCACATGTGTGCATGTTTGTGTTTATTGGTGTGTGTGTTGTGCCAAAGGTAAATTGATTACTTAGCAGGGCTCTAATAAAGAGTCCAACACAGAAATAAGGAATCTAGGGCAGAAGTCTTGGGATGCAGATGATTGGCATCTGAAACATTTGTCCATGGAAAGCTTGGACTTGACCCCTGGATTAGAGTGCATAGCAGAGTGCTTTTCATTAGATAACATGCAGTGATTGGGCATCTGATCAAAATGCAGAAGCAAGGAGTGTTTAGACTTGTTTAGGGCTTGTTGGAGAGTAAAGGGAAGAGTAAGGATGGATATGATTCAAGAACAAGAAAGTACCTAGCAGTCATTTCTAGGAACATATGAATTGAGATTTTGCATAGATTATGTCACACTAAGGTCCAGCAGAGGAGGGCTGTGTACTCCTGCCTGGGGAGGGCAAAAATAAAGAATATAAAGTGACAAGTGACAGGTAAGTGAAACCTCAGGTCACATTCCTACATTATTGGACATGTTTGATTAAAGAGATTTCCTAGTGAGTTGAGTCCTTCTGAGAATAATAAGTAATGAAAGTATCTTCACAGTTTTACATTAAAAATATTATACATGTGAAGACTGCCATCATGTCTAGATTATATTATTAGTCAGAGAAGACATTCTGAAACTTTATAGAGCTTTGCTGGGACATTACAAAGGATTAGATCGCAGGTTTAAGCAAACAGAAACAGAAAGACTTCACGTAAGATATGTGTAATATATTTCAACGAAGAATACATCTATAAAACCTTTAAAGTCATATTTAGGTTTGAGGAAATGACTTTATTTTATAACACTAAAATTTTAAGAAATAGTCTAAGAAATACCAGCCTTTAAGTATATAATATAATTATACTCAGTAATAAATACAATGTTAAATGTATTTTAAATTCAGCAGTGTAAAATACACAATATTTCCATACCATATTTCTTTTTATTATTTTCTTATATTTTGGTATCTTTTTTTGTTAGAAATACATGACCAACACTGTAATACCATTAATCTTTTTATTGAAAAAAAATATTATTGCATTGAGCTATAGTCTAAGTAATTTATTGAATAACCTAAAAAATCTGCTTTGCATATACAATAGTGCAATTTACTTAGTCACAGTATAATAAAAAACACATTTTATACTGAGGATACAAAATAAAATTATGGAATTGTGTATCATATTGTCAGACTATCACTCAGTTTAATTACAAAGTAAGTACTTCAAATAGAATTGAGTAAGGTGAGAATTAGTTTTAAATAGCTACATAACAAATTTACATTATTAACTATTTTATCTCTCACAAATAAAAGAACTGATAACTTATCATGTTGGAAAAGAAATTGCTACTTGAAGTTGACTGTTTCTGTATGTGAATAAGTTTGGGAAAACACTATTTTAAATAAAGATCATGGCCTACAACGGAAAACTAAAGGGCACATTCATTAAGAACACTCACTCACAGGCCTGGCTGTGTAGCTCACTTGGTTAGAGCATCATCCCCATATACCAAGGTTGCAGGTTTGGTCCCTGGCCAGAGCACATAAAAGAAGCAACCAATGCATGTATAAATAAGTGGAATGCCAATTTGATGTCTCTCTCTCTTTCTCTCTCTCTCACTTCCCTCTCCTCTTCTCTCCCTTCCTTTCTCTTTCTCTAAGTCAGTTTTTTAAAAAAGAATACACACTCACATACACACTCACATGTGCATACACACCTATGTTGTGTATTTCCATAGACCTGATTTATGTTTCTGCCCAGATGCTCTTGCTCCTCATATTTAAGGAAAGTGGTGGGGTGCAAAATGAGGCACCCCATTTAAGAACCTGTATTGGGAGCTCTCCCTCTGATACAAAACTGTATTAAAAAAAAAGAACAACTTTGGCTTATCTAATACAGGCTTATTCTAAACCTAACCCATTTGACCACTGCTTTCATTTTTAATACAGCTTAATCCAAAGCTATGCAACAGTCACCTTCAAATGTCTACCTAATAGAAGAAGCGGATAATACTTTTGCTGGAATGAAATGATAACCTGTGAAAATCCTCTAGACCCTGGTTTATTGGCAGGGAAACACATTTCAGTAGGAAACTCCCACGTAACTGTGAAGTAGATTCAATGTGAGACACTAAGGGGAGAAAAACTGCTTTCCTGACTTCTGGTCACTCATTTGCTTTTTAATAATTTTCTGTTTTTCAAAGAGAGTGCCTTTCTCTTCAGGAGTTGAGTCATTTAAAGAATCAAAATTAAACCTTTCCTTGGGCATCATTGGGCCAGAGATAAGCACTAGGTCAAGTTTGCCCCAAGTATGTTAGCTATATGCTGGTAATACATATCAGTCGGTTGCATACATCCTGACGTGGGCCATTCAGGTTCTTTTAATTGTGCTTTTGGGAAATTGCATCTGATATTTCTATATTTTTCTTCAGAATGTCTAACTATCTGAAAATTATGGGGAAATTTCCAAGAAAGATTAAGAAATGTGCTACTGGTTTGAGGTGACCGGTGATGTTGTTTCACTAGGAAGGAGGAGTGAGCCCTCCCTGCAGACGGGGGAAGGCATCTGGACACTTTTTCCTGGCTGTCTAGAGCGCTGGCACACCAGTGGAGCCCTAGGGGGCAGAGGATCTGCACATCTCTAACTATTGTTCCAAACAGTTGAACTTCATGATGTTTTAGGATCAGCTTGAAAGGGTCACAGTACAATGTAGAAGCTGTGTTGCTGCTGGTGTTTTTCATCGGTTTGACAGATAAACCTTTCATGATTTTGTCCATGTTTTATGGAGGTTTGACTGTAACAGATTACAACACAAACCTCATCACCAGTCTCTACAACCCTTCTGCCAATTTGAAATTAGTCCAGGTTTCAATACTTTTGGGTTATAGCTGTTTAACTATTTATAGAAGCACAAATCATCACACCCTTGCTAACTATTGTCCATAAGGGTAATTATGAGAATTATAAAATGCCTGTCTCTATAAAATTTCCCACATGTTTCACTGTTTTTTTGCCCCAATCACGCTGCCACAATGTCTCTGGGCAAGGTAACAAGCACTATGCAACTGAAAGAACAGTGAATTTTCCACCCTCTTCTTACTTGACTCAGTAACATACGACAGGGCTGATCACCCTCACTTCTCTGAATCATGTTCTTTACTTGCCTTTTAGAAAGTGCATTGTTCTGAATATTTTTCCTTTAGAAACTGAAAGTTTATCATGGTCTCATTCCTCCATTCCTTCTTTTACTTCCAGTCTTAAAGTTCGACTGATACAGGACTCAGTCTCTGAAACTCTTCTTTACCCTCCCTGGCCCTGTTGATGTTTTTCAGGCCAGTGGTATCAAATACTCCTGTACAGTGATGATTCCCAAATGTGTGTTTTCTCCACACCTCTACTCAAACTCCAGACTCCTACTCCCAACTACCCACCCAGGGTCTCACTTTCAATATTTAATAGGCACCTCAGAATTTCTAATCTGGTCCTCCTCTCCTCTCCTGCTCCTCCTATACTGTTCCTCATTTCAGTTCACAGTAAATCCATCCTTCTACCTGCTTGTGAATAAACTATTGTCATCTCGGATTCCTCTCTTCATTTTATACCTTATACCCAATATGAATCACACTCTTTCAGCCCCACCTGAAGAATAAATCTAGAGTTTCACCGCTTTTCAACAAGATTATCGCCCAGCAAGTCACTGAATGCTCTTGTCTGAAACATTTCATTCAAACTGGGCTCCTTCTCCCTACTTTTACTCCCCTAGAGATTCTTCACGATGTAATAGCTGAGTGATCCTGATAAAACTAAGACAAATCATGTTGATCCTCTGGCGAAATTATCCAATAGCTTCTCATCTCACAATGAAAGCCAGGCATTATAAGGGTTGACAAGATCCTAAGTGATTTTGCTCCAAAATTACTTCTCTTATCTCTGGTAATTCATCCTCTGAACCCTTGTTTCCAAGTTACAGCGCTCTCTGCTATTTCTAGAGCATGGAGCTCAACCACAATTTGTTGAAACCCAATCTTTTCTTTACCTGGAATGCTCACTTCCTCACTTGCTTTCACAGTGAAGCTTCCCCTGACCTGATTTATAATTGTACTTTACCCACTACTTCCACTCAATCCCCTTTATTTGCCTTTCCTACTTATTTCCTTCAACAGCATTTATCATCTGACATATGTTTCACTTGTCGGTTCTGTTTCTTTTTTCCTCATGACTCAACTAGATTTAAATTTCAGTGTGGCAGTATTTTTTGTTTGTTTTGATCACATGATATCTTCAGCAATTAGATTATTACCTAGCTCATGGCTCTTAATAATTAGTTGTTGAATGAATTAGAAATAAAATAAAGTAGATAAATAAGAAATAAAATACTTTTATTTTTGCACTATTTTGTTTTTAGTATACCTATTATAGTTACCAGTGATAGTCTCTTCCTTTTCATTAAATATTCTGCTTAAAATTCTATCTATAAATCAACAATATTTATATTCAATATTCCTCCCTTTATGAAAGTAGAGATTTTTTTCTTCACTCCTTCCATACTGCATGTTTGCTCAGGGACAGTTGGTGTCACGAAGCACACTTTTGTAGCATTCTTCTAAATGTGAAGATTCAAAATCATTTGAAGTGGCCAGAAAATAATTGTCTCTATATATTCCAAATTTCTTATGCATGCTGTATCTATGATTTCCTCTTTGAAGAATTTTCCTTAATAGGAAAAGTAAGATAAAATCAGGTGTAGGTAACACTGTATTTTTTTTCATTAGATTATTTAACCCTGGCAGGGAGCAATAATTAGAAGCAAAAGGTCAACTTATTTGATTTTCTCCAATAAATGGGATATTAAAAAAACATTAACCTAAACTCTGTTCGTTTGGACATATGTCTGTTGTGTTACTGTTTATGGATGTATGGCACTTCAACAATTACTTTGAATATTTTCCTTTTTCAATTTATATTGGATTTTTTAGAGGACTACATTTTCCCACCTCACTGGAATCTTATATAATTGTAGTTTTCCTCTTGTGATGCCATAACTTTGATAATTTCCCACCCTGGAGTACAAGTTATCTTTTATTTAAATGGTGAAGTCTTCTTTCCCATAGTTCAAGATAGCATATCTAGTGAACATTTTCATCACTGATGATACAAGACAGTCACTTGTATGCCATCAGTTCATATCAATCTGTCTTTGTTCCTCAAAATTAAGTGCCTCATCTATGTTCTCTGGTCTAACCTTCTGAGAGATTAAAATGTCACAAAGACAATTATAATAATTTATAGGATTTCCAGTGAGTTGCCCATAATTATTCTGTTTTGGATCTATGTCTACTTTGTAATTTGTTTAAGAAATAGTCATCCACATTACTTTTTTATGTGCTGGAACATTTGTCAACTATTTTTATAAGAAATATTTTATTTTGTTTCCTTTGTATTCACTCAATATTTATCGATGTTCATTTATAATCACTTTTGTGGAGGTCAATACAAGATTTAAGTCCTTGATATTTGATGCCTTTCCTCCATTTTTCTATTTTCTTCAGATAAGTTAGAATTTCTCCTGCCATATCCAAGTGAAAATTCCCATCCCACAAGTTTCTGGTCATATCTAGATAACTACATCTTTTTACGTTTAAATTTCAAATTCTCTCTCTCTCTCTCTCTCTCTCCACACACACAGACTTTTCTTTCACCAGCACCAGAGATGCTTTCTTTTACTATTTTCTAACTATTAAGAAATTAAATTAACCTTTCAATTTCATTTCCCTCATCTGTACAGAGGAATGATAACATTGACCTCAAAAAATAGTTGTGAAAGCCAAAGCAAACTTGAGAAAGAATGAAGTTAAAGGTATGATGCTACCTGACATCAAACTATACTACAAGGCCATAGTAATCAAAACAGCATGGTACTGGCATAAAAACAGACACTCAGATTAAGGGAACAGAAAGGAGAGCCTAGAAATAAACCTATGCCTATATGGTCAACTAATCCATGACAAAGAAGGAAAGAATATACAATGGAATAAAGACAGTCTCTTCAGTGAAACTAGACCACTTTCTTATACCACACACAAGAATAAACTCAAAGTGGATTAAGGAATTAATAAGAATCTAAACCATAAAACTCCTAGAATAAAAAAGTTGGTAGTGAACTCTTTGACATTGCTCTTAGCAATATTTTTTTCGATGTATCTCCTCAGGCAAAGGAAACAAAAGAAAAAAATGAACAAATGGGATGACATCAAACGAAAAAGTTTTTCACAGCAAAAGAACCAATGAAAAAATGAAAAGACAACCTACTGAATGGGAGAAATTTGTCAATGATACATCTGATCAGGGGTTAATCCAAAATATATAAGGAATTCATACAAATTGATACCAAAATAAAAAAATCTCATTTAAAAATGGGCAGAGGACCTACACAGACATTTCTCCAAAGAGGACATACAGATGGCCAATCCACATATGAAAAGATGTTCAACATCACTAATCATCAGGGAAATGCAAATCAAACCCTCAGTGAGGTATTACACCTGTCAGAATGGCCATCATTAATAAATCAACAGGCAACAAATGTTGTTGGGGACGTGGAGAAAAGAGAACATTCATGCACTGTTGGCAGGGTTGTGAATTGGTGCAGCCACTATGGAAAAACCTCAAAAAATAAAAAATAGAACTATCAACAAAATTTCACTTCAAGATAATGTTAAAGAAACCCAAAACACTAATTTAAAAGGATATATGCACTGCTATGTTTATTATAGCATTATTTACAATAGCCAACATAGAGGCAACTTAAGTGTCCACTGACAGATAAATGAATAAAGAAGAGGTGGTACATACATACAACGGAATATAACTTAACCATGAAAACTAAAGGAATCTTACCATTCGAGATGACATGGCTGGGCCTAGAGGGTATTATGCTAAGTGAAATAAGTCAAACAGAGAGAGACAAAAACCCTATGATTTCACTCAGATGGGCAATCTGAAAAGAAAAAATAAACAAACAAACAAAACAGGAACAAAGTCATAGATAGAAATTGATGGTTGCCAGATGTGAGGAAGCTGGGTGAAAAGGGGAAAGAGATTAAGAGGTACAAATTGCCAGTCATAAGAACAGTCACAGGCTGAAAAGCACAGCACAGGGAATGTAGTCAATAATATAGTAACTGTGTGTGGTGTCAGATGGACTGGATTAAGTGGGGTGAACACCTCATAGGGTACACAAATCCAATCGCTATGTTGCATACCTATGTTGAAACTAATATAATATTGTAGGTCAATGCTAATTAAAAATAAATTTTAAAAATAAACAAAACAAAATGTCTATTTAGAAAAACTACAATAGTGGAGAGTAAATGAAATAATGTGGGTGAAGTGCTTAGCCTGACTCCCTTGGCATATCGTAGAACCTCAGTAAGTACAGCTCTCCTCCCCGGGCAGCCAAGGTTGAATGAAGTGCCCTCTTGTCTTCAGCGTAGAAGAGTTTGCATCATGATACACAGTGAGGGATGACTGGTCACCTGCACTTCTGTTCAGTTTTCTCTGAAACCCATGTTTACGGGGAATGCACAGTCACACAAGTTTTTCTTTCATTTGAGGAATATAAAATAATAAAGCAAACTAGAGGACCATTCAGGAATATAAATGTAAAAAATACAAATTCTGTGGGCCAGAAAGCATTTGGAACAAATATTTAAAATCATTTGCAAAATTACATGAATGGTGTTTTATTCATTATCATTCACTGTATTTCATAAATATCTAGTGTAATTGAATAAAATACACCAAGTACTTTTTAACATTTTCCCAGTAAATATCACATAAAAATTCTGACATTTCCAAACCTTTATGTCTCCACTTATACATTGGCTGGACACAGTAAGATTTCTGAGAAGAATAAAGAAAACATACTATTTATTCCCTTTAATATTTGAAAGACTGACCAATGTATTCAAAATGTCATTCTGAGTATATTTTATTTTGTATTGTCAAATACTAATGATAGTTTTTATATGTTGCCTTATTCAAAAATTAAACATTCTTAATTTTATGTCAGTGATTCTTACAATTACAAAATTCTCTTTACATAGCTGTGTGTGAAATAAAGACTACCCAATTTTTCACAGAAACTCAATACTACAAGTATAATCTGCGTAAAGATCGCTTTTTATTGAAGGGTAGTTTTTTCCCTCAATCAGAAAACTTCTTGCTATCTCTTATTTTCTATGAAAATATAGATTATATTGACCAAAACAAATTATATAGACTGAAAGCTAGTTAATAGTTAACCATAAAAAGTTATTTTTAATAATTAGTTCATTTTACTGACCTTTCATTATTATCTGGTGAATAAAACCAAATGTGCATTCATTCATTCAGTCACTCAATGAACACCTAGAACATACAGTATTATATTCCATTTGATTAATATTAATGATCTGCTTGAATGTTTCCTGTTATTATTTTATAATACTATGTGAGAATTCATCTAAAAGGGATTTTTAACACTTTTCCCTCTCCCTTTCCATAAAATAGTTTTAAATTTGTCCTATTATTTTTTTTCAAGTTACAAGAAGTTCTTAAAATGCTCCTATTTCAATATTGGCAATTCATTTCATGTTTATATATTGGTCACATTTTGAATTGGCACCAATATTTAAATCTGATAATAATCAGAACACTTAACATCATTTGGTAGGTAGTGACAATTTGTTTTATTTATCCCCAAGAGAGGCTTTAACACTTATCACTTTGAGGGTGCTGACACATTGAAGGCCTCTTTCACTCCATTTAACTGTTGCATCTGACTGGAGCAAGAATGATGGCAAAGATCTTGACCTTGAAACACTGGTTGAATTAAAGGGTTCAAGTGGATGATAGAAGCTGCAGCTGGGTTTAAGTGAGGGCCAAACAATGTGGGGATGAAAGCTGCAGGAGCCAGGGGTTGAAGTGCTATGTGAGAGGGGTGGAAGGGGGCAGCAGTGACTAAATGCAGGGGGCCACCCGCCATGAAAGTGGGGTGTGCAGGGATGAGGGCTGGAGTCAGTGGTGAAAATGTGAACGGAGTAAAGTGTGGCTGTGAAAGAGGATGTAGGTGAGCTATAGGGAGGGGATTACTCTGGGGGTTAATGGAGGCAGAAACAGCGAAGTGCTGCAGGAAGGTGTGGTGGATGGTGGTGAAAGAAGCGTGCTGGTGAACTGGGACTGTCTGCACAGCTGATCCCGGGGGGAAGGCCCCCGGCCCCACCGCAGGCAGCACTCGGAGGTGCTTCGAGAGGAGCTGTTTCTGCATATGCTGCTGGGCTTGGAGCTGAAGGAGCTTATATTTATCTATTTCATCAGGAGAAAATGTTACTGGCTGTTGAATTAAAGGGGGAGAGAGAGACTTAGGACACAATTCTAATTCATCTGCTACTTTGTCATGCTTCTGCATAGTCCTGTCATAGTAAGAGTCTGTATTCCCCTCCGCATGATTCATATGCACGCTTGCATCCTGCATGTTTGGATTTACTTGGTCCTCTTTGGTCTCTGCTGAAGCAGTAACACCAGTGTATCTGCTGGGTGGAAAAGCACCAGGGAAATCATTTGGCACTGGGTCACAGCGTTGAATGAAAGGTTGGGCTTCACTTGTTAATGGTTTTGAGTGTTCTTTTGTTGTTGGGTTCTTTTTCATGTTTGGTGGCAGAGATTCTGCTACTATGTGAATTATACCTTTAGAAAGATGGTTGTCACAATCTGTGTCTACTAAAACAGTAAAATTACCTGTCTGTGAACCGTTGACTTTGTCTTTCTCAATAGTTCTTTGCATTGCACTGCTTCTGCCATTATTTCTTTTACTTGGGGCTTGTATTTTTTCAGACAAAGGCAATGCTTGTCTGTTACAGCCCGGTGGTGTAAATTGAATTGTGCATTGGATTTGCGAATGAGCTTCTGATTCATTTTTACAAGTGTTTGAAGAGGCCTCAAGATTAGTTGATCGTTCCTGATACTTCTTGGCTTGAACTCTTTCTAAAAGGCATTTGGCTGTCACGGAGGTCTTCCCTCCTTCTGTGATGTTTAAGTCTGTGGTTTCTGAAGGGTGGCTGGAACAGGTCCTTAGAAGACAGCTGATATTCCCGGAGTGACACTGCGTGGGTTTTATGTTTCCCCGATCACAAACATGAGGGCCGTGCAAAGACTGTTGACTTCTCTCACTTTTATTTATGTAATAAATTCTCTCTCTTGAGTAAGAGCCCAATCGGCTGTGCTGAGGTCCCTGACAAGCAGGTGGTTTTCCACTATTCCCAGTGCAGAAAACTGGTGAGCTGGTATCACATTGGGTGACTCTCCTGGATTTTGGCCCCGGAGATTGGTGTTCATTTTTGCCTAGTTTATATCTTTCTCTGCAGTGACCATGTCTATGTTTTGAGTGTTTTTTATTTTTAAACGATTCCCACAATTTGCAGTTCCGGTCTCTCTGTGTTTCAGACTGCAGATAGTTACTCTTCGCTACCTCCTCTGACAAGCAGAGGCAGCTGTCCTTTCGGTGTTTCCCTTTGAGTCTTTTAGCTGAGTTGTGCTCTCTTTTACAGCAATAGAGCAAATTACCTCTGCCATTGCGGCTGGACCTCTGACTTGAACAAGCACTGGGCGTTCTGTCAGGGGAAGTGTCTGAAGGACTAGAGCATGCTTCCAGAGACAGCTTTGGAGGACTTCTCTTGCAACTTCGGTTTCTACACCCAGACACTCTGTTGGTCATACGGATGTGGTTACTGTTCAAAACCACACTGAAGTCCTGCCCATGGTCACTCTGACCCCTTCCTGTGAAAGGATGAGAATTCCAGGTGAACTGACTTCCATCTTCGAAATCTGAATGAGGATCACAGGGAATCAGTTTATGCTTTTTAGTCCTAGGGATGTAAGGAGTAAAGGACAGTCTCTCGTTTACATCATTTAGAACTACCCTTCGGCAGCTTTGCCAATGGGCTCTTACAGGTTCCTTAAGCTCATTATCACCATTGTTTCCTACACAATTCTTTAGAGAGATATCAAGGTAAGCAGGCACTTCAGGATTTTTCATTTCTAAATCACTTGCACTAATATCGTGTTCACTTATGTTTGGCTCAGAATCATTGTACCCCAAATTACGTTTTCTCTGGAAATTTTCCCAATCT
The DNA here is from genome assembly GCF_022682495.2 of Desmodus rotundus. Lineage (NCBI taxonomy): Eukaryota > Metazoa > Chordata > Mammalia > Chiroptera > Phyllostomidae > Desmodus > Desmodus rotundus. Next base: position 33,639,495 of record NC_071392.1, read on the forward strand.
GGATCAGCTATCATCTTTGGTTTTGGAGCTTGATTATCTTCTTGGATCCAATTTTCTTGGTCTTTGATTAAACCTGAGACTTGACTCTTGATTTTAGTCTTAATTTCTAAGGGCTCCTTAATCAATTTTGTTTTTAAGTCCTCTGGATCACGGCCATGCTTTGCATTCCGAGAAATCTTAAAATCAAAATATAATGGGTTGCAGCCATAAGAGATACAGGGCTCTGTTTTGGTAAAGAGCAGAAGCTCTGTAGGCCACTGGAGAGTGGTGTGGCCATCCTTGCTTTGCACGTGGAGATAAGGCAATGGTTTGGACTTCACATCACGTGAACATGCTTCTCTTATGAGCCTTTGTACATTTTTGCTGACTCTTTCTGTTCCATCTAAGGATTTTTCTCTCTTCTCCTTTCTGAGGTTGGAATTCTCATTCACTGGATCATTTTGCTCACTTGGCTCTAGTGATGGAAACTCGTCCAGACACTGAAACATCCTGGCATCACTGCGCTTGTAAATGTTTGGTAGGCTGGAGGAAGCATATGCTTGGCATGTGTGATTAATGCAGTTTTCTGTAAGGTTCTTCAAGGTATTTCTAGTTTCTTTATCTCTACTGGAAGGAGTAAAATCTACCTCTGAAAGATGCATGTTCGATTTAGAGAAAGAAGAATGGATGCCAATTGAATCTTGTAAGGTTTCAACAGAGTCGTTTTTGTCTCCCCACATGTGAGAGCTTATGGAGACACTATTGTGTAAAACACTTCCCGGAGGGCTTGATGAGATGTTTATATCTTCTTCCTCAGTGAGGTGGGTACCCTCGCTTGCAAACCTGCGGCACTTGCATTTCTCCACAGTTCGTTTTGTTCTATAGATGGGTGACTTGTTACAATCATGGGTTTCCTCTGTGTTCTCACTAAAAACTGATGCTGAAGATTCTAATTTTACATGTACTTTTTTGGAAAAAGAAAAGGATACTCCTGTCCGGTGCTTTGCATTACTGAGATCTGAAGACGTCTGTGGCACCCGTTTCCCAAACAAGTAAAGTCTGTCTGTCTGTAACTGGTGTCGACTGGGCACGGTAGACCGCGGTTTATCGGAAATGCTCCTGGGGAGGTTCTTGCCTTTAAGCAGAAGAGTGCTCTTCACACAGGATGCTTTTCTACCATTCTTAACTGGGAAAATTCCTTGCTGGAGTTGCTTTTCTATGGCTACCCTGGGGGCTTTGTATGCTGGTCCATTTCCAGAAACACTGTGAATACAATAAATATCAAAATGATTAAGACATTAAACCTTATCCATATGTGAATATTTCATAGTGTTTCTATGAGGGGTCATCCTACTGCTTATAAACTCGGTCTACTGTGATATGGCCATTTCACTGTGCTTATAACTCAGTACATCTGTGTTTCAGAGTGGCCGTTTCTAAATTGCGTCATTTAAGTGTATTCTTTTGAAATTAGCAAAAAGCAGTAGCAGGTGAATATCTTATGCTAGAGCTGCAAAAGAAAATAAAGTGCTGCATTTATGCCACAATGTATGTCTTCCAGAACATATCAATTTTTGGAATATAGATTTAATATTCCTTCACAAAGAGTTTTCTAATTAGTGCTTTCAGATTAAACAAGAAATTAAATGGAGTTAAGTCACTTCCAAAGTATAAAAATATATCTTTAATTTGTTTATTTTGTATCAATTCTATCATTTTATAATTTTTGTTTCCTCAGTTTTAAAATTCTTTCATGTTAACTTCCCTTTAAATTAGAGTGGTTAGCTCTCCCTTTATAACTTCTCACTATTTTGACTAATTATAATAAGTGTAAGTAACACACATTTATACGCCAGTTCAATACCTTCAATTACCTTGAAGTCTTTTATTTTGCTTCTTACTCACCAAAATATTTTCTTTTTACCTTGTCTGTGCGTGTGTGTGTGTGTGTGTAATCTTTTAGTGGCTTTGAAAAGATTATTTTTACTGAGCTTAATTAGTAATTCAACCAGAAAATGGGAAATACATATACGTGTGTATATATATATATATATATATATATATGTATATGTATATATATGTGTGTGTGTGTACATATGATGAAACTCTTTAAATTAAAATTATCTCTTTGAGGTTCTACCTGTAAAACCTCTACTACAAAATAAGGCCTTACTGGGGGGAAGGCAATACAAATCATAGCAATTATCCAATTGTTTGTTTTGAGCTGCTTTTCTTCTTTCTTTTTCAAGCTGCTCCAATATGTGTGAGTTTGCTTTTTTCTATTTTAGAATTTTACTTCATTTTTATTCAGTCACTGGCTGCTGAAGTATACAATACTAAAACAACTGGTATTTTTTCCACATGTATTTAAGTTCTAATGGAGAGGAGAGCTTTCTGAGCCCTTGGTCTGAGAAATCCTTAGCCCTCACTCATAAATATTTGGCCAATTAGCATAGAACTCTAGAATCACAGGTATTTGTCCACCAAATTTCATGTCCTTTGCTTCATTTTCTTTACCTCTTTAACATTGCAGAGACATTTAATTGGCCTCCTTTTATTCATTTCTGAAATAAATCTGCTTAAGCCTTTGTATGATTTTATTTTTTTCATTTTCATTAATCGATTTTATTATGTTTATTATATAGACTATATGTGATAATGTTTATTGCATATATTAAGTTGTGCATCTATAACATTTTGTAAAATCATAGTTACAGATTGATTTCTTTTGCTTCATTTTTGCTAGTACTTCTGAGCACTTTCAATTCAACTTTATTCAGCTCAGACACTCCTCATATTTCTCTGATTATTGGGTCTTGCTTGTCCTCTTTTTTTTGTCCTGGAATTTATATGTTAAATTTATTGGCTCTTTTGAATATATGTTTTAGGTCTTATTGTTTATTTCAGTAGTCCAGTGTCTTTAGTCTTTTTCTCTAGTTCAGAAAGTATTTCTTGTTTTTAATTTCTATTTTACTGATCCAAATTTTTACAATGTCCAATCTGTTGTTTACTATGTGTATGTAAATTTTTATTCATAAACAATAATTTCAGTCGCCATCCAGTCTCTAATAATTTCCGATTGTCTTCTCTTCATAAATTAATGCCTATAGGTTTAAAGTTATACTGTTACCTTGAATCTTATGGAAATTAAAAATTGTATAAAACTATATTATTTTCCTTACAGTTACTGTTTCATAATGAAAACTTTCCTCTTATTCATCACATTAATCTCCTGTTTTGATTCTTTTAAAAAAAGTTCTTTGGAGAGGCTATTTTCGCCTGTTTACCATGAGGAATGAAGAGGAACCTTCTAAGATGTACGAGTTACTGATATTACTTCCAAACATAAAGGAAAATAGGAAGCATAGAGGTTTGCTTAATTATTGGTCTTTTAAAGTGCTTGCAGCCTGGGGATGAAGGATGAGGTGCAGAAGCATCTGCAGCACTGAGTTTTACCTCAGTGCCAAAGACATTCTTTCCCATATCTGCAGCTGCTCTTTGGATTAAGTAGGAGCTATATTTCTGTGTTAAGTTAGCGTCTCCCGGAACTTCATTCAATCCGATATTATCTGCACTAGACTTAGCAGAAATTATTCTGAAAGCCTGATGTATAAATATTATCATTCTACTCCTCCTGATTCCATTATGATGCACATATTTTACTATTTTTATATTATCTCACTGTATTTTTTCCTTAATAATATGTTTACTTATTAAGCCGGTACTGTTTTGTGTATTTTCTTGCTTTGACTTATGTTAGTCTAAATGTTCTTTTCTGTGTTGCTGTTTTATTTTACCATTTATCCCTCTAATGCGCAAGCTTCTTCCTTTTATATACTTTTAAACATTTCAAAGCTCTTTGCTCTTATTGTTTTTGTATTATACTTTGCTTTTCTTGTCCTGAATTTTTGTGCTTACTTTACAAACCAATGTACATTTATTGTTATATTTTCTCACAAGTTTTAACATTTTATTATTATTAACTTTTTTACCTTTTATTTTTGTGCTTTAAACTTTTGACCTCATTGCTTTACGAACTTGAATTTCCGTATCTTAAATCAATCTTATTTTTATTATTTTGGAAAATTCTATTTTTTACCTCTGTGATGTTTTAAATAATATTATTTTAATACAATTTTATGATTTATAATATAACTGAAGGTTTAATTTTTATTGTTATATCCTTATTTATGATTCACTCCCTCCTCTAGAACTTCTTTAGTTTCTGTGTTTTTTGCCTAATTATTTTTATTCATAATAATATGTGACTATTGAGGTAGCCCTTTGATACTGATTGATGGATTGTCCATTCCAATAGTTCTCCAAAAATTTTAATTCTTGGCAACTTAACACATGCATACTTCCATTCTCTCTTGTGCAAAAACTATACCTTCCAAACAGAAAATAAAACATATCAAAACAAGATGATTTCTTTACATGATATAATTTCCCAATCTCCCACAGTATTCAGCTCTTATATAAAGACCTTCATATTCTCAGAATCAGTGGTGATACAATTTTTAAAATTTCCAAACCATCTAATCTAGCTGCACTATTCTTAGACTTACACACATAAAAGTTTACAAACAGTTTGAAGCTCCCTGTGTAAAATAACTGGTCCTGCTGAAAAACCAAGTTGGGTTGAACTACCCAAGAGATGACCAAAGTTGACTGTCTTTTATAAGGTCCATCATCAGTTTCTGCTGTCATTTTTAAAATTAGCCTGATTAAAATATTTTTACTACTATTAAACTCACCTCTCTTTTCCATGGGGTCACGAAAGAATCTTCGTGTTATCTATGCCATCCTACTCAGAAGCTCTCATTATGAGAATAAAGGACAAAGAAAGGTGTCCAGGAAAGGAGTAACACAGTTGACTTATTTTTTATTTTATTTCTTACTTTCATTTGTCAATTCAGCTGCCAAAATAAAATGTTTAATAATGCTGTTAAGTGAATTCCCTTAGGCCATGAGACAGCTTAAGCAGAGAGAAATTGTCTGGAAGGCAGATGGTGGATACTAAAAAGATAAATTAATTAGTTTTCTTATTCTCAAGTTCTGTAGATGGAAAGCTGAACACCTATTGTCTTCCTAACAATATGCCTGCTCTATAGAGGATGTGCTTAGGTTTGTATTCGTTTTGTTAATAAGATTTCCAAAGGGACAGCTAACCCCAACAGGGTGAATTTTTAAATTATTTTTAATTTGGAAGACAATTAATGAGTAGCACTGCAAACTGAGAACTTTTAAACAAAAGCCCTGTTACTGTTACTTTTGTCATTATCAAGCTCCTCTGATTATTTATTTATCCAAAAAGAAAACATGGAACGAGTGAGTAAAAATGTAGAAGTGTGACTACTTTCATAATAAAGAACTAACAAAAACTACATCTATTAAGCTACTTGGATTTTCTGTTGTATGCCCTTAAAGGATCTAAAAGGTGTGTCTCCATAGTGAGACTTGTTCTTTTTTTTTTTAATAATCTAACTTATGACACCTCATAATTAATCATCTAGGAATTAACATCTAACCTAGATTTTTTTCTTGCAAGATACCATTATATCATTAGGTGTTATTTCTAAGCTCTGTTTTGACAAGGACTGTCTAATATCTTACTTACAATGGTTTTGAATAACCATTGTCTGTATTTTAAGATCCTCAGTGTGTTTTAAAGAAAAAGCTCAGTACCAAATGTGTGTCCTGTTTCTGTAACCTCATGGCATGCATCTTTGTAGTAACCACATAACCTCTGGATATGTGGTTTCCAACCTTTATTGTTCCTTCATACCAAACTTCTCACTTATTTTTAACATAATTATATTTTATGTATTCCCATAACTTAAATTATTCTAAGATAAATCATGTACAAATACATGTATATATGCAAGTTTAATTCTAAAAATAAATATTTTTATAGTCAAATCTGAAGGTCTAATATTTTATGGTTACAAGTGAGTCATTCACTCTCACATTTATTGTATATTGCTTTTTAAATTAATTTATGGGGATGACCATGGTTAATAAAATTACATAGGTTTAAAGTGTACAATTCTACAAAACATCATCTGTATATTGTATCGTGTGTTCACCACCCAAAGCCAAGTCTCCTTCCATCACCATTTAGATCCTCCTTTGCCCTCTGCTGCCTCCCCCACCCCCCTTCCCTTTGGTGATCACCATACTGTAGTCTCTGTCTATGAGGGTTTTGTTTGTTTGTTTTTGCTTAATCCCTTCACCTTTTTCACCCAATCCCCTAGCTCCTCCTTCCCTCTGTTGTCTGTCTGTTTTCTGTACCTTTGAGTCTGTTTCTACTTTGTTTGTTTGTTTATTTTGTTCATTAGATTCCCCACATATAAGTGAAATCATATGGTGTTTTTCTTTCTTTGGCTTATTTCACTTAACATGTGCACTGATTTTCACTTAAAAAACAGAGGCTTAAATTCTGGCACAAAGCTATAAATTTCACAATTCACCAGGTTGCTGTCAACTACATTAATTAGCTATATTGGTGTTCTACAGTATGATTCATAACACCAGTCAGAATTTGCAAATTTAATTGAATTTCAGGTAACAAGCTCATTACTCTGAAACATTCAGCAGTTCTGAACTATATCAAGCTTATTTTTCAACTGTGAGAATGTGTTAGTGTATCCTTGCTATAATTATCAATTTCAATGGTAAGTCTAATTATATCTTATTTGTCCAGATAATGATAATGTCATTTATTCTAGATTTAGGTATACACAGGGAATGTACAAAAGATTTATCCCCCCCCCCAAAAAGGTGCATTGTTATTTATGGTTTTTAAACTTGTTATACAAAACTTAACTACTTAAACACTATATAGGTCCATTTGAATCAACTGGATATAATACACGCTAGTGTATTAGAATCAGTCTTGGATCATCTTACTGAAGAGCACATTGAATTAATGATATTAGGAACAGAAAAAAATCAGATGCCAAAGTAATTAATTTATAAACCTTTGACTGTTAGGAACATTTGCCCTCAGACATAGCTGTTGATTAAGTATAATTTGTTTATGCTGTTACAGCAAGCCAAGTAAATTTATCACTGAAATTTCCTCCGAGGTTGAAAAGAGTTTCGAACAATCTGAGATACACTTCTAATCCTTACCATTCAGTCCGTTGCCTTAACTCAGCCAGCTGATGAAGTCGTTTAAGTGCTTTTTCTTGTTTCTTCTCATCTTTCCATGACTTGGAAGCTACATTTCGAGCAAATTCCCGTTGCTTTAATTCTTTCAGTCTCTGTGGACGAAGAAGAAAAACAGAAAGAATGCTAACAATAAGTAATGCGTTTTTTCTTCCGCAACGCTCCGTACCAAGTTGTGTACTGTGTGCAGAGGTGACTTTCTGGATAGGGAGAGTAAAAGCGCCTCCTCTCTCCACACTGTTCTCGGCTCCAAGATAAATTCAGTTGTCCGCTGGAGTGTTCATCACAGCTTGTCACAATCACTACAGAAATGTGCTACAAAGCTGGACCCCAGTCCTCGCTAGGCCCACCCTGCCTACATATCTGCGATAATGTGTGTGCTTATGCAAAGTATAAATGGGAAAAATGAGCACTATGTGAAGGGGTATGAAGGGAGAGGAGATTATGGGATGTACTTTCTTCCACTCACTACCCCCAGCCCTCTCACTTGTAAAAGATACTCTTATTCAGGAAAATGGATGCTGTTAAGTACAGGGGGAGAAATGAGCTGGTTTTAGTAAAGAGCATCTGTTACTGTGAAAGATTTGGTTCAAAGCTCTGAAGGTGATTCCCAACTCATTTTTTCCCCTGGTGGAAATATTTATCCAGTGCAGATTTCTATATTGTATCTAGGAGGACAAAAAAATGGGTAAGGGATTTAAACTCAGGATAGAGGGTTGTCCTTGCTTGATTTAAATTAACCTACCCCTTTTTAAATTAATGTTTTCTCTAAACAAATTGGTTTACATGCAAATTGGATTATACTCATTACGTGTTTGGATTCCTACTTCAGAATCTGCCACTAAGCACACCTAATGATATTGAACAAGTTGAGAAACAGCCACCAATGGGTATCTTGAATGAAGGTTGGGGCTTACTCCTGAATTGGGAGTCTATGTGAAGATTAGCCTCTCTTAGTCCACACAAAGTGATGTTAAACTACCTGAAATCTGTATCCATTTGTGTCCAAATCAACTGTATAAGATGTTTCCCAGAAGTGGCAAAAACCACAGAGCTATCAAGTGAGGTATTAATGCTATAGTAGAGTATTTCCCACCCACAGAGGAAGGGCCAAGACCTTTAATGATCATTAGCTTCACTAAAGAGAGCATGCCCGTGGGGGTCGGCGGCCAGGTACTGCTTCCAGGCTAAGCATCTGAAGGAGGAGGCAGGCCAGCCTTTCAAAAAGAATATTCTGAGCACAAAGAACAAGAGTTTCACAGAACTAGAAAGAGCCACAGGGAGAAAGTGGAGTCAATATGAGTTCAATTTTTGGCAAAAACTTCAGAACATTCTGAGAAGTGGAAAATTTCAAGAAATAAAATTATGGCTCTTAGATTATCAGGAAAAAGAGAGATCAACAGTTCTCTGGAGTTGGTAAACAGAGAGTGGAAGCCTTAAGGGATAGCCTTGGTGGAAAGACAGAGGAGGGCTCATAAAATCCCCATGCCTATTTAGCTTCCTACTCACACTTCCTGAGACTCCAAGTGTATCTAGTTCTTGGAGTAAAGTCTTATTTTATGAACAATCACAATTACCTTTTGGAAAATTTCTTACACAATTTAAAAGCCCACATAAAATGCAGTTCAATGGTGTCAAAGAGAAATGTCTACTTTGGTAAAGAGAAGAGGGTCTTTTTAAAACTCTCAGTTAAAATATACTATATTAATTTAACTTTTGATATTACAAGTAAATAAAACCTGAATAGCCTATGAGAGGAAATTAATTCATTTACTCACAACATCTGATACCTGACTCACTGGAATCTCATTTCAAACTTTCAGGTGTACCTGTTCCTTTCATTAGCCTCCCAGATGTCGGGGCTGCACCTCTACCTCTGAGTTATTGTCCATGATTGAGAATTCTGTCTCATTCATCCAACAACAAATATTCTTAACTTCTTCTATGCAATGAAGATGTAGCAATTTAAAAATCAATTATATTCTCTTTCAGGGAGACAGACAGGTGAACAGATATCTGGATGATAGTGTTGACTTTCTGATTGGGGATGAACATCAGATACTTGGAAGCATATAGGAAAAGTTAAAGGCAGGCTTGGGGGTGAGGGTGAAGATTTGTTGCATTGAGGATGTCAGCAAAGTTAAAATGCTTTCAAGAATTACACTGAAATCTGGAAGCAGAGGTTTTGTTTAAAGACATCTAGCCATAGATTTGGCTTAAGGGAATGCTGAGCACTCAAGACCCCACAGAGGGGGAAAAAACAGCAATCTGTGGATAGATCCCCTCAACCTCAGCATACTAATTAGTGCACGTACTTGAGTGGATTGCTACAGGCCTAGAAAAGCACCAGCTGAAAAATTTAAAAGCAAGAAGGCCTAGCATTCATATATGGTCAGGGGTAGTGACATTCCTTACCAGTGAAGTTGGAAAAACTCACGGGACATTGAGTATGGAATTCAGGGAGGTCCTGCTTCAGTAAAGGAAAATTAACCGTAGATTGAGTGCTGCTTTGGACTTGCCTAACAAATCATAAACACATGGAATGAATGTGACTCCAAGTCGCTTAGCTGTGTTTCTGAACCCAGTTCAAAAATATTCACAGAAATACAAAAATAGTCAGCAAAAACAAGGAAAAATCAATGGCATCTAATATCCAGTCAGAGATTATTAGGAATGTAAAGAACCAGGAAAACACAGCCAAAAGTTAAAAAAAAAGAAATAATCAACCAATCAAGACCAATATAAAACTGATGTAGATGCTAAAATGGGCAGATAAATTAAAGCAGTCACAACTATATCCCATTAAAAAATAGAAATGAGATGGTGACCTATTGGCCAAATGTAATTAAAGTCTTAATTAGGGGAAAAAGGGGAAAGGGATTTTTACAGCTATAATGAGTGAAAATTTTTCAAATTTTCTGAAAACTCTATACCCACAGATCTCTCAACATACCTGAAGGAAGAGAAACATGAAGAAAACTACCTCCAAATATTTTCATAATCACATTTTTCAAAATCAGGGAAAAAAGTGAAACTTTCAAGAATATCTGGAAATGACATTACTTCTGTAGAGAAAAATAAATAGTAAGATGGCAGAATAATTCTCACTGGAAACAGTTCACGTGAGGATACAGTGAAGCAACATTTTTAATTTTCTAAAACCACGTTTAAGACTTGTCAAAATAAAATTTTATACCCAGTGAAATATCTTTTAGAGAAGAGAATGTCAGACAAAGACATCAGGCATGGGAAGCTGGAAGAATTCAACAGCAGAACATCCACATGTAAGAAATGTTAAAAAAAACATTATTGGGCAAAAAAGAAGATAATAACAGATTGAAATATATGTCTATACAAAAGTAGGATGAACACCAGAAATTTTAACTGCAGAATAAATATGGCATGTTTCTTATTATTTATGTGTATTATTTATGTGTAGTATTGTTTCAACAAGAACAATCGCTATGCTTTGGGGTTTATAACAAATTTTTATGTAAAATGTCTGACAATGACAGCAAAAAGTTCAGGGGGAAGAAATAACAGATAAATGTGAAAGGTATTATTCTACACATGAAATGGTACATTAACAATTGATAATTATAGATTAACTGTAGTGAGTTAAAGTGTATTAGATACCCTAACACAACCATTAAAATAGTAAAACAAGGTAGCCAATAGAACAACAGGGGAGATAAAAGAAAATCATCGTATTACTCAATCCAAAAGAAGGCAGAAAAAAGGAAGTTAAAATACACTGGACAATTTTACAACCTATACCCAGATAACTAAAATCTAAACATATCACAAATCAAATCAAATGTAAATGGTCTAAATACTGGAATTAAAACATAGGTCAGTTTGGATTAATAAAGCAAGTTCTAACTATATGTTGCCCACAACAACAAGCTTTAAACATAAAGACAATAGGTTAACAGAAAAGGATGTAAGGAGATTACAAATGTGGGACTTCAGGAAGAGGTTACGCCAGGCAGTCATGCCTGTTACAAAAGACTCTTCCAAGAGTTTGCCGAATGAAAAGAGGATTGTTTGGAGAGATAAGGAGAACTTCTAAGAATCCAGAGGTTATATTTTGCCAAACTCATATTTTAGCTTGGGTTTTCTCAAGTGTCTACTTTTTTGTTCCTGATCGGACAAAAACACATTTGTTTAAGTAATGGCATGTACTATAATTATAAGCAACCTTACTCAGTGTAAACAAAAAGTAAACCAGTTAGAAAAGAATCAAAGTTCTTCCAGGGTATATAGGAGATTGATCAGCTCTCATTGAGAACAACGCAAGACAAATATATTTCAATAAAAATTGCACTCGAACACATTTATAAAGAATTTAGAGAACTTAGAGGGAGGAAGACAGAGAGAACTACCTACCAACGGGGGGAATAAAACAAAGCATCTCATTTGTGTTTGGAAGGCAGACCACACAGTGTAGGTTTTAAGAGAAGGATTCTGAAATCAGTCAGGCTGAATTTGTACCTTGTCTTTGACACTCACTGGCTTTGAGACTGAGAAAAGTCCTCAGTCTTCTCTAACTTCAGTTTACACATTTTTAATTTTACAACCTATCTGTATTTACTGTGTAAAGTTCTTAGAATTATTTGCACTGGGAGAAGTAACATGCTGTGCACAGCACCTGATATACAGCAAATGCGCAGTGAGTAGGAACTGTGCCCACTTTTAGAGGTAAGGCACAGACTTTACAGAACTTTGCAAAGCAGGATGAGTAAGAGCTCTTTTTAAGTGGCAATGGGAACCATTAGGGCCACTTCATTCCTATTCTTATTTAAAGTAGAGGATTTGAGTGGTTGTCATCTGGACGTCTGGACGGTTTTATGAAGCTGGTAAATGTGGTATTTTCTAACGGAGAAGACAGAAAAAGGAAGCATGTTGGATGCAGGACTAATCCTTGCCCAGAACAATTTATACTGTTCAATTGAATCATTTGTAATTCCTATAAGTTTAAGATCATATATCACTACTGAAGAAAATTATAAAATTTGGATTCAAGTATGATTTGTTACAGATCTTCTTTGCTGTATCTGATTGGAATTTTGCCCTTGGGTATTAACATTATACTATCCAAAATGGATATCAATCAGAAAAGAGAGAAGACTAATATTTCCTAGAGAGAAATAGGAGACATCTAGGTCATGTCCTTGTATTTTTTTAAAGGCATTTAAAAGAGAAATGGCAGAGCAGATGTTCTGGTATTGAAGAGAGAGGCTTCCATGCTCTTTGCCAAGATCAAAAGCAATGCAATAATGGGCTGATGCAGTGGTCAAACAATGAATTTTATCCTCTCTCAGCAATAAATAAAAGACAGCTTATGAAGATATATTTGCTAAAATACATTTATGAAATATTTGTAATTTAATTTTCTTCTTATTAATTTTAAAAGCACAAACTGAGTCATTTTTATTCCCCTACCTGACAACAAGAATGTTTGTCCCTCGCATGGCAAGTGGATTTCAGCTGTGGATCAATAAATGAAGAGGCAAATTGATCAGGTTGGTGAGTCTCTGTGTGTTCCTGATATTACTGCTCACCAGCCAGACCATGCACGTGAACATCTGCCCACTCTCTGCTCAAGTTCACTGAAGCTGGACACACATGTGAAATGAATTTACTCCAGCGTAGCTGTTTTCCCTCCCTTAAGCAGAATAACTCCTTCCACCCTGCATTTTCACCCATAGGTCCCAGGGGACATTTCCAGGCATTAAGGGTTTTCTTCACAGCACAGCAAAGCCCCCATGCAAAAGGTCACAATGATTAACCTTGTTTTAGAGATGAAGAAGCAAACAGACAGAAGGTTAGATGACTTGATCTACACCGAAGGAGAGAGGAAGAACTGTGAATCGAAACAGAAAGTCTAATATTTATGAGAGTAAGACAAAGTCAGAAAACTTTATGTAAAATTCTAGAGATTTATAATAATTTCAGTTTGTGAAATTTAAAATCTGTCCAGTTTGGGATATTGTTCTTGTTGGGAAAGGTTTTTTTATCAAATGCTTTGGAAGGCATGTACAGATCTTTAGCAATGATCTAGAACAGCAGAGGGTATAATTTAGACAATATGGTCACGATATGAGAATTAAATGATATAAAAAGTCTTCATTATTTCTCAAAATATCCTCTATTTTGAAGCAGGAGTCCTAATTTTCTGCTGTTTTGCATGTCATTATCTTTTATGTGATCTGGTAGCTACACAAACATAGATAATGAAATGAACTAAAATATTGTTTAAAAGTCTCCGATCTTAGACACTCTCGTTCGAGCTACTAACCAGGATGATTTCACCTCATGTTCTAAAATCAAAGCATCGGAGATTTTCCCTCTGCTGGGATTCCTTGCTCCAAGATCCAATCGTGCCCAAGCAGGCTAAGCATGAGTAAGAAGAAATGATGCTCTGCCTCCATCCTCTTTTGCATGAATGCTGAGTTAAATACTTTACAACCGAATCTGAACGACTCTTCTCACACGTGCTGAAATGTAAATTGCCGGACTCTAATTCTAATTGCTCTGAGTGGCCCGCTGTGCTGTGACAATCTAGACCTAGAGCGATTTTGTCAGGCTCATTTCTGGACCCCATCACACGCTGAGTCCAATGTTTAGGGGAGATGCAATCCAGCCCGAAGACTCCGCTGCCTCGGCACTGGTTTGGGGCTATTTCTAGAGTATAGTACAATCTAGAAATGTTGTTCATGTAAAAGAAATTTCTTCATAACTCAACTAGCTTGGGACACCTCCATGGCTGAGGGTGGGGCATATACTCTGGTGCTTAAGGTATGTGTCCGAGCCACCGCTCCCAAGGCCCAAGACCCCCGAGAAGTCCTCAAATGGCAAATGAACAGCTCTAGTGTTCCTATTACTTCTCAGGAGTTACCCAAATCCTTCCACCCTTTAGCTATTATGGTCAGGATTTAAGTCAGCTGCAATACCAGATACAAACCTTTATTTGGCTAAACTGCAAGGTTTATTTATTTTATGCACCATGGCATAAACAAAGCTAAAATCTATAGTACCTGGGAAAGCCATATTACATCAGGTAAGAATATAGCTGATACTGTATCAAAATCAGTATCTCTAATGGCTGCTATTGTGAAAAGATTAACAGTGTTACAAAGGAAGTCTTTTGGTGGTGAGTAAATGGGAATCCCTGATCAGAATGGGTTAGTAGAAGTCAACAGGCTTCTAATCTCTACTGTTCTCCATGTTCACACAGGATAAAAACATATCTGCCACATTAGAACAATAGTAATTCCCATGAAGTGTGAGCAGAGAGGATGTTCCGGTCTGGGGAAGTCTATTTCCAGAATGAGCTAATGAAAATTCATTAATTAAAGACTTCAGGAAGACTCACGGAATTAAGCCTAACTTTGCTAACAAATCAAGCCTTGACTATTCTCACTGAATAGATCCCACAGAGGTATGAAATGCACAGCTAATTTTTGGAACCAAACAGATGAAAACATCTCTTATTTCAAGTGTTAAACTGGCATTGTTCACAGAAAACAGCATTAAGCAGATAAGAGATTCATGGTCTTTTCTATACTTTGCCTATCTTTTCAAAAAGGTACTGCTGAAAAAAGATTTAAGGAAAATACTGATAGTTAAGTGAAGAGTATCTGGATGTTCCAATAATAAGGATCATCGTGTTTGTATAACACTAAAAAGGCTCATTGGTTTTGGATACTCACACACATCAAGTAAAACTGATAAGTACTCTTTTAAAGCACTTTTATTCTGTTATTGCTTTTCAAAAGGAAAACCCCATTTGTTAAGTGCATTGTAGGAAACATGTCACATGTATCACTGCTAATTGCAAGAGCTTAGAAAACAGATTTTAGTTGAGTATACACTTGAGAAAAAATGGATTTTAGGTAAGGTGGTGCAAGCATTTCTTCCTTCATTTGTTTTTTTATTTCTTTATCTCCTTAACCTGGATTTTTATTTATTTTTTATAACAGAACTTAAATTTTTTATTTCCCAGACTTTTTCTCAATAATTACTGTCTCTTTGAAAAGGAAACAATTTGCTAGGAAAAGTATTATTTTAAGATTAAATTATTTGATCTTTATCAATATTCATAGCTATTTCTACTCAAAAATAGCTTTTCATATGTTCTTTCTTTTAGTGATTGCAAATGCTTCTTGGAAAAGTATTCCAAATGAATGTATTACTACTAAGATCAAATTTGTACTTTAATTTAAAATGGCAAGATACTTTATAAATCTTAAATTTTCAAAACATTGACTCACAGTTTTTTAAATTAGTCATTCTCAAGTTTTTCAGTAAAAAAATATCAGTTAAGCAGAATATAACGTAAGTGTGTCATTATGCAAATTTATAATATTTGTATAAAATTTGGCCAGGGTTTAAATGACTTAAAATTTGATACATGTTATTCACTATTTTAAAATTATTACTACAACAAAGAGTATTTTAGTTATGCCTATACTTCTTCTAGCACTATATGCATAATTCCTAGTGTATTTTATATCTCCAAACAACTTTATTACATAAAACTTTTAAATTGAAATATAGAAGCACGAAGACGGCTTAGATTCATTTTGCCTTTTTCAAAATAAGACAACCTCATTTATAAAGAACATAATGCAATCATTAAGGAGCCTCATTTCCTCACTTTTCAAACTATGAACATCAGAATATTTTATAATATAATACCCAGTAGTATTGGGCATAGAAGGAAACAGCTCATTCATTCACTCTTGGTGGAAGTATACACTGATAGGATCCCTCCAGGGGGTCGTTTGACAATAGCAACTATATTTCTCTACGCATCATTCCCCTGACTCAGCAATTTGAATTCTAGAAATGTATCCCTCAGATATAATTACACATCTGAACAAAAGCTGTCCCTTGTAGCACTGATGGAATTAAGTTTATGGTGGTGGTGGGTGGGGGGACCCTGTCTAATTCTTGAGTCCTTCTTCTTAACCATGACTCAAACTGGCTGTGATTAGCTTCTTTTAGGGAATGATAGCCAAATTATGACCATGTCTATATGCTATATTATATTGTATTTCTTTGTATATGTCTCTTCCTTACCCAGAGTACTGAAATTAGCTCAATTAAAACTTAAAATGCATCTACTGCATTACTTTTGCTGTTGTTGTTGCCTTAAGAAATATTTGAGTAAGAGAAAAATTTAATCAAACTCAGTGTCTAAGGAATTAGTAGCCTCAAAATTTTACCTTCTCAGACCAGTTATGCAACACAACAATTTTAACACTTGAGATGAGGCTGTCTTAGGCAGCTCAAAATTAAAATTCACAATTGTTGAGTCAAAGTAAAATCGAGATAAGGATTCAAGAGTTGGGTAGAATAAGAGCAGAGTGAGATACAGGCAAGATAAAGGGTGGGATTCTTGGCCTTGGCGAAGATATCATGGGGTTCTTTCCATTGCTGCCTTCATGAAATATTCTATCTGCTTTCACATTCAAATCTCTGACAAATATCATGAAGATACAACTAAAATGGAATAAGGTATTTAGCTAATGTCATTATGCAGTTATCTGAACTTTTCAATTCAAGTAAAAACCATCCTCTTTGATAGCTGAATTGGTTATTGATTAGAGATAAATTATGCCTGGAGATAAAACCTCTTTGGACAACCCAGTTATCAGGAGCTATTTAGTGATGTTCTTTATTTACCCCTTATATCATTTAGTCTATATTTAATGAAATGCCCCAATTGTTATTAACCATAGTAATTCAAATATTGGACACAAAATTATTAAATCTATTAAAAGTGGTTACTTCAGAAGGCTATACATGTAATTATCCTACATGGTTAATTATCCATAACCATTATTTGCTTTACAAATTATTAAACATGGAGATCAGAAAAAAGTACATATCATTATTCAGGTATAAATAAATAGTCATGATTTTATAAGTAAATACATTTCATATGAACCTTCAAATAAATTCTAATGAGCTAGAAATATCTCCCTTTGAAAATTAAAACCAGAAATAAGAAAAATATGACCATACAAAATAACCTGCTGAGGATTCAAGTCGATAAGCAAAGCTTTCATTTCCCTTAGGGAGATATAATATTTATGTGTAGCATATCTATAATCATGGTGAAAAATTGAAAACAACTGAGAAGTCTAACTAGAGAAATTTGGTTAAATAAATCATGATACAGGCATTTGATAAAATACATGCCACCAAAAAAAAATCTAAGCTGAGGAAGAATATTTAATTACCTTGGAAATGTACATTGTGACAGATACACTATTTACTCAAAATTACACCCTCCTACCTTCTTCATTCTTTGCTTTCTTGCTAACACAACATAATGTTTTTAAGGAATCAAGTAGCAATTCCTTGAACTCAGATGAACATCTGACCCTGATCTTGCCACAGCCATAAACTCACTACTGTAATTTAGCCAACAGAAATTCATAACAGACTAAGTTCTAAGTTTCCATATTAAATCAACCTAGTGGCTACTGTGTTCCTTTTTGCAAGGTTTTACAGTATTTCACAATTACACGTGTACAATAATGAGCAAACACATAAAGCAAGAATGGCATCAAAGTACTAAGTAAAAGACTCAGTTAAAAGTGCAACTGCTACCCTTTGTGACAGCATGGATGGAACTGGAGAGCATTATGCTAAGTGAAATAAGCCAGATGGTGAGGCACAAATAGCACGTGATCTCACCTGTAAGTGGAACCTAATCAATACACAAACAAGCAAGCAAAATATAACCAGAGACACTGAAGTAAAGAACAAACTGACATTAACCAGAGAAGAAGTGGGAGGGGATGATGGGGGGAAAGGGGAGAAGGGTTTTCAGGAACATCTATAGAGGACACATGGACAAAGCCAAAGCGGGGTAGGATCAAGGGTGGGAAGTGGGGATGGCTGTGGTGGGGGTAATGGTGGGGGGGTGGAAATGGAGACGACTGTACTTGAACAATAACAACAAAAAAGTTTTTTAAAAAAGTGCAAGTGCTGGAAACATATGAACTCCTTTAATCTTCAAAAGAAATGTATGATATAGATGCTGTTTTTATCACTCCCATTTTACAGCTAGAGAACAACTAACAGACTTATAGAATTTATTTGAAGTTCAAGCTGCCTGACTCACAAACCCTGCCTCATAACATCTATGCTCTGTTTTCTCTGATAGACTTTATGTACTTTGCAACCCATCATTGCCACACCCACAGGGCCAAGACTTTTAATTATATTTCGAAAGTTATATTTTCAATTCCACGTAAACCATAGTTTTGAAAACATACATCTGTGAAAGCTTTGGAATGTTCATTTGGGATTTAGCATCTAAAATATAGCATCTGTTTTCTATTTTGTTAATGGTGAAACCTCTTGGATACAATTCAACTCCAGAAAAATTATTATTTACTAGAGTAAGCATCTAACCAGGAAGTATCTTTGCTTTTTTCCAAAGACATGTGACTTACCATAAGAAAAGACAATTATGTTTCTTATTATACTTCAGTCCAATTTAGTAATTTCCAACTCAGGTTTGTCGCAATCTAGAGTCTTAGAAAAAATCTTAAGGAGTTTTGTAAAATGCTTCCAAAGTTCTCAAAAAAAATTAATTAAACTCACTTTAAGTAAGTCTGATCCAGTATTCTGAGCACTATTGTGACCGAACTCAGGTCTGGCTGTTTGTATGAAAGCCAGTACTCAAGAGGCAGGTGCTCACATAAAGGGAAGTGGTTTATTTTCAGATGCCAGCCACCTGGAAGTTGGGGGACTCTTGTCTCAAAGCCCATGTCTACATCTCAGTGGAGGAGAGGTTTTTATAAGGAGGGAGATGGGAACAGAACAAAGGGATCAAGGGAGGGGACAAACAGGTCCATTCTAAGAAGGCAAGTGCTGGTCCGGTGTGCATCATCCTGGGTTAGTCATCCTGGATTCACATCAGTTGCCTTTACACCGCCCTGGCTCCACGGATGAAGGTCAGCAGATCTCCCGGAAGCTGGAATGCCTGAAGATTGGAGTCTGTTTCTTTTGAAGCTAGTTTGTAGGATTCTTATACAAACATGCAGTTCATCTGCAAACTATATATCAGTCAGAGTCAGCACTTACAGACACAGTGTTAAAAGAATGGTGGGGTGGGTGACAATTTTCCCCTATTACAATTCCCTACTGTCACAGTATGATGATAAATTTGATATTTTTTAATTTTTAATTTTAATAGTTCCTTTTCATTGAATTTTTCCATTACCATTTATCCCCCTTATACTCTCTCCCACCTCTATACACCGCCCTCCCTGCCACAGCCGCAGCCGAGAGTTACCCAGGTGGTTACTGCTATTCTCTGAGGCACTGAGCTAGGCGTTGTGGATGAGAGAGGTAAAAAGGATCATCAACCAGCTAAGAACACACGAATGGAAAGGAGGTATCCACATGGTCTCCAACAAGTATGGTTTTACTTGTTAGTAACAGGAATCCACTAAAACCGGGCCTGATTTTGTGGAAGGGTCCAGGGCATCTCATCTCAGAGACCTGGGCCACGA
This sequence comes from Desmodus rotundus, assembly GCF_022682495.2. Taxonomy (NCBI): domain Eukaryota; kingdom Metazoa; phylum Chordata; class Mammalia; order Chiroptera; family Phyllostomidae; genus Desmodus; species Desmodus rotundus. Next base: position 33,659,189 of record NC_071392.1, read on the forward strand.
AAGGGACTGACACCAAGAACAAGGAAAACTATGTGCTGATTGATCACTTTATCCGTCAGTTGACAATTACACGATCTCCCATCTCTTTTTCTCTGGGCACACAGATGTCATTCCTCTGTGTCTCTGCAGTGTACCTTCCTCTGTTTTGCAATGTATTAGAGCTGAACATGGCCACTCCAGGCTTGGGCTTTACAATGCCCAAAAGTGAACGATTCTCTAACTCCAATTTCTAATCAGGGAGGGAAAGAATGTACTTGGCAAAACCAAGGCCATGTTTCCACCCAAGTGCCAATTACCTGTGACAGAGTGGGTAAGAGCGGTGGCTAATCTCACTAAGCAGGGGTTGCGGGTGTAAGCAATGCAACAAAAGGACGAGAACAAGTTCTCAAAGAACTAGGTGTAGGGCAGAGGAGAAAATGCTTGGCATAGGAAATTATTGAGTGGTGACAAATACAATCTTAATGCACAGCAGAATGTGATAAATATGCAGGAGACTTAGACAAATAGTTATAACAGTGAAAATGGTAAGAGGTTATTTTTGGTCATATATATGGATGTATATATTACATATATAGTGATGCATGTATATATAATATATACACAAACAACTGCAATAACAACACGATGTTCAAGTTGATTGTTCAAACTGATGTCAAGAGCTTTTCAGATACAGTTGGATCATTTAAAGGGGGCATTGATAAAGATATCAATATTTATGTTTAATTTAGTGCTTAATTGATGCCAAGTATTGTTATGAAGTATGTCAGTGCATTATCTTATTTGATTTTTAGAGCAGAACTATAAAGTATATCTTATTATTTTCCATATCTTAAAGAAAGAGTAATTGGCCCGTAGAGAAGATAAGAACTTGCTAGAGATCACACATCTATAGAGTAAGAGAGGAAGGATTCCAGCCCATGTTACTTTAACTAGTTCTCAGCCACATGCATTAATACTATTCCAAGCCCTGATACTAACAGAACTTTGTTAGAGAGGTAGGATTCTAATATATTTTGTGGAAGACTGCCAGAGAAAAGGCAAAGTGATGGTAAAATCCCTCTAGAGTATTCAAGAAACACAGAGGAGCTCTTTTTACCAGAAACATTGGATGTGTAAGAAGAGAATAACTAAGTCCAAAGGATAAACCTGGTCCTGGGTATGGTGGGTCACGCCAACAATGCTGAGCCCACAAGAAAATTGAATGAAGTGGTTCTTGAGGTAAGCAAGCACGATGCCAGTGACTATGGTTTACAGAGCAGGTTGGGAGGAGAAAACGGGTCATAACTTTCTGGCAAGCCGACAATTACCCTATCCTGACAAGATCATCTACCACAATTCATTTTATTCAGTTGATATAAATAATAAGCATCTTGAAGCCATTCATGAATAACGTTGGGTGGAGAAGAGAATGCCTAAACTCTAATGAGGTAAAAAGCTGTCAAAATAAATGAATGGTAAGCTTAGGGCATCTATACTGTTTCTTGTCTGTCAAGTGTTCTCATTCCAGAAAAAAAAAAAAAAACCCTCAGAAATTGTAGAAAAATGCCAGTCTCTGAAATTCTCTGCCTAAATGCTAGATGATTTTTCTCAATTTCCTATCCATCAGAAAGTCCTGTTTGACTCTTCCTCTAAAGTATAGCCTATATTAATAGCATTTTTTTTGTTCAGTGTTTTCACCCTAACCCGAGCCATCATTATACCCTTCCTGGATATCACAGTAAATTTCTAGCTGGTCTCTCGCCTGCCAATTTCAACCTCTCTCACTTCTATCCACTATCACAAAGAAAACAAAGCAATCCATTCAAGGCATCGTTCAGATTAAGCCTCCTACTTGATTAAAACTCCCCAGTAGTTTAGAAGTGATCTGAGACTAAAGTGCAAGATCATCAGAATGGCCTGAGACAAGCTGCATGATTCAGACGGTGTACAGCTTCATTTTCGCCCTTTCTCTCAACCCTGGTCCCCCATTCTCTCACTCTTCACTATGCTGACTTCTTTTCTATTACATAAATACTCCATAATTTTCCCAACTCAGGAGCCATGCTCTTGCAGGCCCATCTTCATTTCTCTGTAGAGGGTTGATGTGTTCTCTTCTTCAGAATCTAGGACCATCTGTCAGAGACGCTTCCTCTAACTGCTAATTTAAAAAGTTACAACCTCATTTTGGTAGTCGCTAGTTTATCACAGAAGAAGAGTATTCATTAAAGAGTAAAAGTTAAAAGCTGTTGTAGAGTGTTCCATCTCAAGGAGAGAGCATGCACCAAGATTCATACACAAGAGAAGGGAATCTATATAGCAACAAGGGGAGGAGGGATGAAAGGTAGGGGAAGGTAGGAGATGATATAGGAGAAGTGAATTGGTATTCTCAGGGCTTTTTAAGCAATTGTAAGGAGGTGTGGCTTTATTTTGAACTGTACTTTGGTGTATGAGATGAAAGGTAATGAAACTTTTTAACAATCCTAACCTGAGTATTTATTAATTTTAGAAAGAGAGAAAAATATCGATGTAGTTGCCTTCTATATGTGCCCTGACTGGGAATCATACCTGCAAACTTTTGGTGTACAGCCAGGAAATGAGATGTTTTAAGTAGAGGGATGATGTGGCCATCATTGCATTTCAGAAAGGTGAAAGGCACTACTATAGAAAGAGGGAAGGGTACCACTGGAGGCAAAGAAATGAGTCCAGCAGGAGGAGATGGTGTCCTGAGCTACAGTGAGAGGTGTTGTGGGAGGAGGCAGCACAGGGGAACACTCCAGCAACAGAATTAACTTTGGAGAAACTACTCATCAATTAGAACTCTGTTGGCACTCTGGCAACTACTATTACAAAAACAAATCATTTATTTCAGTAAGATGTTTTCCTTGGGTTAAGGCCATTAGTGATTTAATTAAAAAGTAGCTCTGTTCTTATAATGAGAAGGAGATACTATAAACAGACTGATACATTTTATTTTAAAGAGCTAAATGGGAGGAAGCAGTTAACCCTCAGATCCTTAGGGGAAATAAAGCACAGCATCATTTCAGTCTTTGGGGATTTCAGAGCAGTGAGTCAGGTCAGAGGTGTCTAATCCACAATGAAGGCTAGACCCTCCCAAATAGAGCAAAATGCTGAAAGGCATTCTGAATGAAGCACTGGAGTTTGGTTATTGTCATTATTGTTTTTGAATTTTTATTTATATTTGGTTTTGAAGGATTAAGCATGATATCTCACTTCTTCCAAAAAAGCTTTTAGTTGTCATACATAATAAAACTTAATGTGGGATTAGAAATCAGAGCCCTAGAAAGGAGGAAGAAGCAAGTTTCCTCATTGTAACAATCAGTACAGACTCCAGGAGCGATGTCACCAAGATGGAGACAGAGGAGGCTCCAGCTCTGTCTCCCCTACAAAGATTGGCAATCAGATAGCTCTCCACAGACAAGAACAGCTCCTAGACAGCTCTGGAGTCCACTCAAGAAACTTCAGCAATACAACAGAATGACAACAACAAAAATCCTGGAGAATAACCACACTAAAAAGGAAGGAAGACAGCTTCATTTTGTCTGCATCATCTTATTCCCAAGCTCACAATGCTTAGTGCCAAGAGAGAACTCCCACACTGGGAAAGAGTTCCCCTCTCTAAAAGAGGGAGAGCAGAGTGCTTCACCAGCAGCACAGCATGAAGGTCCCGCTTCAATTTCACCCCACCCAGACTGGCAAAGCTCAGACAGAGACAACTAAGAACAAAAAAGAAAACCAGAGCCAGTCAGCAGCAGCCACAGAGCAGCAATGACTGTGGTTTCCAGCGATCTTCTCCTCAGACAAACCCAGCAGTTCTCTCCACTGCAAAACCAATGGCCTGCATAGCCTCTAAAGACGCTAAAGTTTCAACAGTTTTTGCCCCACCAGAATCTGCATTCACTGACGCCAGCTACCTGAGTCCCTCCTCTCCTGTATCCTCCTCTCCCCCAAAGGAGCCCAGGAAGCACCTTAGCAGTCAGCCTAGGCCTTGGCTCCACAAGGGCAAGATGCCAGCTTAGAGCCCTGCAAATGACCCACTGCCATGCGCACGATCAAGGCTAACCCCCCATCTGCACTTGCAGGCTGCTGACCTGAGCCCCGTCACTGGCCTCCACTGCTGTTCACATGCCAGGGGTGGAGAGAGCATGTGACTACAGGAGAGCATGCAAACAGCCAGGGTCTCCAGGACTGCTTGTGGACCAGGATTAGTCCTGTCTTCTGTCATTGGCCTGCAGCACTGTGCTAACATGAAGCTGGCCCCTCCAGCTGTGTACTTGTATGCCTCCAACTTGGTCACTGTCACCAGCTTCCATTGCCATGTGCCTGTGGCCAAATACCAGACAGGGTAGTGCATGCTGACAGCCAGGACTTTCACAGATGCCAGTATACATGCAGTTGGCCATTGCCCTTTCTGCCTGCCCTGACCCTTACCACTACTAGTGTGTTTGCAATGGTCATGGCCACTACACAGACACCTGCAGATGGACCCTAAGGCCAAGCACGTGCACACTACTAGCTCTGGCCACTACTGCTGCATGCAATGTGCTTGGCACCTTGACCTAGAAGCACAGCTAAGGACACACGCAGTCCTTGCGGCCTCTGTGAACCCTCCGCAGAGCTCACCGAGGATCATACAGTTATTGAGGCCATGGACCACAGCGATCTGGGCCAATCAGCCACAAAGTCACTGCTTCTTTGGACCAGATGGCACCACATGCTTCCTCATTTGGTCCCCTGTCACTGGTCCTCTAGGCCCAGGGTCACCGCACATTACTGCATACCCCCACCTTTAGATGAAAGCTTCCCCTTACCAAAGTCACTTCATAAAGACTGGTATAGGTAACTGTTTCTTCAAACGTCCAGACACCTATACAAGGCGACCAAGATCTCAAAGAATCAGAGAACCATGACTCGGCCAAAGGACTGCAGTAACACTTCAGTAACTGGTCCCAAAGAAACGGAGATAAAGGAATTTCCTGACAAAGAATAGTATTTCTAAAGATGCTCAGAGAGTTACAAGAGAACACAGATGAGAAATTTAGTGGTGTCAGAAAAATAATAGAAGATGAAACAAGAAGTTCAACAAAGACATAGAAAGCACACAGAAAAACCAACAAATTTTTGTGCTAAAGAATATAATACTAAACTGAGGAATTCAATAGAGAGCTTCAATAGCAGACTTGAACAAGCAGGAGAAAAAAAATCAATGAGCTCAAATATAGATCTTTTAAAATTATTCAGTCAGAGGAACAAAAAGAATAAAAGAATAAAAAGAAATAAAGAAAGTCAACGGGTTTTACTGAACACCATTAAGAGAAAATGTATTCATCATTGGAGTCCCAGAAGCAGAGGGGAGGGAGATAGGGATAAAAAGCTTATTTAAAAATTAATATCTGAAATATCTTCCCGGGCAAGGGAAACAAAAGAAAAATAAACAAAAGGGACTACATCAAACTAAAAGCTTTTGCACAGCAAAGGAGAGCATCAACAAAATAAAAAGACAACCCACAGAATTGGAGAAGATGTTTGCTAATACATGTGACAAGGGGTTAATATCCAAAATTTATAAAGAACTTATAAAACTCAAGGCCAAAAAAAAAACAAATAAGAACCCCACAAGCAATCCAATTAAAAAACTGAGAAAGGACCTGAATAGACACTTCTCCAAAGAGGACGTACAGATGGCCAATAGACATATGAAAAGATGCTCAACATCACTAATCATCAGAGAAATGTAAATTAAAACCACAATGAGATATCACCTCACACCTGTCAGAATGGCTATCATAACCAAATTGACAAACAACAAGTGCTGGCAAGGATGTGGAGAAAGGAGAATCCTTTTGCATAGTTGGAGGAAATGCAGACTGGTGCAGCCACTGTGGAAAACAGTATGGAATTTCCTCAAAAAACTAAAAATGGAACTGCCTTTTGACCTGGCAATTCCACTGCTGGGGCTGTACTCTAAGAATCCTGAAACACCAATTCAAAAGAACCTATGCACCCCAATATTCATAGCAGCACAATTTACAATAGCCAAGTGCTGGAAGCAACCTAAGTGCCCATCAGTGAATGAGTGGATCAAAAAATTATGGTACATTTACACAATGGAATGCCATGCAGCAGAAAGAAAGGAGCTCCTACCCTTTGCAATAGCTTGGGTGGATCTGGGGAGCATTATGCTAAGTGAAATAAGCCAGGATGTGAAAGACAAATACCATATGATCTCACTTATAAGTGGAACCTAATTGACAAAACAAACAAGCAAGCAAAATATAACCAGAGACATTGAAATAAAGAACAAACTGACAGCAACCAGAAGGGAGGTGGGAGGGGATAATGGGGACATCAGGGCGAAGGGTTGTCAAGGAACATGTACAAAGGACACATGGACAAAGCCAAAGGAGGGGAGGATTGAGGGTGGGAGGTGGGGATGGCTGCGGTTGGGGGAAGTGGTGGGAGGAAAACGGAGACAACTGTACTTGAACAACAATAAAAAAAGAAAGAAAAAAACTGCCTGAAATCAAAGACAAAGAGAATTTTAAAAGCACAAAGAGGAAAAAAAAATCTTACACAAGGGATCTGTATAAATCTGTATACAGATTCCTTAGCAAAGGCCTTCTAGTCTAGGAGAGAATGAGATAATATATACAAAACTGCCAAATAAAGAAATTGCCAACCAAGAATACTTTACCCAGAAAAACTTTCCTTCAAATATGAAAACAAACAAACAAAAGGTGAAGGAGTTTATCACCAGTAGACCTGCCTTACAAAAAATCCTGAAAGAAGTTCTGGAAGCTGAAAGGAAAGCATGGTAACTAGTAACAAGATGGCACATGAAAATAAAAAATAAATTGGTAAAGGCAAGTAGAGTCAGATTCAGAATACTCCATATTACTCAAAGAAATTTACAGAGTCATTGCTCTCCTTGTCAAAATTCCAGTGGCTTTTTTTCCCCACAGAAATACGCACAATTCTAAAATTTGCATGGAACTACAAAATACACCAAATAGTCAAAACAATCTTGAGAGAAACAAAGCTGGAGGCGTCATGCCCTTTGATTTGAAACTACATTACAGATCTATAGTAATAAAAAAAGTATGGTGCTGGTATAAAAACAGACACTTAGAACAGAATTGAGAACCCAAAAGTAAACTCATTATATATATATATATATAACTATGTATATATATATAACATAGTATATATGTATATATGTATATATACATAGCTAATTTTTTACAGGAAGCCAAGAATATTCAATGGGGAAAGAATAACCTCTTTGAGCCCTTACCACTGTGGCTCAGTGGGTTGGGCATAATCCCAAAAGGCAAAAGTTCGCTGGTTTGATTCCCAGTCAGGGCACAATCCTGGGTTGTGGTTCAGTCCCCAGATGGGGTGCATTCAAGAGGCAGTCAATCGATGTTTCTCTTTCACATCAATGTTTCTTTCCCTCCCTTTCCCTCTCTCTAAAAATAAATAAATAAAGTCTTTTTAAAGGGAATAATCTTTCTGATAAACAATATTAGGAAAAGTAGGCATTTACATGCAAAATAATAAACCTATCTTATACCACTCACAAAAATTAATTTGAACGGATTGAATACTTATATGTAAGACCTGAAACTGCAACTCCTGGGAGAAAACACAGGGATAAGCTTCTTAACACCAGTCTTGGCAATGACTTTTTAAATATGATATAGAAAGCACAAGTAATAAGTGAAAAATCAATAATTAAGACTGCATCAAACTAAAAATTTATGCACAGGAAAAAATGAAAACGCAACACTAGAATGGAAGAAAATATTTGAAAACTATAAACATGATAAAGGGTTAATAGACAAAATATGTAAGGAAATCATGCAACTCAATAGCAAAAACAATGAAACAATTCAGTAAAAAACATAAGACTATACTTTCAGGGATCATTTCTATAGTTTGTTAAAAAACAGATGGAGGAATTAAATAGAAAATTTTCCAAAGACATACAAATGGCCAACAAGTGTAAAAAGATGATTAATATCATCAGGGAAATGCAAGTTAAAACTATAATGGGATATACCTGTTAGAATGACTATTATCAAAAAGACAAAAAAGAGATAACGAATGTTGGCTGGCAAAATGTGGAGAAAAGGGAACCCTCAGGCACTGTTGATGGAATTGTAAACTGACTCAGCCACCACGGAAAACAGAGGTTCCCCCCAAAATTAAAAACAGAACTACTATATGGCCCAGCAAAATCACTTCTCAGTGTATGTCTGAAGAACATGCAATCATGATTTCAAAGACCTATCTGCACTCCCGTGTTCCCTGCAGCATTATTCACAACAGCCTGGATTTCGAAACAACCTAAATATCTATTAGTGGATAAATGGATAAGGAAACTGTGGTCTATTGTTATATATACAATGAAATACTGTTTGGCCATAGAAAAGAAGAAAATCCTCCCACTTGTGACAACATGGATTGACTTTGAGTACATTATGCTGAGTTATATGTCAGTCACAGAAATACAGATATTGTATAGTCTTATTTGTGCATGAAATCTGAAACCACTGAACTGGCTGAAAAATAGAGAGTAGAATGGCGGTTGTTGAGGCTGAGGGGTAGGGAAATGGGGAATTGTCAGTTAAAGGGTGCAAACTGTCAGTTATAAGACAAGGGGATCTATGGTACAGCATGGTGATTATAGTATATAGGGTAATACTATATTGCATACTTAAATTGCTATTGAGTAGAACTTTAATGTTCTCACTATAATAACTAAATGATAATCATGTGAGATGAATGATCTGTTAACTAACTATACTTAGTAAACATTTCCCAATATATATGTGTAGCAAATCATCACATTGTACACCTTAAACTTACACAATATTGTATCAGTGATATCTCAATAAATGTAGAAAAATATCAACAAAATTTTAACCTGGAAACCACAACATGAAAGAAGTGAGGGCTTTATATTAAATTGCAAATGAAAAACCAAGCGAATTCCACAAGGAACAAAATAACACGTCCCAGATAACTGGTATTTGAGCAATCTAACCTGATAACGGAGCATGACAGAATTTCTAGAGCAATGCACACATAGTTGGTCAAATAGACCATCTTCCCCAAATATCAATTTTCTCAGTCAGGCTTGTGATGAAACCTGGAGAGCGGACAATTAACTGTTAAGATCTGGGACAAGAACATACCATGATGATAGTCTATTTAACCGGTAGATCACACGCTTTGGAAAACAGAGAGGTGGAGAGAAGGGCTGCGTGTTTGTAATGAAATTTGAGACGTCTGACTAGTACTCTTACCGAGGTATAGGTTGGTTTCCTATGGAAATGGGCCATAAGGGTGCTCAAGTCAAATCCATCATTTCCTCAGGTAGTTCCTTTGGCATTATCCCAATTCCAAAACAAACCACCTCGTTTCTGTTTCATTTTGTTTTTAACCATTGATTAGTTTTACACTCCTACCATACCTAGCTGGTAGGAATATAATATGAAACAACTACTTTGGAAACAGTTTTACCAAATTTTATATAAAATTATATTTCCCCTATGATATGGCAATTCCATTCCTAAGTATTTACTCAAAAGAAGTAAAAATACAGGTACACAAAATATAATAAAATGTGTACAAAAAGCTTCAAAGCAGCTTTATCGTAACACTCCAAAAAAGAACAGTTCAGTTTCCAAATAATTCAAAATGCCACCAACAGGAGAATAGATAAAGAAATTCTGATATACACAGAAAATAAAATTTTACACAGTCAGGCAAAGTGTGAACACCTGATAGCCAGAGGAACGTGGATCCATTACAAGTCGTCACGCTGAGCTCCAGAAGGCAAGCACCGCACAGCACATACATGTGTCCACTTACAAGGAGCGCTGAGATGATGGAAGGGAGTATACCATCATATTATCAAATACCATCATCATTTTGATAGTAGTGCCGATTACAGAGGTATAGATATTTGTCAAAACTCATTAAATATGTGCAGTGCACTGTACGGAAATTGTACCTAAAAAATAGAACTACATAAATAGGGGATGGGTTAGCAGTACTGCAGATTTGAGGAGACTAAAGATACAGAAGTATATGTAAGGTCTGGTCCTGGATTGGTTCCTGGACCCAAGAGACGATAGCTCAAAAGGATCTTATTGATACAACTGATGAAATGTGAATATAGAGGTTAGAAAATAGTGTTATCTCAGCCTTAAATTTTCTGATTTTGTAACTCTTCTATGTTTATGTAAGATAATATCCTCACTCTTAGCAAATGCACACTAAAGCGTTTAGAGTTAAAGGGGCATGGGGTCTCCAACTTACTCCCAAATAGTGAGAAATAAATTACATCTATATCTCTACCGAGAGAAAATAATAAATAGTACAGATAAAATATAAACAATTGGTAAATCTGAGATATATGGGAGTTCTTTGTGCCATTCTTGTAAATTTTAAATTACTTTAAAAAGTACCTCCCACATATATCAAAAAAAAGTAAAAATTTTGTAATTGAAATTTCAAAATTCTATAGCATATATAAAAGATGGCAGTATCAATTTGGGCCTAACTCCTTTCAGAAACTATTTTCCAATTTGCCTTTCATAGGAACAGCAGAATCTCACTGTGCTTAATCTTATGGTTGGGTTTCCAGAACTGATGTATGACTGACATGAACAATTTATTTTTGAAGAACAGTTTTCAAGGTTGGTGACTATAACTTAGTGTACTTTAATGGCAAGGGATTCTGATCTATTTAGATACCAAGACCAGTTGCCTCTGGGAGCAATTTATAATCCCTAAAGAGAAAACACTGCATTAACGCAAAGAAACACATGTATTTCAAATTTTATTACTCTAGGACAGCATGTGTCCAATTAATTAAACTTAGTAGGAGGCCATTAAAAATGAGTTAGAGAGAAGGAGAATTAAAACACAGTCCTAGTGTATGCCATTTGAAACTGTGACTTGGTCCACCGGAGCACTTTTACTTATATTAATTAAGATAGCATTAAAAGATTTAGATTTCATTAGAATATTAACAACTAAGAGCCATGTTAAATGTATATTGTTTGGCTCTTAGCCCAATTCTGTGCATGTGGCTATGGGTTAATGCTAAGCAATAAAAACTACAAGTAGTCATATTTGACTCTTAATTGATTTCATAGCAAGGTAAGTACCTAACAAATCACTGTTAAAATAGTTGAGACAGAAACCCAAGTTCTCCTCATTTAAGGCTGCAGACAGGGGACATGGGGCAGTAGCTCACTGGGGTTAAATCCTGTGGCTCTGAAAGGTTAAAAGTTTTATGTGCCCAAACATTCTCTAACAGAAGATACACCTTGGGTAAGTATGTCTTAAAATATATCATTTTTTTAAGACCTTGACTACTACCAAGCATAAAGCTTCACAACATGGAAAATTAGATGAAGAAACAAATGTCAGGGAAAGATAACATAAATCTAGATACCTGGATGATATCAACAGGTCTGGAGTTTTGTTTGTTTTATCTTAAATAATTCAGTTTTACAATATTAATTGATTTATTTAACAAGAAGATTTAGAGTGTTCTAAAAAGCTAACATGTATTATAAATAAGCAAAATAGATATTTTAAAACCTTGAGATTGATTAAATTTTATATATGTTAATATAATCTGTATTTTCCATCATGCCCCAAATCCAATAAAATATAATTTTATAAAATATTAAATTATTGATATCAATTAAAAACAGAAAAGAGAACCATTAAGGGATTGATTATTTTGACCATTTCAGGAAGATGAGAAACTGAGAGAATCTATTCCACATGAAATAAGAGCACAAAGTATTTGCAGAAAAAGATAATCTTCAAGGAGAGAAAATTTCCAGCTCATATGTAAAGTCAGAGTCACAAAGAGAGCTCACGGCAATTCAAAGAGTGACACCGAATGTACTTTGAGCATCTTGTACTGAACAATGAATGAGTGACAGTGATTTTGCTCCTATGGCAAGGATGGGGTATAAGCACTGAGAGCAGAGAGATATGAAAATGAGCCCAGACAGTTCCTGGCTCTCTGGAGAAGCAAGAAGCCCTCACCTTCAAAATAAAAACTATCAGAAATATCAGATAATATAACATATTCTGAGGTCCTACATAATTAATTACCAAAGGCAGGAAAAGACCCATTGAACTACCATTAACAGATGGGTAAACAGGAATTTTTCAAATATAAAAATTACATATTGCCAAGAATAGTCAAATAGTTGAGGAAAACTAGTACCATGAAACTCTTCACACAGAAGAATCTGAGGAAAGACTTCTCATTATCAAAATTGGTTGCTAGGCTATAGTGGAGCAATATCATAAATGACCTGAGGGAAAATGATTTTGAATCTCAAATTTTGTACTTGGTTAATTAGCATTCACCTGTGAGAGCAAAACACAACTATTTTCAAATATATGTGGAATTAAAATATAAAATAGATGTATGGTTTCTGCTTAGAATGTAGAAATCTGGTGATGGTATGTGCCCACCAACCATAGGAAAAAGCCACAATATCTCATTAAAATTAACTTCCTGTAATTTCTTGTTCTGATTGGTTTTATTAGCTGTATCTCCTAATGCATTTGTTTTCTATGGCTGCTGTAACAAACCACCCTGAACTTGGTGGCTTAAAACAACAGCAATATATTCTGTCACAATTATGGCAGTGAGAAGTCTGAAATCAGCTACACTGCGCTGAAATCAAGGTGTTCACAGGGCCAAACTCCCTCCACAGCATCTAGAGGATAGTGTGTCCTTTGCTTCTTTCAGCTCCTACTGGCTGCCAGCCTTCCTTGGCTTGTGGTCACATCAGGCCAACCTCTGCCTTTATGATGGCATTGTAAAGGAAACTCTTTTCTGTGCTGTCAAATCTCCCTTTCTCCCCTCAAAAGGACCCATGTGATTGCATTTAGGGTGAACCCTAATAATCCAGGATACTGTCCCCATCTCAAGATACTTAATCATGTCTGCAAAGAAACTTTATCTCAGTGAGCTATCAATTAAAGGTCACAGGGATTAGGGACTCATATTTTGGGAGAACATCATTCAGCCTACCACACTTATCATTTGATTATTTCTTCATTGCTTGACATTTTATTTTGAGGTTCACTCTGACTGAAGTCTTTTTTGTTGTTGTTTTCTTCTTTATTTTTGTCAGCTCTTCCTTTTTCATCACTTTTTAAGTACCTGGACCTGGACTCTCAATCCTAATTACGTCTCATGGTGGCAATTAGCTTTTTTGTGCCATTATGATGTTTGCAATATCGTAGGCACGTGCACAATTCCTAGTCCTACTTCTAGTAGCTTCTCTGACTGGCAGCTAGTTAAAAGCAGGAGCCACTGTTTGAAGTTTGCCACTGTTTAAGCATATGCTTTGTTTCCTTTGTCTGTAGTGTGCGGAAACCTAACTCAGGGCCATATTTCAAGCAGAAACCCTTGAAAATAAAAAGAACACCCTTATATTTTGTCTGGGAGGTGCTCAGGGAACAGGCGAGCCCAAGGGAAGGGAAAGAGACAGTGTGACAGCCAGGTGGTGGAGCAGTCGGAACACTCACAAGGTTTATTAAGGTTGCTGTTTTGTATGGGCAACAAGAACTATAATAGTAACAATAGAGATCACTGATCACAGATCACCATAACACATAGAATAATAAAAAAGTTTGAAATGTTACCAGAACTACCAAAATCTGACGGAGACATGATGTGAGCAAAATAGTGTTGAAAAAATGACACTAACAGATTGTTCAGTGCAGGGTTGCTACAAACCTTCAATTTGTGAAAAAAGCAATACTTGTGAAGCAAAATAAAGCATGTGCAGTAACTTGAACTATACCCGTATTATGTTTTTTGTGTGTGCCTATTGATAGGCAGTTGAAAATGCATGTTTGTACTTCAGGATAATGTTCTGGGTAAAAGGTACAGAATTTGCTCTTATTGTCATGTAGATATAAGCTACAGAAAGTAAATCAAACACAAAGGGAGGTTGCATATTGAAATAAAATAATAGTACTCTGGGGGACATTTATTTAATGAATATATAAGAGAAGAGCAAAGAAAAGGAATTCAAATGCAGGTACAAGTTAGAAAGATATGTAAGATAGAGATATATTGTAAAGGCTAAGGAAGTACACAGTGTCAAGAAAGAAGCACTCTTGAGCAATGCCAAAGATAATACAATCAAATACTATGATTTTAAAAAGTCATTAATTTTAGGAAGAATGATGTTCCTAATAAAGATGGAAGGAAGACTTTCAGTAGACATACGGGTCAAAAGGTCCATCACAGAAATGTAAGTAGCAAGAGCAAGGTGAAATGTGAACAGCATAAAGATGATCCAAAAAGAGAGTCACTTGCAGAAAAGAGTAATAATTAAATAGGGAGCAATAAGATTACAAAGCAAACAAATTTATAGGACTCCTGTTGTTTGCATATTCCTTCCTCTTTTCTTCTAATGAAGAAACAGCCTCCTATTAAGAAATGGGAGGCTTCCACTACCATTCTGTTTGATTCTGGTAGTATACTTCTAACCCACAGCACATTGACTGTCTCTTGGCATCCCACGTCCTCTCTTTAGGCAGCTACTGACTTGTAGGAAAGAGGTCTGAAGCTAACTGTGTCCACACTGGGTCCCATGTAGAACCATATTTGCTGGAAGCAACTTGACCAGCACACATAAGGAAGTATAGTGAAGAGACAGAAGAAAGATGTTCTAATCTGAGCTCCTGGATATTGTAACACCCAAGTCTAGCTCTTTCTTTGGTCTTTAAACTTGTGACCTAGCAAATTTCCATACATACTTACACTCGTTCAATTTATCACTTGTAACCACCAGAATCCTGACTATACACTGATGCCAAGTAGCTACTATAAAGAAGGTAGAGTATAGAAAACAGAAAATATGCAGAGTAAGCCCACAAAGGAGGAGAAAGGAGATCCAATCGCCAGCAAGTGGGAAGCATATCCTTGATTAAGTAGGAGCATTTCATAATCTGAAGGGATAAAAAGATGAAACAAAGTATCTATATCAACAAAACAAAGGAGGGAACTAAAGAATATGAAATAGGCTCTGCAGAACGATAAGTAACCAGTTGGCCAAATCACTAAAGTGGCCAATAGTCAACTCTTCAATTCTGTGAAAATTCCCTTTCAATAAGTAATTTGCCCAATTTAGTAGTATATATTTATTCCTATTGTTTCATTAGATATTGATACTACTTAGTATAATGCAACTTTAGTAAAATTACGTGTACTGTCTATACACCCCTCAAACACACACACATATACATATACACAAGATAGTTTTACTAATATGTTAAGCCATTTCCTTATTTTATGATAAGGATAACTAAATATTTTTTTAATAATGAACCCAAGAAAAACTCTACTTTTAATTAACACCACCAGCAATTCTGGAATCAAATAGGGAAATATAGTGAGCATAAGAATATATTAACTGAAATGAAGACTACATTATAGGGAATGAACAGTGGAGTAGACAAAGAAGAGGATAAAATCAGAGATTGGGAAGTTAAGGAAGCAGAAAACCCCAATCAGAACAGCAAAAAGAAAACAGAATTTAAAAAAATGAGGATTGTGTAAGGAGCATCTGGGAATACTCCAAGTATACCAATATTCACCTCATGGGGGTGCTTGAAGTAAAAGAGAGAGAGCAAGAAATTGAAAACCTATTTGAAAAAATGACAGAACACTCTCTTATCTTAGTGAAGGAAATAGACATACAAGTCCAAAAAGCACAGAAAATCTTAAATGAGATGAACCCAAAGAGGCCCACACCTATACACAACATAATTGAAATGATAAAGGTTAAAGACAAAGAGAGAATATTAAAAGTAGCAAGAGGAAAGCAGTTCATTACCTACAAGGGAGATCCCATAAGATTGTCACCTGGTTTCTCAACAAAAGCTTTGCAGGCCAGAAGGGATTGGCAATATTCAAGGTGATAAAAAGTAAGAACTTACAACCAAAATTGCTCTACCCAGCAAAGCTATCATTTAGAATCAAAGGACAAAGAGCCTCCCAGACAAGAAATAGCTAAGGGAATTCATCACCACCAAACCAGTATTAAATGAAATGTTAAAGGGTCTCCTTTGAGAAGAGAAGAAAAAAAGATAAAGAATATGGGTAACACAATGGCAATAAATACATATGTACCAACACTGGAATTTAAAAAAACAAAATGAACAAGGAGAACAGAAACAGACTCATATATACAGAGAATGTATTGACAGAAACTGATGGGAGGGGTTTGGGAGGTTGGGTGAAAAGGTGAAAGGATTAAAAAGTACAAGTTGGTTGTTACAGAATAGTCACAAGTATGTAAAGTACAGCATAGGGAATATAGTCAATAATAGTCTAATACTATGTATGATGTCACATAAAAGCAAGATTTATCAGGATGATCATGTAGTAAGTTTGTAATATTCAATCACTGGGGTATACACTTGAAACTAATATAATAATGTATGTCAACTATAATTGGAAAATAAAAATGATTTAAAATAGAAAAAAAGAGAACTTCCATTAGAGAAAAAGTGTTATAATGATTAAATCTACATTGTTCTAAATGGAAAGAATCATTGATACGCCGCCATCCTGCAGTTCTTGTTTAGGTTTATTTATTTACTGTCAATGCTATGTGGAATTTGGAAGCCCTTATTATTTATGATATACATTAATATTTGGCAGCTTAGTCCCTCAAAGTTCTGAAATGTAAATATGACCTTTGTCATGAAGAACTGTTCTTTTTTTCTAGTTTGAGCATGGGAGGAAAGAAAAGAGTCCAACCTCGGTGCTAAACTGCTAATATCAGAATTAGTAACAGCAGGGGTGTTAGGGCAGCTATTCTGGTGGTTTTTAATGACAAATAGGCAAGTTGCTTAGAAGAAGAATGGAAATGACCCCATTTCAGAGGGCAGTGAAAATCCTGATGACATCTTTAAGAATCTAGTTGCAAATCTCAAATATTCTGACAACTAGTAGGAAGAAAATTCTAAGCATAGACAATAGTAGAGTATTTCCATCATTCACTTGTACTTGTGGCTATACAAAGTCCATAATACAAACACATCTTCCATTAGCCAACATATCTGCTGTGGAGCAGAGTGGCGAGAGGTCTCTCCCTTAAAGGACTGCAATATGGGAACTTATCCTTATAAGGACTAGTATAGTGAAGTCATCATTGTTTGCACATGTGCAGTCCAGTCTACTCTCCTTGGCTGCCAGGTTACATGGATGTCACACAAATCGTTCTCATTATATTAACAATGGTTGGATATTTTCCAGACAGACCTTGTGTGATACAGAAAAGACACTGAGTACAGTCAGCTGTCTACATTTGGTTGTGAAACAAAGGCAGAGTATAGGGCAGAAACTGGGGAGGATATAGGGAGGATAAAGTGGTAAACCTGAGGAATTTTTAATTTGATGGAGGCTTGGCCATGTTCACATGTAAAGAAAGTTTTTACAAATAGAGGCCATTGAGATCAATTAGTAAAACTGAGGCAGAATGGGGATTGAGTCAGGAACATAAAGTTAACTTTGAACAGTTAATGGGAGGTAAGTGAGGATGTATTGGGTTGGCCAAAAAGTTTGTTTAGTTTTTTCTATAAAATGAAAGACATATTTTTCATTTTCACCAATAACTATTGATTTGGATATTTTGAGTATATCACATAGCTATCTCCCATGTGATATAACATTGTTGTTCTCAATTAATGTCTTGATTTGATCACTATCAATTTCAACTGGTCTACTCGACCAACCATGGAGCATCGTCCAGTGAGAAATCTCCAGCACAAAACTTCACAAACCACTTTGGACATACTCGATCAGTCACAGCACCTTCACCATATGCTGCACTATTCCTTTTTAGTTGGCTTTAGTATTTTACCTTTCTTGAAATAATAAAGCACAATAAGGTAAAAATGTTGCTTCTTTTCTTCCATCTTCAAAATTAAAATAGCTACACAAAAATTCATCAATTTTGATAAGTTTTTTAAATGCACACTGATATGACAGCTGTTAAATACAACCTAACAAAATTGTTTAGAATGAGTTGAAAAACAACTAAGCTCTACTAGAGCCATCTTATGGAAAAAAACAAATGGAATTTTTGGTCAACCCAATAGATAAAGATACATTTATAAGTGACAGGGAGGAAACTGAGGAAGCTTTTGAGTACTGGTCTTAATTTTTGTGTGTTAGTTAACAGACAATATTTTCTGCTGATATTGGTGTTCTGGGTAGTCATGAAAGAAGATATCAGTATCAGTTTCCTAGGTCTTCCAAAACAAATTACCACAAATGTGGTATCTGTTTTTAAAATATTTTTTTAATTGTTGTTCAAGTACAGTTGTCTCCATTTTTTCTCCAACACTTCCCCCAGCCCAAGCCCTCCCCCCCAACCTCCCACCCTCGATTCTACCCTTCTTTGGCTTTGTCCATGTGTCCTTTATATATGTTCCTTGAAGGCCCTTACTCTTCTTTCCCCTGTTATCCACCTCCCCCTCCCCTCTGGTCACTGCCAGTTTGTTCTTTATTTCAATATCTCTGTTTCTATTTTGCATGTTTGTTTATTTTGTTAGTTAGGTTCCACTTATAAGTGAGATCACATAGTATTTGTATTTCACTGCCTGCCTTATTTCACTTAGCATAATGCTCTCCAGATCCATCCATGCTTCACGAAGGGTAGAAGCTCCTTCTTTCTTTCTGCTGCATGGTATTCCATTGTGTAAATGTACCACAGCTTTTTGATCCACTTATTTACTAATGGGCACTTAGGTTGCTTCCAGCACTTGGCTATTGTAAATTGTGCTGCTATGAACATTGGGGTGTGTAGGTTCTTTTGAATTGGTGTTTCAAATGTGGTGTCTTAAAACAACAGAAACCTATAATCTCACAGTATGGCAGCCAGAAGTCCAAAATCAAAGTGTCAGCAGGGCTGCTTTCTCTTTGGAAGCTTAAGGAGAGTCCTTCCTTGTCTCTTCCAGCTCTGGCCATTCCTGGTTTCCTTGGCTTGTGTCTGCAGAATTTCAATTTTCACTTTTACCTTTACCTGACTTCTCTTCCATCTTCCCGTACTTCTAACAAGGAGACTTACTGGATTTAGAAACTGTCCAGATAATCCTGGGTGATCTGATATTGAGATCCTTAATGTTATTCACAAAGACACTTTAAAAAAAGAAATAGACCACACTCACAGGTTCTGGGGATTAGGACAGAAACATATCATTTTGGGGGTCGCCCATTCAAGTCACTATAATTTTTCTTGAGTTCTGTTTCAAGAATGCAGCCCAAATACATTATATAAATTTCTCCTCCTGTTCCACTTTCATAGACATGATTTTGACATGTATAAAAATAAATACTTAGCTGTGCTGAAAAACAAAAGGAATCACTCAAGGTGAACTAGATACTCTAGAGAACCCCTGAGTAATAGAAAGCAAACAGAACACAAGCCACAAAGCACACAAAATATAGAACCAGCACTGCGAGGATCTATTCTGGGGGGGGGGGGCGGTGCCTATACCAGGAGGGGCTGAGGAGGAACACACAGAATTATTGGTTATGTTGTCACAGTAGGAGCAGGCAGGTGGGTGACCATTGACAACGGTGATGAATAGTTCTCCAGGTAGAAATGGCAAGTAAATGAGTTTAGGAAAAGAGATGTATGAATGAATACTGATAGCTAACAATGGTTGTGAGTGCCCGTCACAGTAAACCAACAGCGAGGGACGCTGCTCTCTCAGGTGTCACTAACAAACATAACAGCCACACATCAGTTTGCATGTTTCTCTCTGAATAAAAAGAGGAGATAGGCACACAGGATGTCTCAGTTACAAAGATAAGTTCTCATACAAGCAACAAATATTAAATAGAACCCTAAGAGAGAATTGAAACAATGGAAAACTTACATGTGCCAAAGAGTTAACAGCAAGCAGAATAGAGTTTTGAAAATATATATACTGATATATATTAATATTTATATCAATAGAGATATAGGGAAATATCATACCCACAACAAGAATAAGTACTTGTGAAACAAAAAATAATTGGAGATTTTGAAATGCAAAAATACAGTTGTTGCAATAAAAAACAAATCATTATTATATGGACTAAAAAGGATGGACAAAGTTGAGCACCCAAGTACTCAGGAGTACCAAGCCACAGAATAAGCTTGTAATGTAACTCCAAAGGTTACATAGAAGGAAAGCGTGAAAGAGACATGGAAAGTTGAGGAAACTTACTCATCTATGTAACAATAATTGTAGTTGTAACCGAACAAGCACTTACATACTTCTTAAAATGTACCAAACACTGTTTTAAGCACCTAACATACATTAATTTATTTGTCACAACAGACCTTTGAGAAGGAGACATTATTAACTCAGTTAAGATCACACAGCTAATAAAGAGAGGAGTGGGGATACAGACCTCAGCATCCAGGCTCCGGAAAGCAGCTCTTACCCACGACGCAAACAGCCAACGCCTGAAAATCATCAGCTTATACAGGAGGCACAAGTGATCTTAATCACTTCCTCCTTGTCAGTAGAGAAACCTCCAAAACTAAAGAAAGACATGGAACTTTTCTGAGAACAGCAACAACAAAAAATGCAAACCAAAATGACAAATGACCCATTTCTATTCAATATATATATATATATATTTTTTTTTTTGGGGGGGGGTTTCGAGGCTAATCAGCGAAGAGGACAAGGAGGGAAGTGCGTGGTGTGCTGTGGTATCACAAGGTGTTACCATTCCCTGAAAGATTTTCTAAAGCCACCTTCTTCTTTAAAATTAGAGTTAGTTTGAGAGAGGTATATGAGCCCCATAGTTGTATTTTCCAAAAATATTTCTAATTAATCAACACAAAAATATAAATAGAGAGAGTGACTCAAATGAAAAGAGAGTTCAAATGGCTAAGATGTAGAATACTGTACCCATCAAAATATATCTATAAATTTTCTGACCATCTTCACTTCTGTTTCACTTCACTAATTACAAAGAGTGTTGCCTTACCTATGGAATAACTAGTTATTCGGCCTAGTAGATTTTCCCTAAGTTATTTTGTTACAACTGTTAATCAGAATTAATTAGGCTACCATGACATCATTGCACACAGCCTTACTGACATGGCTGACTGTTCACTGTTCGTTAGTCCAGGAGAGCAAGGTTCTGATCAATAAGCTGGAAAAAGGTATGTTTTATAAAGTGCTCCGCAAGGGTGGCAAATTTGGATGGGGTGACTTTCTAAGACATCAAGGTCTACATAATGCACCTGGAAAATCTGTAGAGATTCTCAATGGAAAAAAAAAGAGAGACTAAAAATAAATAGAATTCTTTTCATATGTAAAGGGAATTACATTAGCATAATTTCATGTGACTATTTATTTACATAATACAAGTTTTGAACATTGGGCAGATGATGAAATTAGGATTCAGAGATTAGGTATGTAGGAGACAAAGCCAACGTGGACTGAAATTGTGATTCTTCTCCCAGTATGCTTTCCACTACATCATGAAATATAGCACTTTACTTCGGACCAACCATGCAAAACTTTCTTTGTAATATGGTAATTTCAAAACAAATTTTAAAATAATACATAAAAGAATATGCAATAATTTCCTTCAGGAATTAATTCCAGTGTTTAATGCCACTGTGTAATTGAGGGGAATTTCTCCTGCTACAGGAGAGAATCCAGCCTCTTAGTTCAGGTTATTATGTGTATTTTTAATTAAAAAGCACAGTTGATGGAAAAACATCCTAAAATTTGCTCTTTAATGAGCCATTTTATGGACTACTAACCCACTAGGAGCAGCAGCAACTTGTCTGACACAATCACCTGGTCCTCAATGACATATGCTATTTAAAAATTAATTCTGACATCTATCATAAATTAAAAGTAAATTAAAATCAAACATAAGCATTTTGGAGAACAATACTTTTAAAAGCACCTATGTAATTACCACTAGACTTAAGAAAGTGAATATTCAGCTATAGTATTTCACTGTTCATCTCTTCCTCAGTGCAATTTGCCAGCTTTTTTGATAGCTTATTTGGGTTGTTTCCAATTCTTGCTGTTACAAACAATTTTGATAAGAATATATTCTTGTAAATATGTCAAGACAAATGTGCAAGACTTACTCCAGTCCATATGCATGGAAACAGATTTGCTTGGTCACAAAGCACATCCATGCTAAGTTACTTTGAGTGTGAAATCACTGAAGTGGTTTTTGTCATTCATATTCATTCCAGCATTAATATATATATTTTTTTATTTTGCATACTGTAATTTGAGAATGAAATAAACAAACAAACCAAAAAACACACATCCAAACCTTATGTCAAAATGTGAGAACGAAAGCTTGAGGCCCTTATTCCCTGTCTTAGACAAAGATGAGAAGGGAAAAAAAAACCACTAAACATCAGCAGAGGAAACCAGGTGGGCTAGGGCCACTCAGGGCTGCAGGGTGAGCCACGAAGACACTATGCAGAGGGGCAGAGGGACAGAGGGCACAAGGTCTGCAGGTAGAAACTCCTAATCTTCTTCCTTGAGAGAGGCATCCTCATCACACTCAGGGGGTGGGGCGGATCTCATCAGAAACATCCTTGCTGGGTTTGGTTCTCCGGCTGTCTGTCACTTCATCCTCCTCAATGCCTAGGCCGAGCTTGACCACACAGTACCTGCGGTTGGAGTGGGTCTGCAGCAGGAAGAGTCCAGGATTGCCATTTTTTCCACCTGATGGCTGTGTTGTAGAATTGGGCTGCATTTTTAATTTAAGTTCCTTGACTCCTAAGAATTTTAAAATAAGTCAACGGAACATTCATATTTCTTCCCTGCAAAATACTTCTTTATGTTTTTTACCCATTTTTATGAATCACCTGTCCTTACTGCTTGTATTCTGAATATTAATTATCTGCCAGTTGTAAACACTAAAAAAATTATTATATATTAGTGTTTGTATTTTCCTTATCTGTAAGGTATCTTTTGATTAAACAAAGTTCTTCATTTTTTTATGTCACTAAGTTATCAATTGTGGGGGGTAGGTACTTTATAAGATTTGATTAAAGATGTTTCTTCACCACAGATAGAAAGATATTTCTTTATAGTTATGCATGTATGTCTTTATCTAATATTTGTACATATTGTGAAGTAGGACTCCAGTTTCATTTTATTTAAATAAATGAGCATATTTCCCACTAACATTTATTGAGTAGGCTCTCCTTTTCCACTGACCTGAAATGCCATTCTGCTGTTAATCACATTTGCATTCAGGAATGGGGTGGTGTCCAGGCTTGTCATTTTATTCCATTTGTTTACTCATCCATCTCATCATTGACACCACTGATCTTAATCACTATAGCTTTTAATAAAACTCAATGCTTAAAAAGAAATGTTTGCACCTTATTTTCTTATTTTTCTTCTTAATAGTACCCTGGCTTTTTTTTTTTTTGGCCTTTTTCTCTTTCATATAGAATCACCTTAACACACTCTCTAAAAATACTGTTGAGATTTCTTTTTTCAATTTGAAAGTATAGTTTAAGTTGAGGAGTTATTCTCACATTTATATTACTGAAACTCTGTATCTAAGAATACAGTTCTTTTCACTATGTGTTCTTTAATATCTTTCAATATAGGCACTCTAAACTAATGACTCCCTAAA
The DNA here is from genome assembly GCF_022682495.2 of Desmodus rotundus. NCBI lineage: Eukaryota > Metazoa > Chordata > Mammalia > Chiroptera > Phyllostomidae > Desmodus > Desmodus rotundus. The sequence continues at coordinate 33,682,899 of NC_071392.1, forward strand.
GTTAATCAGTGTATTTACTTTTCTACCGAACAAAAGCACTTTCTATATTTCACCTTTACTCACACCCTCCCAACTCACATGTTCCTTTGGCCTTGTGTTTTAGTTCTTGCGCTTTAGTTCCACATTTCAACTGTCTCATTACTATTTCAGATAGTGATTTTTCGAATTCATGTACACATTTAACTTTTTTTTCTAATTTGTGTTATAATGGAAGAATTTACTTCCATTATGATTTCTTTATTCCTGAAATTCATTCTTTGGAATTTAATTGAAGTTAAAGTCTATAGGCAGTAAATCTCTCAATGATGATGTTTTCCTTGAAAAATACCTTCTTCTGACCTTTTTTTCTGAAAAATTTCATTTCATCTAAAATTCCAGGTTGAGATTTATTTTTAAACACATTAACAATAACTTTCCACCGCATGTCGTCCCCTACTCTTGTTTCCGAGCAGTCAGTCATTTTGCTGTTCCTTTTTTTTTTTTAGGCAAATTGCATTTTTCCTCTGCTTGCTTTTATGATTTCTCCCTTTCAATCTCCCCCCCTTTCTCTGACAATTTTGATGATTTAAAAATGTAGATTCTTTTTTACTTTTTCTTCAATTTGCTTTGTTCCTACTTCTGAAAATTTTGTGTTTTAATAATGTAAAATTTTCAGGTGTCATTTCTGTGAATAGATTTTCCTTACTGCCTGTGTTAATTCTTTGTAGAATTGAAATTAGATACACCTTAGATTGTCTCAATCTCTCCTCTATGTCTCTTATTTTTTTCATATTTTCCAGAAAAGGAATGAATAAATGTGATAAATCTGTGTTAAATTCTGAGTTATTTCTTTAGCCTATCTTTCCAATTCTTTCTTAGGCCATGGTTAGCCATTTAGTGAGGTTTATTGTTTTCTTATTTTTTATTTTTAAAGATATTTATTTATTTATTTATTAGAGAGAGGGGAAATGACAGAGAAAGAGAGGGAGAGAAACATCAATGTGTGGTTGCCTTCACATACCCCCTACTGGGTACCTGGCCAGCAACCCAGGCATGTGCCCTGACTGGGAATCGAACCAGCAACCCCTTGGTTCAGAGGCCAGTGCTCAATCCACTGAGCCATATCAGCCAAGGTTATTGAGGTTTATTTTTAATTTTAATGAAAATCTTTTTCATTTCTGGAAATGTAGTTGGTATTTTCCAAATATTCACGAGTATCTTCTTACTTAGTTATATTTTCAAGTCTCTTTTTCATCAGAAAAATAAACTCCTAATCAGCTCTGGCTGGTGTGGCTCAGTGGATTGTGCGCCAGCCTGCAAACCAACAGGTCACCGGTTCTATTCCCAGTCAGGGCATATTCCTGGGCAGTAGTCCAGGTCCCTGGTTGGGGAACATGTGAGAGGCCACCGATATCTCACACAACAATGTTTCTTTCCCTCTCTGTCTCCTTCCCTTCCCCTCTTTCTAAAAAATAAATAAATAAAACCTTAAAAAATAAAATAAAAGAGACTCAAGAAAGCTCCTTGCCCCTTAAGAAAATCTTAATCATAATTAAGTTATACTTTGGCATGTGATGTTTCACAGGACACTACTTTGTGGTTATTAATCTCCCTCATTAATGAAGGCTGTTTCTTTTAACGCTTCCTTTAACACATGGATGACTTGTCCATGAGTTGTTCAATCTCCTTAGAACTTTAACTTGGATATTATGTGAGGCCAACGTTTCAGTTGGCATTCCTCTAAAGAAGAGTTGCATTTATGTAGGTTAACTGCCTAACATTCTTTTAAAATAAGTAAATGCAAGTTTCCTCATATCATAAAGATTATGAATTGCAGTCTGCAGTGGGGGGGGGGGGCGTTGCTTAATTTTAAGGCACATTTCCCCACTTGTCTTTGCACAAGGTTTTACATTCCAGTTCCTTTGGAATGCTTTTGTTCATGCTCTGTGGTAGCACCCTTCCCCCTGCACCACCACCACCCTGAGGATGGATACATGCCTAGGTTTGTCTTCTAGACTCCACACCGGGGCGTTCCCTAGTTTTTATATTTTGTCTGCAGTTCCCATGAAGCAGTTAAAGAGGACAAGATCTCCAAGGTTCTACAGAATTCTTCAGGTGAAGACCAACTTTGATCCTTGTTTTTCAGAGTTCTCATTTTCTTTATATTTCGGCATTTGTGGATTTCTTACTTTTGTGCAGTTTCAGCAATGGATTTTTACTTTATACAGCGTTATCGTCAGGAGGGTTACATGGTGTTTCTAGCATTACATACTCCCCTGAAAGAAAGTACTTACACTATTTTTCAAATACATAACATCTTTACCTTCCTATACAGTGTAACATTAAAATAGATAATGTTTAAAAAGCACTTAGCAGAGTGTCTCATGTGTCGCAAGTTGTGAAGTATTTTGTCTCTATATAATCACTATAAATGAGATGCGGTAAGGTTGAAGTCTCTATTCACAAGCTACATGGAAAATTCTGAGAGATCACATATGTCTCTTCAGATTTCATGACTGTCAAATATCACAAACTCTATAATGTTACAAAGAGCATTATAAATGTGCAGACTTCTGTTACATTTACATTATCTACATAATTAAAAGTTTGATTAGAAAATATTGTCAATTTGGATTTTTCTCCTTACAACTACATTATAGAAAAAAGAACAATGAAGAATTTTTAAAAGGGTGGTAAAATAATGTCTTTTATCTCTTATCCTCTGAATTTATTATACAAGGATGTGTTAAAGTTGGTTAAAATGTAAACACTTTCCAATTTATACCTTATAATTTGCAAGAATAAAAAGGTCCCCTGACATTTCATACTGAATAAACACTTTTGAAGCATTGATCCTCGGTGTGCCTATGTGGCATTCATTCACCATGTGGATTTTTGCCTTCAAAATAAATACATATTGTTTGTTCAATAGCAATAGAAAACTGAAGTTAAAAAAAGCAAATGACCTTTTTCCCTGTTTAGTTTAACATAATAGCTAAGATTACATTCCAAGCTTCCCTAGAAAATATTCAGAGATATTTCTCCCACTGTGCTTTCTTAATTGCATAAAAATTAAATTATTAGAGTAGTTACCTTTCTAAACATTCATAAAACATCCTTTCCCAGTGTGTGGAGTTGCCATAAAAAAACAGAATTCCCAATTACATTTGAATTTTATACAAAAATGAATATATTTTTAGTATAAGTATGTCCCATGCAACATTTTGGACATTCTGTACTGAAGGCCAGGTGTTTACATTAGAAGATTAATATCAGTTGTGGAAAACTATCAGAGTGCATTTTGTAATACTGAAATGCCAGTAAATAGGATTCATGAGTATTTATCTCTGCACCCATTAAAAATAAAACAGAACTTTTCTCATATATATAAACTCATGTGTCATCTCAAATACACTATATATCATATATATCCACTTTATATCACACACCATACATCATATATGCCATATATATCACTACCTATCTATCTCTCTATCAATCTATAGCTAGATAGATACACCATCTTGATAGCCCAGTCTCCTAATATTTATTAAACATTTTTTGAGGACATTATTGTTTTATTCTTGAAACATATATAGCTGGCAGATTACAGCTATGGTCTGCATCACAGCTAAACAAAAGTTTCAATGGAGATCAAGCACAATAAAAACTTTGCATATCTGAAAAACACTGTATTATGGCAGGAATACCACTTACAAAAATGGGTAAATGGAATTTCATAGTATGTGTCTATTCTCAACATCCAAATTATGCCTAAATGTCCAAATACAGCAACAGAAGTGCTGGAAGTCAAGCAAGCCTTTTGTCTGTGCGTGCACACACGTGGGCTTGGGCGGGTGCACTTGTGAGCACAGCGACAACCCTTTACTTTTTAAAAAAAAAGGCAGAGTTGAGCAATCGATCGGCTGTCTGGGCATCAGGAAAACAGACCTGATTTGGCCTTGGGTTGCAATTATAAGTATATTTATGAACACAGATCTGTCACTTGTGAAAATAAAGATTGGAATACGAAGGAGTTTTAGAAATCTAGTGTAAGCACCTCACACTCCTGGTGTGGAACTGAAGCCCCGTGTCGTCAACCGCATATCTGAGGCCTGCGGCTGCCCCACAGGGCCTGGCTGCCCACGTCACCTGGGGGTCTGCTCCCTTCTGCAGAGCTTCCTTCTCAACATTCTCCTCCAAACGGGTGTGGGAGGACAAAAATATACTTCTCAATTTATTTTATGCATATGAAAAGACTTTGTCTTTGGCTTCCAATTTTGTTAACTGCATTCACTTGAGGATAAAGTACAATAAGTATTATCTGGCTGTTAAAAGGTAGCATGGCATTTCAGAGACTGCCAAGAAATACTGAAAATGTTAGCCAACCGGATTACACCCCCGAGTGCCACATTCAAAGCTGCTGGGTATTTTTTATTCGCACTTAGTGACCGGCAGTGTGGCTTTCTCGAGAGCTCCGTGCGGGCAGCAGTGGGTTTGAAAGCCAGCCCTCCCTCTCTCTGGCAGTACCAGGCACCGCTGACCTTTCTGTTGGCTGGTTCTGGCACGCTGCCGGCGTTCCTCCGCCCACTCTGGCTGCTGCATAGAAGCATAATGCTGATCCTTCCTTTCCTAAACTTAAAATGTTGAAGTTCCTCAGGGTAGGGGCCTAGGCCCTCTTTCGAGTCAACATTTTCTCCCAGGTGATCTGATCCAGTCGTTTGATTTAAAATATCTTTATAAGCCGGTGAGTTCCAGGAATCCCCGCCTCTCTCTCAGTCATCCACGCAGGTGCCGAGATGCCCATGTCGCTGCCCTTGGCCATGAGGCACGGCTTGCACGAGGGCATTTGGAAGCCCTCTCGTGAAATCGGGCACCGCCCATGTGAGTGGGAACATAGCAGATTTACGTAAAAGGGCTCATAGGCACTTGATTGGTACTTAGATCTATGGATTTATCTGAGGGTGAGCGTCACGGCTTGATTAGCAGTTACCAAATGTAGCTCTCTACTCACACACCTAGGGCAGATGCCCTTGGTGAAATATATATACATATACACACATGCATATATACACATATACACACTCATATGTATATATATATGAAATATAAAATATAAATTCATCACATATACTTTATATTTAAGAAGAACCTTATGCTCTTATTCAGACTGTGAGTTTCCATTAGTTATCAGTTCAAGTTAGCTTTTCTCATTGAGTCTTACAGTGTGGACCAGAAGAATCTGAAATATTGTAAGTTCATAATAAATTTGTGTTGAAAGAAATATTTACCAAATGAACAACTGATCAGCTTCAGGTTCTTGAACCAGCAGGTACACAGAGAGACTGAGACCTGAGGGACAGACCGATAGAGTGAACCAAACTGGCATCTCATTTTTTCCAGCACTTTCTAGCCTTAAAAATGTGACGCTGGCCAATACCAGAATATCAAGAGACTGTTAGCAAGAGATATAGTTGCAGGAACTGAAAAGGCTGCGGGCCAGGGCAGGCCTGCCTTTTGGATCTGAGTTAAAATCTCAGAGCTTTGGGTAAAAACTGTTACCTGAATTTCTGGTGTAACATAGAATAGTAATACAACAACCCCTCCTCTGGTACCACCCCCACCAAATACAGCCACAGTTGTCAGATCTGGGTGTCTTCGTTTCAACAGAAGAATGAAAACATCAGTGTACAACATACTAAAATATTCTCTGCCAGGAAGGAGTGTCATTCTTCTGCTCTAAATACAAAAATCTGGTATGTTTTTTAAACTTTTATATATATAATGAAATATGAAGGATCATCCTACATCAATTTGGCTATCACTAACAACGATGAAATTACTGCCCTAAGGGTTTTTCCAATTTAAAGAGTGTTAAATTGCTCATTTACATGTTGATTAGCATTTACTTTAAAAAGTGGCAAATGTAATTCCTCTGTATCCAACATTTAGTGACAAATTTAGCTTATCTAACCATTAAATTAAAACGGATCACTGCTTTGTTTGCTAGATATTTTTTAGACAGTAATGATTACAATAAATTCAATATTCCAAACATACTGCTTCCAAATATTAAAACTACTGATTTATTTGCTTTCTTTGCCACACAGAAAATAAAACGTTCCCAGTGGGGCAGGTACAGGTACAACATTTCTTAATAAAGCCCAGCCATCTGCACAAATGTGTATGTTTACAGCAAGGAATTATATAAGCTGACATTTAAAAGTAGAATGTGTTGCCTTAAGACAAAAGCAATCACAGGCCCGGATTCGGTGGCATTTGAAAATTTTAAGTGTTTCTCCTGCAGTACTGTTAGACAGTTAGTTAATGAGCAAGCAAAGATTAGCTTTTTCAAGCTAATAAGTTCTATGTTTCAACATTGACAAGATCAATATATAATAAATTATGAGACAAATTATTGTATACATAACACAATGAAATAATTAAACATAATTTTTATGTCATACATGCTTAGAAATATATGCATTTTGATTTCAGGGTTATGTTTCTCTTTTACTTAAACAGAAATTAAATAAAATTTAAATATTCTATTATTTCAAGTTTTAGGGTTTTTTTAAATTTGTTTGTTTTTAATGGCGCAAGAGATGACCCAAAGTCTTCTTTGTATTTAGTCATAAATATTCACGGGTTAACTGCCAGCATGTTCGATATTGATCACACACTGGAAACAGGGAGATGCAGTTAGTTACATAATGACGTAAAAGTAGGGATGATAAATCAGAAGGCAGGGCATCAACTGTGTCCATTTGAAGCAGCAGGTAGCAGATATTCTGTAACTGTATGAATTTAATTAAAAACATGTGAAGACCTGGAAATAACTTATTACCTTCCAAGAATATTCTTACCTTTAGCCGCTACCTAATAGTTCAGTGTTTAGGTGTGAGAAACGCTGTTCAAGTTGCTAGACTTGTAACAGTAAATAATTTAGTCCTACTCACTTAGGCTCTTGCTGACAGGATAAGCAGAACATTAACAGTTCAGTAGATTATACAATCTGATAGGAATAAATATTGGGAGCTATACAAACAAAAAAAGCTCTAACCCATCAGGATAAGCTTTGTAGAAGACCCATAACTGAGTTTTATAAGATGAGTAGGAAATAGCCTGGTGAGGAGAAGCTAATGGAAAATGTGAAAGACCATGGTGTATCATTCCTCTAGGGGGAAAAAATGGAAAATGAAAAAGGCAGGCTTCTTCCACTGTCATTCACTGAACACAACCCCTCTCTTTAATGTTTGTAGTGACTCAAACGGAACTGCACGAAAAGAAATGCATCCCTGGTGATGGCGTTACAGAAATCCACAACAGAGAAATGTGTGAGGTCTTCACGTGCAACGCTCAAATTCTGTCACACTGCTCACCACCACCGGCTGCCCATGCAAAATAACTCTTATTAGAGAGAGAGACAGACAGTTACATCTGGGAACGAGTATTCAGCGATAAAAGATAACATTTACTTTAACTAGATGCAATGGTGCCACAGTTTGACTATGAGTCAGGATCTGTGCATTTATTTAATTCTCCCCCAATATAGGCATCTTTACTCCCTTGTAAATGAAAGAGATATAACTATAAAGAATATTCGTGAAGCAGACTCTGAGACAAAGATTAAAGAGCAAGTAGTGTGCTTGGGAGGCCAGGCGCAGAGAGGGGAAAAAGGCCAGTAAAGGGTGTGTACTAAACGAGCAGTAAACTAGCTACTAGTGAGCAGCATGGGGAGTACTTGGAAAGGCCTAAAACTGATGCCTTGGGGCTCTCCTGTGTGTGGAGAAAGGCACTGGGACATTTCTACTCAGTAGAATAATGTTTTGGAATTCCTACAGGTGGGGTGGTATTAGTCACCCTCTTCATCTCTTATACCCATGGGCATGATGGCCTTCTGTGGCTTCAGTTAGAGACACAAAAGCAAATGACTGAGGCACAGAGACACAGCTCCTGCCTGCTGGGAGAAAGCCAGAGTCATTGGAAGGTCTAAGTGACGAGATCAGGGAGCTGTCAGTGTCTGCTATAGATACTGTACAGAATAGTAGCTAAACTCCAAACAAAAAATGAAACGCAACTAGAAACGGGTTATAATGAGGTAAGTCCCTCATGTGTTTGAATCACTAAGCCTGTTTTAAAATACTGAGGGCTTAGCTTATTAAAGCCAGTGGATAAAGCAATTATAGGTTGTAACGACATCATAAAATGTTAAGTGATACACAAGAGATGATGCTCTGCCCACAAGGTTTGAGACTATGATCTAATATTAATACTTGCAGTGGAGAGCTGAAGAAGATGAATATGAAAGCAGAAAAAAATCTAAGGTAAAGAAAAAAAATAAAGCAGTCAGATGTACCAAATATCAAATGAAGAGTACGGGCAGAAAAGATAAGAACTATGTCAATTTTAAATCAAGCAAGAAAGGTCACTGAGGAGAAAACTTATTTCTAAATTATAAATAGCAGAGGTCATTTAGGGTCAGATGAAATACATGGTCAACTACAGAATGATTTTCACTTTCAAAATGTAGCCAGAAGACTTACTGTTAGCAACACAAAACACACTTTTTACAGAAGGAGAAGAGAGGGAGAAGGCGTTTCACCTCAGAATAGGTTTTGTATAAATAATCACAGGCGAGGCTCACATACCCATGAGGGAATTTATAGACAAACCCCCTTTAAAAATAACTCAGAATTAACTCTCCAAAACTGGAAAGAGATGAAGTATATATTCAAACTGAAGGCTAGGTTTTGTCAGTACTAACTAGAAAAATGACTTAGGAAAATTATTAAACATCTATAGACTTTAATTTCCTACTTACAAAATTACATTCGCATATGGTAATTTACAAAGTAATATATTTAAAATGCTTTCCTTCCAAATATATCAGTAATTAGAAACCAGAACATTTTAGTTAATATATTTATAATTGATAAGTTGCTATTTCATCCCTAATTGATGAGTAATTTACAGTCACAAGGATTGAATTTATTTTAATTTAGAATTTAAATATGATTTACCGATATGCGAATGTGCTTGCCTAATATTAAACACTCATTGAATGAGAACATTTATAATGAAAGTGCTCTCAGTGAAACTGAATATTTTCAATAGTTTTTGAAACCACTGAAATAAAAATCAGTCTATTGAATTCTATATACCAGTATATCAAGAAGTTCTATATTGTTAAAAATGTAATACATGTATAAGCAAATTTCTACTCTCCATGTCAGTGTATCTGTAAGTATAGATAAACCGATGTGTTCATTGACTCTGTGGATAAATGGGTCTGTTACTATTACCAAACACAGAATTAGACTTTCAAAAGCAGCTTAGGAGACAACTGTACTAGAACAATAAAAAATAAAATAAACAAATAAATATATACATACAATTTTAAAAAGCTTACATATCAGAATACTTTTAATGAGCTTAATTTAAAATTTGGTGAATAAATACCTTCCATATTCACAAGCACAACAAACCAATCAGTGATATACATTTCTCAAAAAAAACAGGATTGAGAACAGAATTTTGAAAAGTTAAAATGTTAACATCATTTGGAGGATATGAGAAGGGCTGAAAATCTGACTTGAGAAAAAGCTAAAGAAAAAAGGAATGTGGGAGGTGGGAGTGGGAAGGGCGTATGCGGGGAAAATGGGGACAACTGTAACTGCAGGACAATTAAAAAAAGGAAGAATCAGATATAAGAGAGTCAAGCGCCTGACCTCTGAGGTACCAGGCCCCCTCAAGGGACAGGGCCGCTTCGAAGAGAGGTGGAAGAGTCTGGACAATGATGCTCTGGGTCCCATTTTGTATTGTGATTTGCATTTACGCTTACCTTCTGGCTTCTGTGACCCGCACACCTACTCCGTATACTCTGGGCTTCCTCATGGTCTCTGGATTCTGTCCTGCACAGACCAGCCCCTTGCCCTGGTCATAGGTTGGGTTAACCTCTCCTACCAGCTTTTACCAGTATCGGGGCCTCTGAGAATCTCAGAGTGAGCAACTACATTTAGACCCAAAGAAATCCAAATGACAATAACTATTTCAAATACATAAATCTCCTTATTGTACAGAAGTGATTAAATCTATAGCGTGGCACCAGAAGAGAGAACCATAGATATTACAGGTAGGCATTAAAAGAAAGGAAAATGAAGCCTCAATGGAAAAGATATTTTCTAAGAGTTAAAGCTGTTTAAAAATAGATGATTACCCTGCTCTAGTCTAGAATCTCGGGTCTGCCACTTTAGACCTAGACTCTACAACCCCCAGGCCATCTTCGCTTCCCTGACAATCTTGCCTCCACTGGGTCCAATTTCTAACCTTTGATCAATATCACCAGCTGTTTTCTCTATTTGTGCTTCTGGCTTCCTGGGAACCATTGGAGAAATGCAGGGCGTCGTACTGACAGGCCCAGTACTAATCTAAATCAGCGCACTGTATCCCAGCTCTACTGCCTCGTGGCAACATTTTATTTAGTTCAGAGAGAATCTCTCATTTAGTGGCTTTTGGATCTTTTTTTATTACACTCCACAGAGAGAAATCCATTTTGTGTCATGACCCAGGATAATCATACCTAAATATTTAACTTTGGCAAAATTTGATGAGACAAAGTTTACTCTACAAAATGTAGTACACTCTAATATATTCTATTTTATTCTATTTTATTTTTGAACATACTTCCTTTGAGTCAGCCTTCTGGATAAGGTACCTATTTTCTCATCTCCTCACTTGTCAATTTATAGTTTATTTTTGGTACAACTTGATAAGTGATTTTTTTCTACATCCACAGTCTTATTGATTGTGATTTAAGTATTTTTATTGATTGTGCTATTGCAGTTTTCCCAATTTTTCCCCCTTCGTCGTCCCTCTGCCCTGCACCCATCCCAACCCTCCAGCATTCCCCCCAACATCAGTTCATGTCCATGGGTTGTACATATGTTATTTGAGTCCTCTGTTTCCTATACCATTTTTATCTCTTCCTGTCTATTTTATGCCTACTAATTATGCTTATTCCCTGTACCTTTCCCCCCTATTCCTCCCTTCCTCCTCCCCACTGAAAACCCTCCATGTGATGTCCATTTCTCTGACTCTGTTCCTGTTCTGGTTGTTTGCTTAGTTTTTGTTTTCATTGTTTCTCTTTTATTTTAGGTTCATTTGTTGATAAGTGGTTTTAAACTCTTTATTCTTATTGCACTTTTTTTCTGTTGTTTCTCTACCTGGATTGTAAGTGCGTCAAGAGCACGTTGGAGCTCTTCAGCGTGTGATTTCCCTGCATTATATAGTGTAGTGCTGGCAGCGAACAGTATGTACTAAGTGGGGTAGTAGCATTCCCAACCCTGGAAGGAACATGCTACATGTCTGACTGAGGCTTAGAAGACACTGACTACGTCACTCCAGCTTAGCTGGACTGTTCTCCTCTCTGCAACTTCTACCTAGAGCTACGATACTATGCAAATAGATATGTTCAGAAAGTCAAGACGAGAACAATAAAGCTTTTTTTGTTTGTTTAGAAATTTATGGAGTACCTTAACATTTATCATCTTAAGTCATCATCATATAACAACATTTTTACATGGTGGGGAGGATCTCTGAGCCCCACTTAAGACCTGAGGAAACTGAACAAATCCATAAAGCTTGAGAGACTTGACTGAAACAACGAAGCTAACAAGTGACTGAGCCAGTGTTCCCTTCTTACCGTTTGACCGAAGCACGGCCTTCTCACTGCCTGTCTTCGTCAGCAGTCACCAGTCAACGGTGAGCATGTTTTTGTCTAACCAGCTAAGTATGTACACATGCATTCTGAACATTACAAGCTCCACATAAATTTTAAGCAATAAATGTTATTCCTGTTTACAATAGACCTTGTATTTTTAGATTTCTCCAGTTTTTTCACAATTATTCTTCCACTATGGGATAAGTGAGAAGGTTGTTATTACCATAGTGTTCAGATGAAGAAATGAAATTAAGAGAAACTATGTGAATTTCCCCAATTTTCACTTCTTATCAGTGATGGAGTCACAGTTTTAGATTTAAGTGTGGCATTCTACCCATTTTTCCACATTACTTTCATATCCTTAACAATATTAAAATCCTTCGTAATATTTAACATAATATCAGAAAATAGATTTGAATTTTAAAAATTAATTAATTAGAAAATGATATTCTAGCCCTAAAAACTAGACTGGAATATTCTCAAATTACTGATCAGAACATTTCAATGGAACAGCCAAAAATATATTGTAAAATATAATTTACTTATATAAGTCACATTTATTTCCTTCTATAATAGCAGCAACTCTGAAATCCAAGGAATTATTTTATGAAACTAAAATTATATATGGTTATATATATTTTATTCTCACACACATGAACATAATTTAAATTTCACTACAGTTTAGTATCGTGACAGCCTTACAGTCTGCCAAAACATAAATGCAATAAAATGCAAATTTCAAATAACACTAAGTGACTAGCTGTATGTCACATATGCTTCCGATACATTGGAAAAGTCCACTTCTAATTATCTCAAGAGAGAATCAATTATTTTCTCTATATGTATGAATGGAGCTTTTCTGTACATTAGTGAATGACATTTTGATCTTTTTCTCCTTTCAATCAGCACAGAAAATCTTGTACCTCTCATAATATTTGGCTTAGCATATTAGAATTATGTGTATGTTTGTCTTACTTAGTCTCCCTTCTTATTTTCCTTTTGTAGGCACCTCCACAATTTGCTCGAGACTTTGCCAGATTTAAAAATGAAACCAGGATGGTTGGTCATCATGCATTGAGAGACACGTCTTATTCCAATTTTCCCTGGAATCACATCGGGCAGATCTTTGCAAACAGTAGGACCTAAATAAACATTGGTCGAGTTTAATTAAGTTTGAAGTCTGAGCAATAACAATTTACTCATTGCCGTCATGGGTCAATGCAATGAAAGTATGCATTATAACCTGATTTGTATTTGTGAAGCTACAAAACTTGACAATCAGCTTTAAAAATAAATATGTGGTTTCCAGTTAAACTTTTAGAAGGAAAGTGGTTTTGAAGGGTAGTTTAGATTCTAAATATTTGTAAAATTTATGTGTTAATAAATATGTATTTAGTAACTATTACTAAACATGTTCTGAGTACAAAGACACTGTTGCAAATGTTAAAATAAAACCATTTCATTTCAGTGTAGCCACTGGTTTAATTTTTCATAAACACTATCTTGGCCCAAACTAAGACAGTCACCAGGTTTCTCGTTGTACAAGAATGCATTTGATATCCATAATTGTTTGTTTTAAATAATATCCTAAAGAATACGTGGTCATCACTGTTAGTATTTTGGGTAGTTTTTTTTTCAATTATACATGTGGGTTCAGAATGTTTTTTTTTGTAAAAGGTAGCTTTTATACTGTTCAAATTTTATGCATATTAACTTATTCAAAATTGAATCTCAAATGTATTTCAGTTTCCTTAATGATGCATTGAACATACGGACTTCCATACATTCTGAGGATCATTTAGACTTTCAGTATAAATCTAGCCCATATTTATCACCATTACTTTGTGGAAAACCTCTTTTTGTTAATTTCTGTTAGCATTTGACTGTGTGAAGACTTAGCTATGGTATAAGAATGAAAGCTCAATACACTATTCTGTCTGTTAATGTTCATGAAAGTTTTATAACTTAAGTCTTTAAGATTCAGACTCCTGCCCAGTCTGGTGTGCTCTGTGGATTGAGTGCTGGCCTGCGAACCAAAGGGTCACCGGCTCAATTCCCAGTCAGGGCACATGCCGGGGTTGCTGGCCATGTCTCCAGTAGGGGGCATGTGAAAGGCAACCACACACTGATTTTTCTCTCCCTCTCTTTCTCCCTCATTCCCCTCTCTCTAAAAAGAAATAAAATCTTTAAAAAATATTTCAAAAAAAAGATTCAGACTCCTATATTTCTTGGCACAGATCAGATAGCAATTTCTATCTGTGACAAAAGGTCTGATTATCTTTTTAATTTTCAGGTTTGTCATTTGATGATATTTGATAAGCTAGAAAACTGATACTCCCAATAGAAAATAGAATGATAAGGTTTCTATTATACAGATGTAGTTTTAAAAGCTGTATTATGACGTAATATTTTATTGGGTCAAGTACTACACTGATCTATTTTACTGTGGTGTTTAATGTCATGGAAATCTGTGAAACAGGCATCATTACTGCTCAAAGAGGTTAAGCGGATTGTTAGGTCTAGAGTCAGAATCTAGTCAGATTCCAGGAGTCCTTAGTACGCTGGGCAGGGAGTCACAGTCAGCTCAGTCCGCTTCCTCTCAGTAGGCTGGTCATTACAAAACCGAAGAGGTTTTACCACTTTAAGTAAAAAGGAAAAGGAAAAGGATTATCACAGAATAATAATTCCAAACAAAAAAATAACAAGTTTATTTACTTCAACTGTTAATTGGCTTGTGTTTTATAATTTCATTTGAGAACTAACATATTATCTAGGATTGTGTTTTATAGTTTATCTCGTGGCATAAGTCAAAAAGTTATATCATAAGTTAAAGATTCCAATGCTGACTCACTGAGATTACTTTATGGCTAAGCAAAAAGGTACGGTTCACTTTTCAGAAGCAGGTAGACCTTATTCCTAATAGTTACCTGTCTAAAATGACTAGTGTCTCACCCCATTATATGGAGGTATTTACTCTCGGAACTGCAGTAGATGCAAAACTACTTCTTGAGAAGAATATTGAATTTTTCTCAGGGTTTCTCCAGCCTACCCCTCACCCAGAAACCCACCCCCACATTGAGATGAATTAGGCTTCCTTTCTTTCATAACAACACCGAAGCACAACAGTGTGTCTTTAAGCAGCACGTGGAATGGCTACATTCACACTTAGCAAGAAATCTTCAAATTCATGGTTGGGCAGTGTTTATCAAAGAGGATTTTACTATGCATTTATTTTTCTGCCTAGAATGATTTTCTGAGTAAGCCATACAACCACACGTCTTTGTACTCTGGCACAATTTTTTGGGTTCTTCCACTGAATTACCTTTCAAAAGGCCATGGCTATAGTTACTCTACTGATTCTGGACTGGTAAAAATCTTATAGAAATAAAAAGTTATCAAATTCTAGGGTACAGTGTTGTTCATAATATTTCTTTATTATCCTTTTGTTGTCCGTGGGGTCAGTGGTAATGGTTTATCTTGCATTTTTAATATTTGTAATTTGTGCTTTCTGCAGGTTTTTTTGGTCAGTTAACCTACCTAGACCTTTATCAATTTTATTGATCTTCATCAAGAACCATCTTTAGGCTTCATTGACTTTCTCCAAGCTTTCCTGTTTTCAATTTTATTAATTTCTCCACTAACTTCTATTTTTCCTTCTGTTTGCCATGGATTTAATTTGCTCTTTTTTTTGTCTGTAGTTTTCTAAGATGTTAGCTTAGATCTCTTTTGGGGCTCATTTTCTTCTAATATAATATTCAATACTCTGCATTTCTTCAAAGCTTGGCTTTGGCTGCTTCCCATAAATTTTGATAACTCTTACTTTATTTTCATTTATTTCAAAAAATGTAAAACTTTTCTTTGAGACGTTCTTCTTTGTGTCATATTATTTAGAAGTGTGTTGTTTCATCACCAATTTTTTCAGGGGCTTCCAGTTATCTTTGTATTATTGATTTCTAGTTTAATTCCATTTTGATCTGAGTATATTTTATGTAATTTCTATCTTTAAAAGGTGTGTCAAGGATTGCTTTGTGGACAGAATGCGGTCTGTCTTGGTGAGTGCATCATGTGCGTGCGAAGGGAATGTGTAATCTGAACCTTTCGGAGGAAGTAGTCTATAGATGTCAATTGATCAAGTCGATGGATGGTACTTTTCAGGTCAACTATGTTCCTACTGTTCTTCTGCCTGCTGGATACACAAGTTTTTGATACAGAAGTGCTGGTATCTCTAAGTACAACAGTGGATTTGTCAATTTCTCCTTACTGTTGTATCAGGTTTTGCTTCACGTACTTCAACGCTCTGTTGTTAAGCACATACCCCTGAAGTACTATTATGTCTTCTTGGTGGTTTGACTTCTTTATTATTATCCTTATCTTTGTCCCTGATCATTTTACTTGCTTTGAAGTCAGTGTTGCCTGAAATAAATATGGCTACACCAGCTTTCTTCTGATTAGTTTTTATCAAGGTACATGTTTCTCCATCACTTTGCTCTTCTCTTCCATTCATTTTCTGCCTTCTCTGGTTTTAACTGAGCATTTTATGTTTCTATTTTTACTCCTTTCTTAGCACATCAGTTATACTTCTTTTAGTGGTTTCACATGAGTTTGAGAAAAAATAAAAAACATTTACAACTAACCCAAACCTTCATTCAAATAGTACTGTTGCATTTCATGGATAGGGTATCTTGTGACAGAGTATTTCCAATTTCTCACTCCTGTTTCTTATAACATCGCTATCATTCGTTTCTCTTATCCATAACCTATAATCACCACTGAATACATTGTTAATATTATTATTTTGAACAAACTGTTATGTGTGAGGTCAATTAAGAATAAGAAATATATAAGATATTATTTCACTTTCATTATTTTTTTTCTCTAATGCTCTTCCATTCTTTATATAGATGGAATTTCTGATACATATCTTTTTCTTTCTGAAAGTTTTCTTTCAGCTTTTATTGTAAAGCAAGTCTGCTGGTGACAAATTCCCTCAATTTTTGTTCAACTGAGAAAGTCTATATTTAGCCATCACATTTGAAGGACAACTTTGCTGGATACAGAAATCTAGAGTGGTAATTTTTTCCTTCAGCACTTCAATATTTCACTGCACTCTCTTGCTTGTACGGTTTCTGGGAAGAAGTCATATGTAATTCTTGTTCTTGCTCCTCTGCATCTAAGTTCTCCCCACCCCCCACAAACTCCTGTCTATTTTCAAGGTTTTTTCTTTGTCTTTGATTTTCTGGAATCTGGATCTAATATGCTGAGGTGCAGATTTTTAAGTATTTGGCTTCTGAACTTCCTGGATCTTTACTTTATTATTTATAGTTAATTTTGGAAAATTCTCAGTCATGGTTACTTAAAATATTTTTGGTATTTGGGTTTTTTTTCTTCTACTTTTGGTAATACCTTACATGTATTTTACACCTTTTGTAATTTTCCTGTAACTTGAGTATTCTGTCTTTTTCACTATTTTTTAAATGTTTGCTTTTCAAATTGGAAGTTTCTATTTACATATTTTTAAGCTCACTGATTCTTTCCTTTGTCATGAATTGATGAGTCCCTCAAAGGCATTCTTTATTTCTGCTGCAGTTCTTTTGATTTCTCACTTTTCCTTTGATTTTTTATTAGAGTTTTCATTTCTCTCCTTACATTACCCATCTGTTCATTTGTTGTCTATTTTCTCCATTAGAGCCATTAGCATATTAATCACAGTAGCTTTAAATGATCAGTTTGCTTATTACAACATCTCTGTCATATTTTAGTCTTGTCCTGATTCCTGTTCTGTCTCTTCAAACTGTGTTTTTTTCTTTTACTAAGTCTTGCAATTTGCAATTTTCTTTTACTAAGTCTTGCAATTTGTAATTTTCTTTTACTAAGTCTTGTAGTTTTTTGAAAGCCAACATGATACACTGGGTAAATTGAACTAAAGCAAATAGACCTTTTGTGTAAGATTTATGTTTATCCAGCTAGGATTTGCTTATCTTTAGTGTTTGCCATAGCTATAATTATCAGAGGCTAAAACTTAATTCTGGTGTCCACATTTTTATCTCCTCTGTTGACTTTGGGTTCCCCAAAGACTTCTTGAGTAAGGTTGGAGATACGCTGTTCTTTCTGTTGATTTTTCTATTATTTTGCAGGAGCTCTGTTGACGTGGTGGTGAGGTGTTGGGGAGAGGAAGTGAGGTGTTCTGTAGTCCTGTGATTGGGGCTCCATAGGTAGTGGTCCCCCGGGCTAGGACTTCCATGAGTGACCCTTAGGGCTGCCCTGCCCCTTCCCCTCCACCATTAGTTACAGGAAGGCTAAACTGGGAGATGGGGGTTTCACTTCCTCCAGATTGATTAAAGAAGTTTTTCTGGAAAAAGTTTTTCTCGAAGGCAGATCTTAAGGATGCCAGAATGTATGATACCTTTTAAAATGGATGTGTTCCCTCATCTCCTGACAGGAGCACAAGGGGATTTTTTCTTTCCATTGTCACTTGAAGAACGAGATAAGGCTCCCGGAGACAAAATTCACAAAAGCATAGTGACCTTCCTAAGACTGCCCCCTCCCCACCAGAATTTTTAATCACACTTGTTCACACTGAGCCTCCAGCAAGTCATCAGTAATAACTTAGATTTTCCTGCACTGCCCGTGATTCCCTCAGAATTCCCACATTCAACATTGGCAAGCTGTGATTCTCTGTATGTGCCTGCCGGATTTTCCAAGCAATTTGCCCTGCAACCTCAGTTCTAGTGCTAAGAACAGTTGTTGATTCCAGTGTGTTCAGATTTCATCTGGTTATGTAGATGGGAGTGACAACTTCCACATTTCATACACAGTAGGCCAGAAAATGAAAGGGATTACTATTAAATCAACAGAATACACAGTATCTGGCACAAGTGATTTTTAAACAAATAACGGAAAGAATGAATTACTGAACAAATGCCATGTATTAATTGTAGAATCCCATGCAAACAGGAGGGAAGTAATGAATTAAAACTGATTTACATGTTAAGTATTGCTCCCTTTTCTAACCTCTGGCTTTATCATTAACATATGTGGGCAGTGAACTCAGGGCTGACCTACAACTCTGCAACATTTTGGCGATTTTAGTGTAATGGGTGTAATATTGTCACTGAAATTTACATTGTTATGTAGTGAAAGTCATGTAGTGTCAGATGTGCAGCAGATAATAATACTTACTAGATAATGGAAAACGATACTGTCGTTTGTTAATCTTAAACAATGGGATACTAGAAGCTGTTACTAAACACTGAAAGATTAATTTCATGCATAATTCATTCAGCATAGAGCTGTCATAATATGCTGAAATATTATGTCAAGAAGCTAGAATGTAAATTAGAAAAACTAAAAAAGTAGACTTGGAAAAGTAAGCCAATGGATTTACAAATGCGAAAAGCATGCACATGGTAAAGAACCCAGACTCTGCTGTAGAGATTTTCATGTTGTCTGAGACATGGCAGACATCAGAGTGAAGTCGTCAGATTGTGTTCAGAAAGTAAACAGCCAATGCGATGACACAGTCCCAGGGACCTAACACTGGCAGCGATGTTTTTGCTTTCTTGTTTGTGCTTTGTCTCACTTCCTTATCTATGCCTAAGATTAAATGAAATGAAAGGAAGTTATATTTGACTACAAATTTATACAGTCATAATTTCAGAGATAAAAGATACAAGACATCCTTCAGTATAGCCTTCCTTTTGATGAGAGAATTACTCACAATATACCCTTGAGAAATGATCCTGCATATCTTGGCAACTGTAAGTAGTGTTTCAATGAACATAGGGGTGCTTATGTGCAGCCTGTGCCCATCAGTAGGTGAGTGGGTAAAACAACCATGGGACATTTGCACAATGGAATACTACTTAGCCTTATAAAAGAACAAAAATTTGCCCTTTGTGACGGTATGGATGGACCTGGAAATTATTATGTTTAGTGAAATGCCAGTCGAGAAATACAAATACCATGTGATTTCACTCATATGTGGAATCTAATGAACAAACTGAACTAATAAGTAACATACAGACTCATAGAGAGCAGAATAACAGCTAAAGGGGTGTCAGGGGGTAGAGGGATTGAGCAAAAAGGAAAAAGGACTCATGGACATCAGTGTGGTGATTGCAGGGGGGATGCGGGTGTAAGGGGACTAAATGGAAATGGAAAAAAATACAATAAAAATGTTTTTAAATGGTCCTCTAGCCCCTCTTGGAAAGTGTACCTTGTGAACTACACCTCCATCAGCTCTATTGAGTATATACTGGACGCTAGACACTGGGTTAGGGTTCTCGTGTGTTATTTCATTTGATTATCACAATAACCCTCTGAGGAAGGTAGCATTGGTCCTATTTTACTGAGAAATAGAAGCGGTACTGGCTCAGAGGTACAGAAAAGGAAGGAAGGAAGGCAGGAAGGGAGGGAGGGAGGAAGATATGCAAAATAACATAAGAGGCAAGGAGACAGCTGAGGTGAAGATAAGCTGACATTAGTCCAGAAAACCTGCTAGAGAAGCGCTGGGAAGACAGAGACCGGGACTAGAACTACTAGAATTGGCTAAAATCTACAAAACAGCATATGGACCCGCAAGTCCCCAAGCCTCCTCTAGCAGATATCTGAGGCTTGCTCTTTGGAGAACTTGAACCAGGTAGGATTATAATCTTGGAAAAACCTCACACATTTCAGGGTTTCACTATAACCCTGGAGGTCACCCTATGAAAAAATAAATTACTACCCTATCACACCATATAAAATGTTATCATCTGCCAAATTCAACCCATGCACACAAATATTTCAATCATTTCTTGTCCTACAGTTATTAATAGGAATGTGAGATAAACAGGCAAGTACTACAAGGTATTTTAGGAATACCTTTCACATTAAAACCTAATTAACGCCCATTTCCCCTCTCTCATTGTCTACTATCTCTCTCCCCCCACATACACATACACATAGTATGAAAAAGTGTTCGATAGAAAAATTGGAATGTAAAATTATATATAACTACTATATGTATAATTATATATACAGGATGGGGCAAAAGCATGCTTGTAGTTGTTTGAATGGAAAATAATACAAACTAATTAATAATACCAGAATAAATTCCATAATTCATGTACTAACAACTGTAAACCTACTTTTGCCATACCCTGTATGTGTGTGTGTGTACCAGGAAGCTGGGTTTATAGAGTGCAAACACAGCAGGAGATAAGTACTATTTTATTTTACCAAAATTTATGCCTCTGTCAGTATTCATTCCAGAGACTCCTGTCTATATTTCTTCAACCTTGATGATCTTGCAAAGCGACTAGACTTTGAAGTGTTGCTGCCATATCAAGAAGACTACTAACTTAAACATACTATACTAAACATATTATTGGGCCAATTTAGGTAGCATTTGGACAAAATATAAATCAAAGTGTAGGAACAAAGCATGAGGTAACTGGATTTAATTCATTTGCAAGGTTTGAGAGTCTTTTCCTCTTGGAGACAAGCTGACAAACAGTTCTGTTTTGTTATTTTATCCTGAGCAGGTACAGATGGGGGAGAATCAAAAACAGTGTTTTAAGAGAGAATCAGTTGGAGTTCAAATCCAGATTTGACAAGTACACAGATCTTCCTGAGTGACAATAAATCCTATTGTGAAGGCAACAAAGATTAGGAGGCTTAAGCTTTATATGTGAAAGATCTGAAAGTGAATTTGTTTTTTATTATTGCAGATACTTTTATGGGTTAATTGTATGAGGATCCAGTTCATTTGCTTTTTTCTAAATTGAGATGAGCCAGAATATCTCTGGGACAGAAAAAAACATGGTTGCTTGTGAGGATGTGTATTTTTTTGCTCCAGTATTTGCAGCTAGCAATCTTGAGAAAGGGACTATGACCCATAGGTTGTCTCACAAGGAATTATTTGCTACTGACATGTTAGCTGTATTAATGATTACAATGTTGTCTTTTCCCAAGTCATTGTAATTTGAATAAACAGTCAAATTGCTTTAGTAGTAATGCTCAACATTTACAAGGAATTATAAGAAGTTCAAGGTGATAGCTAAACCAATTGAGTTATATCCAGAAACCTAAATTATACATGGAATTGGGTTGTCAAAGCTAAAAATTCATTTTCTCTTTGTTTACAAATATAAAAAAATAGCTTTGTTATTAATAAGCTCTCTCCCTCTAAAAATAATACCTAAGAAAAAATTTTACTTTTTATCAAATTTTTTAAAGTGTTAAGTCTAATGCAATTAATTTAAAGCTTCATATCTCAGACCATTTTACTTTATTCTTTAAATTCAAGTATTGACTTATTTCTCTATAGTTACAACAAATCTATGAATAGTATAAGGTTTATAATAAGATTATTACATGAATTTGATATTTAGATACAAGACTCTACCAAAGCTTTAGAAATCACTTATTAAACTGAAGAATCCTGATTAAATATAAATTTGAGAAGGAAAAGCAGAGAGAAAATTTCAGAATAGCTTGTTTCTAGTTCTAAGCTCTTCTATTAATGAGTAACAGAATGAATTCCATGTAATTTTGGATTCACTTTCAAGTGTACCAAAAAGAGCATATTGTTGGAAGTTCAACGGAATAGACCAGATATTTTGTCTAAATCCACATGAAAAATAAAACTAAGGAAACTGTTTGTTCATGTTAGGCCAAAAATACTCTCAGGCAAATCCCCCACCATCATTATAACATCATCACATCCAGGAAGAGCCTTTACTGAAGCAAGAACCAAATACACACATTTAGCACTGGAACTTGAAAAAAAAAAAGACGTTTGTAAGTTTTATTTTAGTGCACATTTTCTTTCTCTCTACATAAAATTCAATTTCATTTAAAAGGAAAATTGTACACTCAGCTCCAATTAAAATTCAGGTAATTTTTCAAAATATTTTGTGGCAAAATAAATCTTTAGACAGACATTTTCAACACTATCCAAGAAAGCAATATTACAAGGTCTATAGCAAATTTAATTATTTCAATGTCTTCCAAAGTGGGCAGCATGTACAAAAGTCTGCACAACATTAACACCTTTTGATCAAAGGAAATTTGGAAAATGCTGCTAAATCAGCTTACCATGAGATCTCAGCTCTTTTAACATCCAGATAGAAGTTCCCAATCTATGCATTAAACATATGGAAGAAATGTTGAAATACAGCCACAAGATGGGAGGGCATCCCAGGCAGAGGGGAAGTTATGGGTCAAGATAATCAGGTGGGAGATCATAAGGGATCTTTTGAGAAACCGTAGGGACATTCTGGAGTTGCAGGGGACAAATCTGGTCATGGATGCAAGAGTCAGGATGTGGCTGCTGTCAGTGACAGACTAAGTAGTCCAAACTCTTTCAAAAGCTGATCAGCCATTGAAGGTTTCCAAGCAGAGGAGAGATAATAAGAATGTAGTTATTTGGGAATATTATTCTGGCCATAAATAAATAGGTGGGTTTGGAGCAGGAAAAATACTGGAAACAGAGAATTCACTTAGAAGGCTTTAGCAAAATTTAAGAATGAGATTAAATATGAATGATAAATACAAAATAAAGAATGAAAGCAAGAAATATTGTAAAATAAGAAAGAGAGGAATGAGATGCAGTTCCAAAGTGTTTCAAAGAGCTCCACAAGAGAGTGATGGGGACTCTAGTGGCCAGAGTGAATCATTTGCAGTTTTTCTCTGGGTGGATCACGCTTTATAACTGGCCCCATGTCTTGGTTAAGGGTTTTCTACTACACAGGAACTATCATTTTTGATAACAAGGGTAATTCTATTCATTTTTTAAGAATTCCAGCTCACTTGTCATTTCTTTTTTAAAACATTAGTTTGGACCTGACCGATGTAATGCAGTTGGTTGGAGCATCATCCCAACCAACTGAAAGACCATGAGTTCGATTCCTGGTCTGGGTACATGTGTCGATTGCGGGCTCAGTCCCCAATCCAGGAGCATGTGAGAGGCAACAGATTGATATTTCTCCATCACATGCATGTTTCTCTCCCTCTCTTTCTCCCTCTTATCCTTTCTCAGTAAATTCAATAAACATGTCCTCTGGCGAGGATTAAAAAATCATAGTTTTGTATGCTTTCTTGGTAACCTAGATATACAATATCCATAATACTTAAATCAATATATTTTGAAGATATATTGACATGTGTGTCTCTCTTCAGTTAAATTATACGTTCCCTGAAGTTAGGAACCAAATTTGTCCATATGCTGTTATATACTGTATTTTTATATAAAGTAAGCTATAGAAAAGGAAATGTTATTAAGAAAATCATAAGAAAAAAGAAAACAGATAAGCGGCAGAAGTGGAGGGGGTGGAAGAGGTGGTAGGGGAGGCACAGAGGCAGGCAGACTCAGTGTAACTGTATGGAAATGCATCATAATTTCTGTCCAACTTTACTGCTTTTTAGTTTATTCAAAAATGTTTCCACATGGCACCAACCCTTCTTCCATTGTTCACTTTAGTTTCAGTGCATGTGTCATGGAAGGGACAATGTCATAAAAGAAGTCCAAGGCAGTCTTGAATACCTGGAACTCTTCTGCCATATTGTCTGACGTCAAATCTGTTTTCCGGCCCTCCTCTTCTGCCTCTTCTTCCTCAGCACCTGGCCCTGGTTTGGAAGCCCTCATCTTCCTCAGGCTGTCTCCTGTTAATTCTGCTTGTGAGATGTCTATTAGTTTTTGTATTTCTCAATTTCTCCAAGATCCATACCTTGAAACTCTTTACTCCCCTACCTTTTAGGTTTTACTTCTTTTGCCATATCCACAATTTCTTCCACGTTTCCCTTGACTGGCTGTGTCATACATTATGTGAAGTCATATACAACATCTGGGCATAGTTTCTCCAGCAGGAATTTATTGTTTTGAGCTTGATAGCTTTCACGCTTTTTCTGTGACCAACAATGGCATCTCCAATGGTGTGATCCTTCCAGACATTCACGATGTTCCATCTTTCGGGGTTGTCTTCTGTAACGTTGACAATCCTGACATAGAGTACCATGTGTAGTGAGGTGTAAGGTCCTTATAACCCCCTAATCTAGAGGCTGAGGTTCTGGGTGGCTAGAAGCATTGCCCAATATCAAAGTGACTAAAGGATGGACACCCAGGCTCCTTCCATACCTTGGCAATTGTAAATTATGCTGCAGTGAATATAGCTAGGGGTACTTGTGTTCTTCTGAATTAGTGTTTTGGGTTTCTTTGGATATATTCCCAGAAGTGGGATCACAGGGTCAAAAGGCAGTCACATTTTTCATTTTTTGAAGTATCTCCACACTGCTTTCCACAGTGGCTGCACCAATCTGCATTCCCACTGACGGTGTAAAAGGGTTTCCCTTTCTCCACATCCTTGTCAGCACTTGTTGTTTGTTAATGTATTGATGATGGCCATTCTGGTAGGTGTGAGGTGATATCTCATTGTGGTTTTAACTTGCATCTCTGTGATGATTAGTGACGTTGAACATGTTTTTGCGTGTCTATTGGCCATGTGTATGAACTCTTTGGAGAAATGTCTATTCAGGTCCTGTGCCCATTTTTTAAATTGGATTGTTTGTTTCTTTGGTGATGAGTTTTCTAAGTTCTTTATATGTGTTGGATATTAATCCCTTATCATATGTATTGGCAAATATGTTGTCCCATTCCAGGGGTTGTCTTTTAATTTTGTTGATGATTTCCTTTGCTGCTCAAAGATTTTTTAGTTTGATCCAGTCCCATTTGTTTATTTTCTCTTTTTTTCCTTTGCCTGAGTGGATATATCAGATGAAATATTACTATGAACTATGGGGCATTTACACAATAGAATAGTACTCAGCCATAAAAACAGGTGAAAAATTTACCCTTTGCAACAGCAAGGATGGACCTGGAGAACATTATGCTAAGTGAAATAAAGAAAAATGCCATCTGATTTCACTCATATGTGGAATTTAGTGAACAAACTGGACTAACCAGCAAAATAGAAACAGAATGAGAGATAGAGAGCTGGCTGACAGCTATGGAGGGAGTTACAAGGTGGAGGAATTAAGCAAAAAAGAAAAAAGGACTCGTGGTCATGAATAACATTGTGGTGATTGTGGGGTGGGAGAGGGGGATGTAAGGGAGGTAAATGGCAATGGAAAATGCAATAATAAAAATAAAAAACATATTTTCATGGAAAAATATTAGAGGAGTTAAATTTAAAGATGGAATAGAAAACCTAAAGCATCAATAGAACCAACCAGAGAAAGGATCCTCATTGTCTAGGCCTCCTTGTTTTACAGTCCAAAGACTGGCGGCTGGCGTTTATCTTTTCCTTTAGGCCCATGGGTTAGAAGTGTTATCCATAAGGGCAAGCCTGGCCATGCACCCGACTGCATTTACGCAAACAGCAGAGTTAGCCTATTCCTGTCCTGCCTCAGATCCTGGGGCTGGCTTCCCTTCTTCTCTGTCTTGCTGATAAATTTCCTCCACAGCTTTTATTCCACCCCCACCCCCTAGAAATGGGGAACTTTTGTCTGCTTGAAAAACCTGGTCAGGCAAATATCCCTTTTGCTAAATGATTTTCTTAATGGCATTTGGGATCTTGTCTGCTGCCTCTCGGTCAGCAGAAGATGCTCCTCCTGATGTCTTTATATATTCTTTTTAAGTCAAATCTCTTTCTAAAATTATCAAACCATTCTTTGCTGTCATAAAATTCTTCAGCATTAGATCCTTTACCTTCCTTCTGCTTTAAGTTGTCATATAATGTTTTTGTGATTTTTTTTCTAATCCTGTTTGAGTCTATAGGTATGCTTTTCTTATAGCAATTTTGCACCCACATAAAGGCTGCATTTTTAATATGACATAACATGGTATTTTGCAAGGTTTTCACACCTGCCGGCATAGCTGCTGTGATGGCTTCACTCTTTTTACAGTGGTCCTTATGCTGGATTCATTCATCTTGAATGATGGGCAACAGCAGCTGTATACCTCACCCTATGTTACATACCAGGTAACTCAAATTTCTCTTGTAATATCAATATGTTTCCCTGATTCTTAGGAACACTTTCATAATCACTAGGGCACTTGGCATGGGTCCTCTGGTGTTATTGAAGGTATGCAGCAGTACAGTAAACATGATGAAAAGTATGGGAGGACTGCGAGAGATCACTTCTCACTAGTTCACCATTTACTGGAGGGGACTGCCCGTGCAGGGATAATTAGCCTCACAAGGTGTTTTAAGCACATACTAGAAACACTTGCCATAGCAACAGGAGGCAGCTACAAAGTGCTACAGCAGTGCACAGGAGGTACCACAGTTAATTTTTTCGGTCCTAATTTTAATGCCACGTATTTTAATTTGTTTCTATTTCTCTCAACCGCAAATGGCACCATGTGCTGTCTGTGTTTCATGCATAAATTTTGTTAACTGTTTATAATAGATTTGTGTATGTTTTATGGTAGCAAATGATAAAATAAACTAGTATAAACATATACTTTATACATTTATTACACACAACTCTCTCTCTGTGAATTTTTTCAGTATTTCTAGGCTACACAGGTTGTCTGTTAGTGTTTTCAAATTGTCCCAAATCTCCAAAATTTTTCCAACATATTGATTTTTAAAAACCTTCACTTAATTGGACCTGCACAGTTCAAACCCATGTTTTTCAAGGACCAATGGTTTCCTAAAATATGTTTTTGGTTGACACATCAACCACAAGTATAGATATTTCGGGATCCTGATTTCAACAGACTCAGATTCATAAATCATTTATGAGACAACTAAAGAAAAAGACCACAATTGATATGAAGAGATCACTGTTAATTTTTAGATATGACAAAGACTATGCTATTTAAGTATCACTATATATCTTGAAACACTTTCAGATGAAATGAGATGATATCTGGAACTTGCTTCAAAATAATGCATGGTGGTGGAGGGAGGAGGAAAGGTGAGCAGAGTTGGTAAAAATGAAAGAAAACGTATTATTGTTGCAGTTGGATGGGAGCCATGTAGTTAATTTTTTTATGTGTTTGAAAAATTCCATTTTATATTATTTAAAAATGCATGTTCCCAGGCCCCATCTCAGAGTAATGGAATTCGAATATCTGAAAGATAATCTGGGAATCTGCATTATTAATGAGTTCCAAAGTAATTATTATGCACACAGAGATTCAGGGATTACAATTTTAAAACAATTTGTCCTGTAGCTCTTGCTCTTTTCAGTGAAATACAACTACATACACATGCCATATCTTTAAAAACAGAAACTGTCTTGCATCTCTCCAGGCCATGTATTTTCTATGCATTCAATAAATACTAGTGATGTTAGTCAAAATATTTATTGTTGTTCACTGTGCATAAATATTTCAGGTCTAGATAATATAAAACATAACCACGTATTCCAAGATCTGGTCCATTTGGCAGAGGAACTATGCACCTTCTCAGAGCTGTTAGCAATAATTCTTTGGCCGTATTGGGATTTCTTTTTTAATGGTATTTAACTCTTAATTCCTAAATTCCAATGTTTCCACAACTCATACAGCAAAGATAAAATCTAACAAAATGGAAACAATAGCCTCCTCTTTTACAGACAGATTAAAACACAGAATATTAGCAGCCATGTGTGGGATACCTACACTATTAAACACACAAAAAAAGAAAAAGAAATAAAATGTTTCCACTCGCCATTACCCCTCAGTTTTAAGGGAGATTCTGTTTCTTCCCAATGGTTCACTTACTAAGTAACCACTTGATTCTCCTAATAGAGTTTTCTTGGGAAAATGTAACCTTTTATTCAGAATGGTTTTTCCAAGCCCTACTATTCCCTATCCCTATACCACAGCACTCTTTTTTTTTTAATTTTTATTGTTACTCAATTACAGTTGTCTGCATTTTCTCCCCATCCCTCCACCCCACCCCAGCCAAACCCACCTCCCCCCCCACCCTCCCCCTTGATTTTGTCCATGTGTCCTTTATAGTAGCTCCTGTAAACCTCTCTCCCCACTATCCCCTCCCCACTCCTCTCTGGCTATTGTTAGATTGTTCTTAACTTCAATGACTCTGGTTATATTTTGTTTGCTTTTTTCTTTTGTTGAGTATGTTCCCATTAAAGGTGAGATCATATGGTATTTGTCCCTCACCGCCTGGCTTATTTCACTTAGCATAATACTCTCTAGTTCCATCCATGCTGTTGCAAAGGGTATAAGCTCCTTCTTTCTCTCTGCTGCATAGAATTCCATTGTGTAAATGTACCATAGTTCTTTGATCCACTCATTTGCTGATGGACACTTAGGTTGCTTCCAGTACTTGGCTATTGTAAATTGTGCTGCTATCAACATTGGGGTGCATAGGTTCTTCTGGATTGGTGTTTCAGGGTTCTTAGGGTTTAATCCTTGAAAGAACTATATAGCAGACTCTGTCCTATTCCGTCCAGTGTTGTAGTTCTGCCACTAACTAGCTAGGTGGTTTTGAATATGACACTATTCTTATTGGGTTTTGGTTTCCCCATATACATAATTCTAAAATAAATGTCAGTATACTCTTAGATCATCTCTAAATTCACCTATGGTTTTATGCTACTTCTACAAGAAAACCTTTCACTAATACTTAGACAGAAAACACAACTTTTAGTGGGAAAAAAAAAGATATAAAATGGTTTCGCCTTAGCATGTTAGATGATAATAAAGGTCAATTGATATGTTCTGTTCTGAAGGTGTAGATCCAGGAATATGAAGGATTTCTCCCACTTTTACTTACCTGCTTATGCGCATGATCATAAGAATTAATATGATTATCAAATTCCTGGTGTTTGTGATACTGCTTGTCACATAATTCACAGTAAAAATTTGCCTTTACATCCTCCAGGGCCTTTGCTGTGGACTTCTCATTTTCTGGAAAATCCTTTAAAAAACAGAAGCAAAAGTGTTGGTTACATTTCTCTCTAATAGCATGACTGGATATCATATTATTCAAGTCAGTATTTAATTTTATGGTGACTGAAATAACATAGTTAGGCTCATTATCTTTTGTAAATTTACGGCATGGGGGAAGCGACTTTCAGTGCGGACTTATCCTCATCCCTAAGTTATCGATGAAGATGTAATGAACTGCCCCAAAGAAGCCCTCAGCTGGAGCCTGGTCATCACTCCTGTTGTTATTGCCAGTTTTCAGCTTATTCTTCGGCTTGACTCATCTAACTGAAATGCTCAGTACTGTTTCTTCTGCTTAGCCAATGGCCCATCTCGAACACTATAAGGCCTCTCTAGTACAATATCTTATTGGGACATTAATTGC
This sequence comes from Desmodus rotundus, assembly GCF_022682495.2. Lineage (NCBI taxonomy): Eukaryota > Metazoa > Chordata > Mammalia > Chiroptera > Phyllostomidae > Desmodus > Desmodus rotundus. The sequence goes on from NC_071392.1 coordinate 33,712,848, forward strand.
ATTTTTTTATATCATTCTTCTATGTGCCATGTAATTTAGCTTCACCGAGATCATTAGTGTTGGGACTTGCTATTCTCGCTGCACATAATGCTTTTCCCACCTGTTAGAATAATGAGCTTGTACTCTTTTCCCAACACCCAGCTCTTTGTCCCCTCTGGGGAGCCTTTCCATGGCTTTTCCAGGAGAAGACCTCCTTCTGGTACTTAGTACTGGACACATCCATGATAATTCCTACTTGTCTCCTTCACAAACATTTGTCCCTTGCAGGGACTCAACCCTTACAGTTTTGTGTGCCACACAATTTCATCTTTAGCCAACTGATTATCCACTCCACACACGTTCTTTTCATGACATCCATTCACACTATAACTACGACCTTATTTGTCCATAATTCTAACTCCAGCCTGATCTTCTTCCACAAGCATCAATTCCTGATAGCTATCACCAATGGGTTTATCATATTTTTCAAGACTCTTACCCTTACAATTTTGACTATGCTTTATCTCAAACAGAGTTTTGACCACCTCACTACCTTGTTTGAAATACTCTTAAATTCTCTCATTGCCTGTAAAAAATAGTGATGCATACCTATTGAGCAAAAACTGTGTGCCAGGTATTAGGCTAAGTACGTGAATTATCACATTTATTTCTCACAACAATTCTATAAAAATAAATGCTATCTAAATATACATTTTGCAGATGCATCACCCAGTATTTAAAGAGATTACACACTCATGGTCACTAAATTAATAAGTGGAGAGAGGACTTGAATTCAAAAAACTTACACCTAGCTCCCATGGTAATCAACACCTATGCTTTATCACCTTCCTTTAAGGGCAATCCCCTTAGTACACCACACTATCTCCTTCCTACCTCATCACTATCATCTTGTACAGTTGGTGCTCCCATATCACCCTCTTTAATTCAAAGAGATGCTGCATGTTAGTATCTGATCTGTTTTTATGACTATTGCTCGCATAAACCCTTTGAAGACAGGAACTGTTTTATTTGTTTTTGTGTCCACGATGTCAACATATTGTGTAACCCAGAATAGGTGCTTATTTAATATGTATTCACCTAAGTAAAAGAATGACTGGCAACTGGCACATAGAGGATACTAAATAAATATGTAAAACTGGATGAACAAAATAAAGGATGGCTTTTAGCTTTGTTTCTCCAAAACTACTAACTGTCTATAGAAGGAAATCAGGCCATAAACCTAAATCATAGGGGCATCACTGCCCAGACAAGAAAGCAAGCACACACAATGTGGGCAGTCTCTCACAGGGTTAGGTGAAACAATGAGGAAGTCAATTAATTGAGACATGAGAAAATAGTCATTCAAGTGAAGACATAAGTGGTGAACACACATGATAAAGAGCAGGAATGCCATGCATGCCATTAACAAACAGCAAAACTATGCCTTGTATCTGGATTGCCCATTTAAAAGAGTCCAAGTAGGACTTTGGTTACATTCTAACTAGTGGGGGTAAGGGATAAAAGCTACGGGACAGATGTATCCACTGATGAGAATATGGACTCTAATTTAGGGACAAAACCCAGTAGTTACTCAAAGAATTGGGGTAATGGCCTGCTAGTGCAGTCACTGTTGAGAATTGAGGCAGGGTGATAGCATTGGAGTAGAGCCTGGTCTCTTGATTTAGTAGGCATAGAACCAAGGGAAACCATGATTTCTAATCCAGCCATTGTCACTAGGATTTGTTGAATGCCCTTTCTTAGTATAATTTTAGGGATGGAATTGGAACGAGGAACTATTTTTGGTTTCCCCACAGTTCTTCTTACTTTGTTATGACTCTTGAACAACAGTCTTAGAAAACTGACTATGTGCCTTGATATCGAGCAACTCTGCCTCAGTGCTTAAAAATGCCTTAGCTTTACTAACTCAGCGTGGAACAGGGTAGTAACTGAGAATTCAGAGGGAATCTGATTAAAATGGGTTTTCACACTATTCCATGTTATGTAGAGGATTTTACAAAAATAGCTCAATGGCCAGGAGTGAAGCTTCTCCAGTTCTTCTTGGTCTCTTCATCTAGACATCCTTTATTTTTGAAACATCCTGTAATGGTGACATTACATGCTTTTCATTTAAAAATGTTATAAGAGAGTTCTGCTAATATTTTAGTCATATATTACCTCCTCTGAATATTCACAAAGCCATCAGACTAAATTACACATCCCGTTTCTTGCTTCATTTTTCTTGACAGGAAACAGTGCTGATATACCCATTTCTCCTCCTCTTAGGATTAATGATATTCCCCAGGGCATATCCCTGTTCCCTTATTAAGAGAGCAAGAGTGCACAGGTGCGATACTAATGCCATCAGCACACAGAGTTCACAATCCAGTGTACCCATCCAAGCCAGAAGGAAGAGTATAAACCCAATAGCAGGTGACTGGGGATCAGAAATGGGGAAGCTGAGACCTGTGGGTAGAAATACCAGGCAAAGGAGAATTCATTCCAAGAGTTGGGTAGGGTCAGAGGAATCACGGTGGAAAATAGATGAATGAATCCTTAAGGATCTTTGGAAACACTTGAACACTGATGTTAGAACTAGAGCTGAGTAAAAGAACCATAACCCAAGTGTCCCATGATATTACTCAGTATGAGGTAGGCCTGTACTCAGGTGTGCAATTGGAATATCTATGAAGATGGAGCTGAGCTGGTTCACTGGTATGTACCAGAAGACTTGAGTGTAAGGTTTCAGACTACTAGTAGAAGAGGTATCACATACTCTAAACCCATCATTTAGCAAGAAATGGAAAATGATGTTAGTCTTATCACGACTTGTATAAAATGAGGTCAATACTAAAGCAGGCCACACTTTCCCCTACATTATGCTGCTTCACCACCCAACCATTCATCCATCCACCCAACCATTCATCCATCCATCTAACCATGCATTCATCCAGTTACCCGTCAAGCAGTCATACATTCAAGAATCTCTTGTTAAGCATCTTCTAAATTTCAATTTCTTACTGGGTCTTTACCTCAGAATTTTACAGTCTAGTATTAGATAATTTCATGTAAAGAGGTAAACATTGTAAATTGTGCTAGAGTGATAATGATGTTACTATAGAGTTTAACTAGTTTATACTGGTTAAACATAATTTTTAATATTCCACAAAACCACAAAAGCAAAACAGCTGAACAAACAAACAAACAAAAATTCAGAGAGACAAATGACAGCTTACTGGTTACAATAGGCAAAGTGGGCTGGAAGAAGGCACACCGGTGGAGGGATTTCTTTGCATGGGGATGGAAGGGACCAGACTTTAGGTGGGAGCATGATGCAGTACATACAGATGTCAAACTATAATGTCACACACCCAAAACTTATATAGTGTTACAAGCCAATGCTACCACAATCAAAATAAAGTAAAATAATTTTTTAAATGATTGGAAGAAAAATCAGTTCTTTTCTTTCTGTTTCTCTAACCCATTGCATTAAATACATTGTAAGCACTCAGAATTTCTTGCCTTTTTGTTGAATTACAGAATACTTTTACTGGTCAAATTACCTTGAAGGCAAATGAAGGTGATATTTACTTTTTAAAATAATCATGTAATTAAAAAATATATTTAAAGATATGGAATAAATATACAAGGAGTAAAGTATCCACTTATTCTCACTATCAGTAAATTTAAAAATAAGAAAAAATTAAAGATCACAATGATACAGTGCAGTTACAAAATTTTATTATCATTGATTTGCTGGTTATTTAAATTTCTCTTTTCACAGTTTGCCTATGAAGAAAAGGAACTTTATGTAACAGAGAAAAATTTATAAAATAAAACTTGTTAATCATCCTCAGTGATTCATTAAAAGGTTGGAAATGAGTTATAAATTGAACATGACAGTTATATGACAAGAGTCATTTTTAAAATATTAGGTATCATCATTGGGCATTTTAGGTTGCAGTTCAGTAATATTTCCATAGTAATTAATTACTTTTCATAATTAATATTTTGGGTGAGAGAACAGAAAATATACATTTTCCACACCAAGAATTTTACATTTGTGAATATAATAGGCATGTCTATAAACTTGCAAATACTCTGACTGGAGTGATACATTTATTTAGAAATATGAATGTTTACTACCAAATTATTTTTATTATTGTAATCCTGCTTACGCACGAACATCGACTGAGCGCTCCTTGCAAACCAGAAATCTGCCAAGCACTTCACACATCTTAACTCCCTTAATCTTCACACTAACCTGATGCAGTATTATTTATTATCCCATATAAAGATACGAAAGGCAAGATACAAACACATTCGGAACCTCAATCAGTGTTGAAGTGCAGACGCCGGATTCAGACTCAGGTCTGCTTGACTTCAGAGCCATGAATCACCACGCTCGCGGCTGCCCCAATGGCTGAGCCTTTCCCCAGACACCGCGTAACTCTGAGCTGTCTCCGCTAACTTGTATGCAGATTTAGCATGACACAGAACCCCCAGCTCCCGGAGAGAGTTACAGGAATAATTTCAATTTTAAAAATCTATGAAGTTCTTGGTGCTGAGCAGTGGGCGCTAGGAAAATATAAGGTGGTAGTCCTGTTTCTACTGGTTGTGAATATGTGCCCTGATTATTAAAAAGGAAGAGAAAAAAATCAATCGCTGTTCTCCATATCTCCTTGATATGGAGATATGGAGAACAGCTCAGAGGTTTGAGGATTGAATTCATATTCTTTGCCTAAAAACTCACATTTGACCTTTCACTGTTATGTGTAAGAGGTTGCTGCAAGAATTCTAATGTTCTCTAACCGGTTCTCATGCCTTGGCCCCACATAAAACCCTGCTTCAGAGAGAGGGCATTGCCCCCTCAGAGAGAGTAGCAAGCAGCTGCTGCCGACTCAGAAAGCTCTCTGGGCCCCCACTGCTTTCCAGTCTCTATGAGAGATTGGGAAAGAACAACTCATTTTAGAGCATTTTTTCATTTCTTTGTTCTGTTTTGTGATAGGAAAAAATTAGTCTTTGAAGACTAAGTAGCCCTAATCTCAGCCTTTATTTATCTTACAGGAGTTTAAACTTTCAAGGTTTCATTTACCTCAGTATAAACTAAGAGGAATAATGAGTAGCCTACTGGCTTGCTGGAGTATAAAAATGAGATCATTTTTATGGAAACACATAGTGCAGTGTGTAGTAAAACATAGGTACAATGTTTGCGTGTTTGGGTGTGTCTGCATGTATGTGTGCATGTCATTATGTGTGTATGAACTAGAAAACTTAAAAAAAAATAATGTCATTCTCCCATGAGTCTGCAATGCAATTGCCCTTTTCCAATGAAAATTTGAGCACATGAGAGGAGGCCTTCTCATCTCCAGCCACCATCTCATAGGGAAGCCCTGCCCTGCTAGAACTTCAAATTTCATTTACACAACTAGGGTTTTCAGATGTCTTTATCTCATCATATTAGTTTTTAACTGTTAGACTATTTAGGAATTCTAGGCATAGTCAAGAGAGTTTCATAGGTGTGTAATTAACATTAGTATTACTAATATTAATTTCCCTAAAGATGTGACATTTCTTTTATTAAAAGATTGGTTTTTGCATTCTACAGCCTCTGGCACGATACTAGTTACTTAGAGGAAACTTAATAAATATTTGTTGGCTAAGTGAAAGTAATGAATAAGAAGGCAGAGAACGCTTTTAGCACTACTTAAAAGATAGCTTCGCCTCCCCTGGTAACGGTAAGGCATATCATGTAGCCTTTTAGAATGATTTGTTTTTCCTTTCTTTAAAAATGTATGTTCTAAAGTCTAAGGAGTTTATTGAAAAATTATCTTAAAATAATGGAGGTGGCACATAGTTTTACCGTCAGAATACAAATTTGTGATTTGCAATGCTCTTCCTATCTTAGCATAATCGATCATTTTCCCTACAATTTATCGATAGGCAAGAGCCGGTTTCCTACACTTGGATCGGATATGAACAAAGTCAGCCCTTCGACTCCAGGGCCAGGCAGGTGTGATGTCAGCTGCTTCCTGGGATTGAAAAGGTACTTGTCCCTCTTACTAATGACTGGTTCCAGTTGCCCAGATCAGAAGATAAACACAACCACATTAGACATGTGAAATTGTCTCTGGGTGGCATTCTTGGGGGACAGCTCAACGTCATTTCTAATCTGAAAGGAGTGACAAAACTACTGGAAAGATGCCAAAGTGATGCTTGCACGTTTGTTCATGAGGCAACAGTGAAATATTTAAAGTTTGTTTGTATAACTTCTTATTTTGGAGAGGTTTGCTATTTGACTGCATTTGATCAGAGATTATTTTGAAAACACATGCATTTCCATTAGAACCGCTTTTCATCAGCACTCTATACCACCAAATTTAGCTTCCTCAGCATAAATTAATGTATAGTTCTTTTACCAGAAAAACACGTTAGAAAGCGTATAATGCAGTCCCAGGTGCATGCTAAGATAATCATAACAGTAGCTTCTACAATATTGCTTAATTATACTTATCTGCCGTTAAAAAAGGGGGGGGCAATTACAATTTCCAGATTGCTTATTGACCAGCTATAGATGTTGCATTGCACAAGTTCATAAAGGTCATAGATTGGTTTTTAGGGTTTTTGACAACCAACGGAAGAGTAAAACCCACATAAACAAAAGAGTCTTGCAGGACACGATTTAGTATTAGCTCATTGAGATGCAATGAGTATCAGTCTCTCACAGAGAATGTCCCAGCCCTCACCAGTAACCCAAGGCAGTGTCTCTGAGTAAGAGAGAAAAAGAAGGGGCAGGAAAAGACATGTAAATTTACCTAGGGTCAGGGAAGAAGCTGAATCCATTAAGTCATAGTCCTTGGCCTAGAGTTTATGCCCAGCACACACAGATTAATGAATGCATAAGTGAATAAATGTGATGAAGAAGGAATAAATACATCTGAAATCTTTCTGATTTTTTTGCCTGGTTATTTATTCTGTTAAATGGGAGAGAATTAGAAAGCCTCGAATATGTATGCTGGTGTCAAAACTCATATAAGTGCCCAACTCCAATTTTGAACCTGCATGTCAACTAGACTTTAGTCAATAATAATATATTAATATTGGTTCGTTGAGTACACACTAACCCACCATAGTGATTCAAAATATTAATACTAAGGGAGGCTATGCACAAGAATTGGGAAAAATACAGGAGAACTCACTGTTTTTCCTGTCTGATTTTTCTATAAACCTAAAACTTCTCTCCAAATAGTCTATTATTTAGAAAAATGTCAGCTAAATCACATTTGAATAGTTGTATGTTTGTTGAACTCAAAGGAAAATGACGTATGGAATGAGACTGCTCTAACCCGTGTTGTGTGATGCACACAGCTGAGCTCCGTATGCCAAATGACAGGTGGGAGTCTCTTTTTATGAAAAGAAATTGAGATTTTAGTTCCCCTGTCACTTCCCATGAGACAAATAGCTACCCTCAGCAACCCTCAAGAAATGCAGGACCACTGACAGACCACACTTACAATCACTACATCTGCTGGAAATTGAAGGGTAAAATTTCTGTACATGAAAGAAAGATTTTGAAATGTGTCTATTATGTGGGTATATAAAATATGAATAAAAAATGGGTTCTTCCTCCAGACCGATTATTCTGTCCCATTTATAAAGGTAGCAATTACTACCCCATCAATTCATCCCACAGTTATGTATAGCTGTAATGAACATAGGCATGTTACATTTATCTAAATTGAATACATTTAAATGAACACATCCATTGTGCAATAGACAGGAAATACATTCATTTAGCTATTACTCCTGCTGTAGCTATTTATTATAAAAATACAGTTAATAGTATCTGACATTTCATTTTCTAATATAAGAGAAATTCATGAAAGATGTCAGGTAACTAGGATTTCTAGAAAGTTTCTAGTGACATCTACTCAATTACAAACCATCTTTTTTCTTTAATGCAACATTTGTAACAGCTACCTGGGGAGAAATGGACATGAATAGATACTGAATTAAACGTTGATTCACCTTGGCTTGGTAATTGACTGTAAATATTTTGCCTTTATAATAAGATTCTTGTGATTGTCTGCTAAATTCTCATTCTTAAGCCTTCTCAGATTGTACTGGTATTAATCTGTATAGTTCTAAAGAACCATGTTTATATTCTACATGTGCTAAAACAGTCTTGGAAACTTCTGAAGTGATGTCCTAAAACAGCATAAATTCAATGGCTTTGCTTTTAAAAAAGGACAAGTAAAGCAGATAGATGCCAGAACTCCAGGGGAATTCATTCGTTGCTCCTGAATGTCCGCTATCATGTCTGATAAAAAGTCTGCTACATTTGGTTTACTTGTTCTGTAACCAGAGATGTTTAAAAAGTGATAGTGCTCACAAAGACACTTTATTATGTCAAACTGGCTGCTCCAGGCATCTATTTGTTGAAATTCTAACAGGTAATTTACTCTGAAACTTAGAGAAAACCAGCAATTGTGGAAAAGGTATGCTATACAGGAACTCTGTATATCAAATCTTGAAATATTAACTTCAAGCAGGGAAATTGTGTCAAAGTAAGGCAAGTCTATTAAAATGGTAGTTTACTTTGCGAGAAATGGATTCACATGGGCTAAATGAAACATAAGCTAGAGTGTGTTCATTTCAAAATAATGAAATGATGTAAAAAAAAGCTTAGCTCTGTTGTCATATAATTTTCAAGAATTACTTGTTACATATTTTGCCTATTAATTATTATTATCATAGAACTTTGCAAAACTCCTGTAAATTTAGAAATCATCAAAAAAAAGTCTGTACATTAATTTTATGAATACACACTTGACTTTTGAAACAAATTAAAATTTTTGTCAATTGAAGTCAGAAAACCTGATTAGCTGGAAACTGGGGCCACACTAAAAATAGGTCCCAACCACAGCACCCACAGTGGGGGGCCCTCACTTGTGGGCAACAGTCCACAGTGGAAAGGCATTCTCCCAGCTGCTTGAGTAGTGGCAGAATCCGCATATGTTGTTACACTAGGACCAACTGAAGCCATGTAGCTGTGCTCTAATTCATTGTGTGTGTTTGTGTGAATGTGCGTCTCTGTGTGTGAAGAGCCAGGCAGAAAAGAGAGCCAGCTACAATAGAACAGAAGTTGTCGGTCCATTATAAAAGCTGTGCAATAGACAAGTTAGAATCATTAAACAGGAACGTAATTGGAAGGGACCTCAGAAATTCTTTGTCAGATTAAAAAAGTCTAATACAGTTTGTCAGTTTACCCAGGCTGATGCAGGGTGATAAGCAGCATATAGCTTATCAAATGGTTTTCACAAAAATAAGTTTAAGAAGTTTAATATAAATATCAATATTTTAATTTTCAGTATTTATTATGGATCTATAAAGTATGCAAGGGAGCCGTTAATTTAAATATATGACTCATTGTTGATCAGCAGTGGTGTTCAGCAGCCACTGTCATGTGGCCATAAGGCGGAAGAAATTGCCTTTCATAACACGAAATTTTCACCTGAGTGCTGCTAATGCTTAATAAATACCGATAGACTGCAAAAACTAGCCCACCAAATTACTGAATTTGCTTTCAGCTGAATAAGTCATTAGTTGTTACAGTTACGCCCACAGGGTATGAATGAACAATCTCACAAACTGACAACTTGTTATCACTTCAGTAACATTTTAAGCTCTTTGTAACGAATCATGCAGTCTCTCTTTAAAGATATTTATTTGGTTAACACTCGGTAGTATTTATGTAATGAACTTGAGCACTCTTCACAGCCTCCATAAAATAAAGGTATAATATATACTATGCCAAAAAAAGGATGCATGGGAAAATTGAAAAATAATTGCCTGAGGACATTATGTAAGAAGCAGAATAAAAATGTTGTAGCCAAGTGGCAGCGAAAAAAACCTGACTTGGATATTTTAAAAGTGCATTGACCAAGCATATTCTCCATATTAAGTTCTATCTTACCCATGGAAGGTAAGCATGTGATTAAAACTTTAACTGGCAACAAAATCATCCTTGACATTGATGCACAATTATGAAAATCACTTTAATTTTTAGAATGAGATAAAGAAGAAATAACTAAATACTGAGAGAAAACATTGATGCTTTTATGTTTGGGATAATATCTGCCCAGTTCTTTTCCCAACAATGGGGAAACATAAAAAAATCTTACTAGAATAAAATAAGTTAGAAAGAGTAAACATTAATGTTTTAATGCTGTATATATTTCATGTATGTAGTTCAATTAGTTATGACATAGTTATATCCATAAAATCATCACTTCAGTGGAGAGAGTTTCACATATTTATCATTGCCAAGTGCTTCCCAGTGCCCACTTATACTTCCTTCCTTCTACCTCTTCCACCCTCCCTTTTCTCCCCCAGTTCAGAGGACCACTGGAAAGAACCCAGACACCCTCAATGGGGAAATGGATAGACAGCTGTGATATAGCCACACACTACAACACCACCCAACATTAAACATGAACAAGTGACTTACACAACATGGATTAAACTCAAAATAATTATGCTGAGTGAAAAGTCAGAGAAATGAGTACACACTGAGTGATTCCATTTATATAAAATCTTAAGAAATACAAACTATTCTACAGTGACAAAAAGTAAAACAATATAATTAGCTTTTTTGATAAGATGCATGAGCTGTTTAATTAAGAATTCAACTTCATGTCCTTCGGTTCCTAGTACCCAAACAGATCAATGTAAAACAACAAAAGGCCCTCAAGCGCCTGACTGCAAGAAGCCTATAAATGCCTTCAGAGCTAACACAGTGTTTCTACAAAATTATCTATATGTCAAGAAGAAGATAAAAAAAGCAGATACATATTACAGTGTGTAAAAGTTTTAGTCTCACCCCCAGCTTTCCATCTGATAATGGCAATTTTTTTTTTTGCAGGTTTGTCTTCTACCAAAGAACATATCTACAAAATAGCTCTGCCATTTCTTTCCCCCCTTTTTTCCCTTGGCTATGTGATTACAGTCATATTTTGCATATAAGTTTTCTCACGTTATCTCCTTTTTGAAACTTACTCATTAAGATAAAGGGGGGAGATAGGTTTTTGGAATTTTTACTTATGAGGGACCAGGAATCTTAGGTCTACGTTTAACATACTTATTACTTGGCTACTTATTGGAATTCATGTGTAGGTCTCAAGAACAAACATAGGGTCTTGATTTTCCCCCTTACTATAATATACAATTTATGCATAGGTTGGTGAAGCTAAATTTAATTTAGTTAAATGGAAATACAAGAAAGTGGCAATTTTCCTACATTTTAATTTTGAATATTGCGGAAACATGACCTTATTTCTATCTGAATAAATTGTTCTTCAACAGATTAGCAAAATGAATGCTTAGATGCTACCAAACTTCTTTAAAATAATGGCATCTTATTGGTGTGTTTCCACATACAGATCTGGTCATTAAAGACTAATGAATAGAACACTGACCTTAGATTATCCAAGTTTTCATGAAAATATTAACTAAATGGATAACAGAAGAATTGAGGAACATCACACTTTTCAAAGTCATGTTTAATTATAATGCTAGCTTAATCAACTAATGAGTTAATTTAACAAACATTGGTTAGCCCTGGCCAGTGTGGCTCAATTTATGGAGCGTTCTCCCATAAATGGAAAGGTCATGGGTTCAATCCCAGTCAGGGCAAAATACCTAGGTTGTGGGTTTGGTTTCTAGTCTGGGCACGTACGAGATGCAGCCAATCACTGTTTCTCTCTCTTTCTCTCCCTCCCTTCTCCTCTCTCTAAAGTCAGTAAGCATGTCCTTGGGTGAGGGTTAAAAGAAAGGAACATACGTTAAATGGGAATATTTTATGATAATGCTATCACACATGCACCTATACATATGTAAGTTATTTTAAAACTTTTACTTGCTAAACAGACAAAATAGTTACTGTAGGTCTAGATAGACTATTTAGAGCCCATAACAATTGTATCCTTGTCATTTTGTTACTAATAATGCATAATGTTCAAAGTCATTTAGAACCACCATCTAAGTTTGCAGTCACCCTGAGTGAGTGCTTATTACTGTACAATAGAATTAATAGCATTTGTAAGAATACACTTTTCTTATTTTAATGAAAACATTATAGAATAAATTAAATCATAATGTAGTTTTTGAAAAAATACTGTAAATTAGTACATGTTTTATACTAAATGAGAAATAAAGTGACCTTGAGAGTATTTGCCTTGATGTTGAAAAGTATATTTTCATATAACATAATAAAAGGTAACACATGCCATTGCAGAATGAGTAAACATTACTTGTTGTTAATCTCTGAAATCGATTCCTCTGTCATACATTGTTAAACTTTCAAATCACAACTTTTATAGAGTAGTGACAATTTGACATAAAACGTCTGAAGCTTTTTTTTTCCAGTAGCAAAAAAGTACTTAAAAATATTAGTCCAAAGGCAAAAATCCAAAAGACACAGTTGCAAAAGGCTGGGTGAGGAAGCCAGCTCAGTTCACCGTCTACAGGAGAAAGCAGAGCCCGTTTACGGAAAGGAAAATGTATGTGTAACGCAAAGACCATTATTTCTAACAAGCAGCTTATCTGGAATATGGCACCATGGAGAGTTCGGAAATAAAAGAGTCAGCAATAAGGGCATTAGTGTCCTTACAGGAGCATGATTAAGTGTGTGACTGAGGCTTCTGCTTGTTTCTGCATTGATTTTTTTTCCTTTTAGTTTGTAACACAAAGACAGGTCTCAAAGGAAGAAAAATTTGTCATCCACATTGTACATCACTCCGTCTGGTACAGCTAACTACATCTCTTCCCTGTGGGAAGAAATCCTTTCTATTGGGCTTTGTGGGCCCATTCTTTATTTACTTACAGTGTTTGTGTGTCAGATATTGGAGGCTGGGCTCCCGCTTCCCCACAGGAGCCAGCATGTTTTAGTGCAGTCCTCAACGACACTCCTCAAGTCTCCATTCCCAGCTCAGCCAGTTCCACTCTAAGCAGCCCAGCGTCTGACTTTTACAATCACAGTATATCACACTCAAATATAAAGCCTGTTTTTGTATTTGCTATTACAATCTGTACAAACAGTCCTGGCTGGTGTGGCTCAGTGGATTGAGTGCCGGCCTGAAAACCAAAGGGTCGCTGACTGGATTCCCAGTCAGGGCACATGCCTGGGTTGCAGGCCAGGTCCCCAGTAGGGGGTGCGGTGCGTGAGAGGCGACCACACACTAATGTTTCTCTCCCTTCCTCACTCCCTTCCCCTCTCTCTAAAAATAAACAAATAAAATCTTTTTAAAAAATCTGTACAAACAGAATGAATCAAAACAAAAGCAAGAAAATATAAGCAAAGTGACAAAATAAATAGCAATATTAGCCTGGTTTCATGTCAAGTATTTCATTTGATTTGTTTCCATAATCAGTAAAATGGCTCTGTGAGTTACTTTCTCACACTTTCCCATTACACAGATGAAGACACAGATACAGATGGAATTGCTGACTGCCCCACACTCATGAGGAATAGAGCTTGGATTTAAACTCAGTTGGTCTTGCCTGATCCAGAGATATAGTCATATGTGTGTGTGTATGTGGAGCCGGAAAAAACTGTGTTCAGTGCTTTTCATATTTGACCTTATTTAATCATTACAATCATTCTGTGAGAGTGACACAATCATTCTCATTTTACTGAAATTGGTGCACTGAAGGGCGCGTAGTTTGCAAGCTGCTGAGCTAGGATTCAGACTCTTAGACCCCTCTCTGTGCCTCTTTAATGCTCTTACTCTTTATCACATGTAAAGTACTTCCTTGTTTTCCTCATATTCTCTTCCCATTAGCTGACTACATACTGTTTTATCTCAGGGACAATACCTTTTGAGTCTTATGCAACTCTAATAGCACTTAACACAGCAATAGCAACACACTAAGAACATAAATATTTATTTCCAATCCTTGAAATCCTGTCCTAGTCTATAAAATCTACCATTGGGATGTTAAGTTTACTATGAAACACATGGACTCCTGAAAAATATCCCATGACAAATGGTTTCCCATTGAGACACGCTGATCTGTTGTGAGGGGTCCCAGAGAATATCAAGGTCAAGATGATTCATATGAAATGTAAACACTGTTGACCTACCTATACTTTCATCAAGTTCCCACAAATAAATTTCAAATCATGGGACCATCCTGAAAAGGATATATCCCTCATCCCATCACAAATAATCTACAGCTAAAAATTTAGCAAGCACAGTAGAAAATATTTATTTTCTATACCCTTCAACATATTATTTTAAAATTCTACTTTCCAGTGCCACAGACCAAATTTTCAATATCCTCATTAGCCTGCTATTCCAATCCTGCACAAGAGAAATACAGATTCTTCTATTTACCCAGGTGTCTCTTTGCTCTTTCTATTTCCATATCTTTATCTGTATTGCCCATCTAAGTTTTATTTCTTCCTATTTTCCCTCCCTTGACCTTCCTCTCTACATGGACATCCAAGGTGAAGCCATTGTGATAGTTGGGTATGTGATAAACGAAGAGGGTTGCTCCTAGCTAAGCTGCTGCTGCTAGTCCTAAGGAACGCTTAGTGGTATTTTAGAAGTTTTAGGGCATCACTTCTTATCAGTGAAGGTTCTCTTTTCTTTTCATACTATAGAAGATGTTTTTTGTGCTAAATAGGGGGTAACTTCCCCTTGCCATCACTACAGCTCATACAGAACAGATATTTCCTGAGAAGCTGCTACTCATGAGGATCTATATCCCAACTGAGAGTTGTAACAGAGAGCAGACAACAGCCATTCAGGGTTTTCTATGACATTATGGATCGAGGCAAAATTTTCATAGGAATCCATTTTTAAAATTATTCAACTGTGGCCCTGACTGGTGTGGCTCAATTGCTTAGGCATCATCCCACAGGGCAAAGTGTCTCCTATTCAATCCTGGTCAGGGCACATGCCTGGGTTGCAGGTTCGGTGCCTGGTCAGGCCACGTGTGAGAGGCAACCGATGGATGTTTCTCTCTCACACTGATGCTTCCTTCCCTCTCTTTCTCCCTCCCTTGCCCTCTCTCTAAAAGTAAATAAATAAAATATTCTTAAAAATGAGTCAGTTGTGCTTTGGCCATTCAAAGACAACTCAGACTTTGTGTAAAGACACTGACACTAGAAGCAGAAAGTCCAGGAGGGATGTTCTGGGAATGAAATCACGCAGCATGTACAGAGGAACAACAGGATTAGGACCATAATTCCTACCTTAGCTACTGGTCAGAAATACGAGCTGTAATAGAAGGGAAGTGGGGGGATAGGAGTCACATCCTCTACAAAGTTTGTATGGCTTCTTGCACACACAGTATAAACTGCATTATTCTAATTACTAAATGTAGGTTCATTCGTTACCAGCAATACTTTGTCACCCTCTTAAACTCAAGAATTAAAGACCCCTTCAAGTGTCATCATTTTTTTATATTTAAGAGTCAAATCCAAGACTACTGAATATACTCACTATAAAATTCTATCTCAAGAGGGTTTTTCTACGTAGGTGCTTCCTTAGACATATTACAGAGCAGCGTGGTTGTTTTCTTTCTCAGAATTCACACAACATTTTAAATCCCCATTGATCACATGATTAAATCACATGATCAGATATCCTTTTCTGTAGTCACTTGCAAATTATGAATTAATTTTATTCCTGCAGGTGGTTTCAGAGTCTCTTAAGAATAGGAATTGTGTGCTATATTATCTTGCATAGTACAGTAACATAATAACTAATCCAACCTTTATAACACAACTAAATTCCTACCCTACACCAAACTCCTTCAAGGGCAGCATAAGAAAGTTTGTTTGTTTTAAGATCTTAGGTATTCTTTTTTACCATTTTCTTTTTCCTCTTTTCATCTTGGATATCCCTCCAATATCAGAAAAGATGGCAGTTTGTTTATTCTAAAGCTAGACTTTCATACTGGCTAAATTCAGTATTCAACTCAACATAATTAGTTACAACAATCTATGGACTTGTAAAGCTCTAAACACTTTTTTTAAAGCTTAGGGGACTAAAAGGAAGTACATACTCTCTATGAAGAGTCATTTTGATTCACTCATTTGCTGATGGACACTTAGGCTGTTTCTAGCCCTTGGCTATTGTAAATAATGCTGCTACGAACACTGTGTACATTTACACAGTGGAGTATTGCACTCCTATTCTTCACAACAGCATGGATGGAACTGGAGAGCATTATGCTAAGTGGAATAAGCCAGGAGGTGAAAGACAAATACCATATGACCTCACCTATAAGTGGAACTAATCAGCAAAACAAATAAATGAGCACAATTGAGCCAGAAACATAGAAATAAAGAACAAACTGGCAGTGACCAGAGGGGAGGGGGGAGGTAGATTAACAGGGGAAAGAAGGGTAAGCATCAAGTCAAGGAACATGTATGGAGGACCTACGGGCATAGGCAACAGGGTGGGGATTGACTGTGGGCGGAGCAGGGGAGAGCAACGGGAAAAAATGTGGGACAACTGTAATTGAACAACAATTAAAAAATGAACATTTATGTGTCTTATGTAAATTTTAAAATTTTATTCCTTTTTTATTTTTATTCTTGAGAACTAGTTCCACTTAGGATTTTTTTTCCTGGTTAATTCTGGATTTAACATTTATGTTACCTAAATTGGACATATAATTAGAAATATCATTTGCATGAAGAAAATGCAGTAACTGGTGTGTGAGTCTTATTTTGGGGTAAGAAACCAGGGAGATCTCAGGTCTATACCTAAAGCTTTACTACCAGCTGGATGTGTGTGATTCCCTCATTCCATTGTCTCATCTTTAAAAGTGGTCTGATTAAATAGACAAGTTTCTTTTGAACTCTAAGACCTGTAAGTTTTGTGAGACAGGTTCCTTAAATATGAAGTGTATGTTTATGGAGAAAAAGTATTGGTAATAGAATATTACTGATAAAAATATGTAAGTGAGAACAGAGTTTGGGGGAGAGAAGACAATTTATTCACTCTTGCTAGTTTCCACAATGACTTATTCATCAATAGAACAGATAAAAACTTACTCACTTCTACAGTCCTTTGTCACTAATAGACAAAGCCCAAAGGATGAGAAGACATTATAGCTAAATGTCACCTGTCACTCATTCCTAAGATTTAATAACATCAGAATCTTCTAAAATCTTCTAAATATGTTGAATGTAATTACTTGTGCCAAAAATAAAAAACATCTGATTATACAATTATAGTTTAAATGTGTGACACCCACTTATTTGGCCTGTTTTTCTTTTTTTTGTTGTTGTTGTTTGTGTATTTGGAGTTCCCTTAGTTTCTGCTCAGTCAAAAAAAATCACTCTAAGAAATTAATACATTGATTTTACTGCTATGCTTCTGTATTTGCAATCCAAAGTAAGAAAGAATATGCTGGATCAAAATTTGCAAGGTGGAAAATGTTCCCTTTCCATCAAATAAGCTTCTATGTCAGGAAACAAAAAGAAAAGATTTGGAAGTTGAGAGGGTGCATCCAACCACTAAGAGCTAAAGTTAATTCCCCGCCAGTGGTGGTGAGTGCAGTGATTGGAAGAGATGCGCCTTTGTGTTTCGAATGTGGAGCCCCACACAGCAGCATACCAAGTCTCTAGTTAAGGATTAAGCAGATCTCCAAAAACATTAAAAGGACTCCAATATTTGTGCCTTTGCAAATAAAATACTGAGAGTAACTTTTTAAAAAAATTTTATTGTTATTCAATTACAGTTGTATGCCTTTTCTCCCTAACTTTAAAATTATACGCCAAGACAGTTATCAAGGTTGGCAGAATCTATCGAATCTTGCTGGAAAGATTTCCATTAGAAGGCCAGGAGCTGGAGAAGTTGGTTTGTTCACTGAGGTACTTGGAAGGATTATTTCCTTGGAGATTATATTTAAAGGGCCCTTATTATTTCCAAAGGGAACAGAAGAAAAGTGATTTTCTCAGTTGCCAAAAGATGTATTTATAAATGCAACACAACTATGAAGCCAAATCACTCAAGGCTCATGTAGGTGAACAAATATATTGTTTTTTATAAACATCTTTTTTAATTAAAAAATTCCTATGGAGGAAGTTATCTATTACAAAATTAGATGGCTATCATAGGGTTTAATGGGAACTATGAAGTCTGTCCAGAAAAAACTCCAGACATTGTTAATATGACAAGAGCTGTTTGCCCAACATCGATATAACCTGGAAGCCAAGGAGCGTGGACTGGAGCATGCATGTGTGAACAATGACGACTTCACGGTACTAGTCAGTGGAGGCAGTAGGTGCTGCTGAGTGAGCATGTGTACTGCGTGCCTGTCACATTCAAAACGACTGAGCGAGTAGAGCAACAAATCTGCATCAGATTTTGCGTTAAGCTTGAACATTCCTCCGTGTAAACTATTCCAATGATTCAGAAGGCTGCAGCAAAGGGCAATTGGTGATTGGCAGCTTCATCATGACAACACACCCAATCACAGAGTTTTTTGGTGAAACATCAAATCATCTAGGTGATTCAGATTTCCTACAGCCCAGGTTTGGCGCCCTGCAACTTCTGGCTTTTGCCAAAACTATAGTCACCTTTGAAGGGGAAGAGATTTCAAACCCTCAATAAGATTCAGGAAAATATGATGGTGCAGCTGATGGTGATTAGAAGAACTGTCCAGGTCCCAAGGTACCTTCTTTGAAGGGGAATGAGGCAGCATTGTTCTACATACAATGTATCTTGTATCTTCTTCAATAAATATCTCTATTTTCCATAGCACGCGGCTGGATACTTTCTGGACAGACCTCGTGTGTCTCAAATATGAACAAAGTTATTTGCCCCTTTGTGAACACACACAAAAAGTTGGGTGGGGATATAACCTTTAAAAGGAATATAAATAGAGGGAAAAATGAACTCTGAAAATGTTTATATTTGCCATTTGGTTTTATACATTTGGATATATGACAGAAACAGCTTTTTCTTTCTGTTTTAATTCTTTGACCCTAAATTTGGGGGTAGTTTTTATAAAACAGTAGCATACAAATTTTATTATTTCAACAAGAAAATAATTTTTTATACAGAGTAAAAATGTTGTTATTTAGAGTGAGAAATCTTCTTATGTACTTAAAGACTAATTGTTAGGTGAAATAAAGTAGTTTTAAAAAGTTAATTTTTTAAATGGAATTAGCACTTGAGCTGTGCTATGTCTAATAATATTTCTAGGATACTCCCATATTGTGACAAGGGTAATTTGTTTTATAAATACTTTTGTCTTATTTACATATGTAAAGTGTTTTTTATGATTTACTTATGAAATTATTTTATTACTATTTAAATGGACAATATTTGCATATTCTTTTGAATTGTTAAATTTTCACATTTTCTTTTCAATAGTTAACTTTGCATTGTACAAGTACAAAGTTTAAATGGTCAGTTTAACATATCAATATACATATGTAGACACAACAAATTGTAATCTAGTGATGGAATTTTTACATCAAAAATGTTGCATGTCTTCCATATTTTTGAATGTAGTAAGGCTTTTAAAGCATTAACTTTAGTCAAAGTCATAAATCAAGCTTTTGCTCAGATTTTTCTGGGATATCAAATAACCTGTTTGCTTGTCCCTGAGACAACCAATTTTAGGTTTGGAAAATAAGTTAATTACAATATTGGTATTAAATAAGCATTTAAGTTAGTGCACAATTTGTAGGTTCTCAAACATGATTCTCTAGAGCAACTTGAGTCTTAGTCTCTATACATGGTTAAAGGTGGGTAGAGCAGCTTGCATAGAAAAGAATGACACAGAGTCACAAAACTAGAAAACTCAGGGATAAAATCCATATCTTATAGTGAAGGAAAAGAGTTAGGAGTTTTCTTTAAATACCAGAAAGAATAAGCACCAAAGAAGCACTATTTATAAATATTGAAATCATCAAACAACACACAGAACTCAAAAAAAATTTAATGAGAGAAATAAATAACAATTTAAAGTCAATATTTGTTATGTTAAATACCTTATAAAGACT
The DNA here is from genome assembly GCF_022682495.2 of Desmodus rotundus. Taxonomy (NCBI): domain Eukaryota; kingdom Metazoa; phylum Chordata; class Mammalia; order Chiroptera; family Phyllostomidae; genus Desmodus; species Desmodus rotundus. The sequence goes on from NC_071392.1 coordinate 33,732,859, forward strand.
ATATTTCATTATTGACCATTTATTCTTCTCAAGGAGATGGCTAGGGGAAGAAGAGATGAAAGACAAGTCATTAGCCCTTTTTCCAACTGTGACTTCATCCATGAAGTGAATCCAGGAACTGGATTTAATAACCTTCCATACCTACTAGGCCTGCAGTCTTCACTGTTGTTTATCAGAGGAAGATTCAGTACTTTATTTATTTATTCATTCATTTATTTATTTATTTCAGTTTTATGGAGACACTTATTATTAGTGTAGAAGCTTTTAAGGACATTCCCTTTTGAAAAGAAAATGATATAAGAAAAAATCAGACTCTATATTTTTTCTGTTGTTTTAAAATTATTGTGCTGTCATAGTTTGCACACCGTTCTTAATTAATCAACCATCTCACAGGGCTATGAGATTGAACCAGAATATCAGCACCATTTCGAGGCTAAGCAAAAGCATTATGTAATTTTTTGTTTCTGTTTTTGTTTTTTGGCTTAAAAGAACAATGTATTATTTCTCACGATATAAGTCAGAGATAGGAGCAGGATTCATCTACATAGTTCTTTTTTTAAATCATTTTTTCATTGTTGTTCAATTTTCCTACCACCACTTTCCATACAATTTAAAGCAGACTAAGGGGGCACTACTTTAAAGTATGTGTGTGTGTGTGTGTGTACATGTTAAGTTGGACTCCTGCAGCCCATAGGCTTATCCAGAGTACTTAATGCTCAGCTAAGCCATCTCTCAGGGCCCTTCTTCTCACAAACTTAATGATCCCATTATCCTATTCCTATCTCATTCTGAACTGCCTTCCATACATCAAACCTTAGTCCAGACCAGCCTTTGCATGAGGGAGAGCCAAGAAGCTGTTGGCCTGTTTGCTGAATGTGCTTGATTCCACGGTGGCAGCAGCTCATAAAAAGGCTAACTGTATAAAAGATTTAAATTAAAGGCCCACAAAAAGATTTGTCTGTGCCTGTCATTTCTGCTGGCTTCTGAATGACTCTTGTCTCCCAATAAGATCCTGAATTTGAAAGCTGCATATTCAAATGCCAGAAGGATTTAGACATAAATGTGCAGATGGCTGTATAAATAAAATAACTGTCATTGACTTCTTATTTTTCTTCATAAAACCAGTGCTGTGATTCTGGCTAATCTTGTCACAGCCATTTTACCATTAAGGAAGGCATTATTTGAAAATTAAAAGCATTCTTGTTTTGTTTTTCATTCGCATCTGAGATTTGCTCTAGCTGAGCTTGCAGATGTACTTAGAAATGCAGTATTTGGAGTTAAAAAAAAAGAGTAAGCAGGAGGAAAACCTGCTACATCATTACTTCTTTAGATAAAAAAGGAAATATTTCTAAAAAGAAAATGAATTTGTAGATTTATTTCTAACAGCATTTGTTCTGAGTTTCTTCCTGCATAAATAAGCAGACTACATTAATCTATTCCTTTGGGGCTCTCAGGGGTCTTTGGTATGCTCCAACATCCTTGCATAAGATTTTCCAAAGAATAATGTCATTTGGGTCACCTGCCTAATAAAATACAAATGCTTAATTCCTTTGTGATCTGGCTCCAGGATACTTCCCAGTCCAACTGTTTATGGGGCTCCTGTATGTCCCGGTCAAGCTTTGTGACTCACTACTTTCAGCAATGCCTGTTATTATCCTTCCTCTGCACTTCTTCTGTCTTACTCTGGAATGCCATTCTCATGCCTCCTCATGGTTATATTTCAGCCAGCATTCAAGGCCCAACTCATTGGCTATGTCTATTTTATGAATCCTTCTTTGGTTATGCTCACCAAACGCAACCTTTGGCCATGAGCCCCATTTCTCACTATTCTTTTCATATGACCTATGTGAGTTTCCTCCTTGTACAGATAAACCTTGTCTTTAGTGTCTGTCTCTTAAAAACACAGATCACAGATCATGCATTCATTTGCATATTTTGCTAGGATTTAACACTTTTCCTGGTACAGAGTATGCATTTCTCATTTATTTGTTAAAAGTATATATTTTGAACAAATAAATGAGAATATCTTCCATTATCATGTGGACAGAGAAACTCAAAATACAATCCTGAGCAAAATCAGATAACTGGTTGTTCAAATTAGAGGATATGAATCAACAGTAAACATATTCAGTTCAACTCTGATAATTTTCACCAAATAAAACTTCCTTTGCACAGTGCTCACTGCTACCCACCATGATGCAGACAGGCAGAGAATGAGTTGAGCTGTCTCCTTTAGTCCTCTGGAGATGGGGTCAAACTTGATTTTTTAATAAAATAATAGAGAAAACTGAGTTTAATATTCCCTCTTTTATGTCATTTAAAAAATTGTGTTTTTAAATGAAAAAATAAAACCAGCATATATTCTCAGAGTGTTGATTAACAATAAAAAGAAGTACTTGGATTTTTACCTAGCACGTGCTTACTGTGGAGAGTAGTTGCAATTATACCAGTCTTCTCTTAAAATGTCTTGGCGCCCATTGCACTTAATTTTTCTATTGCTGCATGTAATTCTCGTGAATATTGTAGTATTCTGTATTTGCTGAATTAGGATTGTTGATGAGGTCATGCTCAAATTAGCTTAAACTTACTTTGGAGAGTATGTTTAATAATACCTCTAAGTGTTTCTTTCACATGCTGTCTTAATTTTTGATTCCTGAACACTACCCACAATACTATGCCTCTTGAAAATAAACAAATAAAAGCATGTGATGTAGTACCTATCATTAGGTAGCACTCCACTGTAATAGCATCTTTAAGCAGGGGAAATTTCCTCTTTGATTATGTTTGAATTTAATGTCATCATTTCAAAGTTAATGTGTTGCAGTTTCCATTTCAATTAATCCTCAATTCTGAAAGCTTATGGGTTGAAATATTAAAAATGTATTCTATTGATAGTGGTGCTGATAGAGAATGAACTGACACATAACAGGTCTCTTAGTAAGTTGCTCTCAGCAAGTACATTTTAAAAGTGTATTTTTATTAAAACATGACTTACATGCAATAAGGAATAAATAATCAAAGTAAACACATTCTTTTAGCTGGTACCCAGATCAAGAAATAGTCCATTGCCAGTGCTGCATAATATCCATCAAGACCTCTCACAGGCCCTCCTCCTCAAAGATAATAATCATTACCCTGACTTCTAATTCTATGACAGTGCAGTTTTTTTGTGCTAGACAATGTCTTAAGCCATGTGAGCTGCTCTAACAAAAACATCGTAGATTGGGTGGCTCCAACAACATTCATTTCTCAGTTCTGAAGGCTGGGAAACTCAGTAGCAAGGCATCAGCAGATTTGGCGTCTGGTGAAAGCCCACTTTCAGGCAATTCCTGAAGACATGTTACAAATATTTGTAGCAGTTCTATGGACAGTTCTTGCTGTGCTCTCGCACGGGGAAATGGGAGAGAGAGCTCTCTGGAGTCTCTTTCATAAGGGCATAAATACAGTCCTGAGGCCTCTGACCTCATGACCTAATCATTCCTTCAAAGGTTTCACCTCCAATTACCATCACATGGAGGGTCAGAATTTTAACATATGGATTTTGGTGGGACACAAACATTCAGTATAGACAGATAAGTAGATAGGAAGTAGGTAGGTAGGTAGGTAGGTAGGTAGATAGATAGATTGATATAAGACTCATCAGCATATGTGCTTCCGTGTCTAGTTTCTTTTGATCAAAATTACGGCTATAAATTCTACTTGCATTATTGCTTGTGACAATATCTTGTCAATTTTCATTACTGCATATTATCCCCTTATAAGAATGAGCCATCATTTATTTATCCATTCTATTCTTAAAGCACATTTGAGTTGACTTCAATTTAAGATTGTATCAAATAGAACTGTTATGAATATTATTAATATAATTTCTGAAGTAGAATACATATGCTCAGCTTTATTAAATATTTTATGTACCTATTTTCATAATTATATGATATTCAGTAGTTTATAATACCTTAACTTATGTTAATTTACTAAAAGATAAAACTTGGGCAAATATGGAAAATATAGGTGCCTCTATAATAATAAATACCAGTAAGAGGGGAAATTGCTGTTCATTGGGTAGGAGTGGTATAAAAAGTAAAATTCCACAACTTTGAATCACAATTTACAAAGAGCACCAGACACATATTCCACACAGTCAGGAAATAACTTTTTGAGTCAAAGAAGTAATGCCATTAATTGTTGGTCCTTTTTCAATAACGTGGAACAAAAAGAATTCAAGGGATTACGTGTTGCCACATGACAGCTGCCACTTATAATCGATGCCTCAAGCTGTTGTTTCTGGACCCCTGGGTCTCTGTGGCACCACCAGAACTACTCATTACCTGCTGTCTAATGCATTCTCTTCTAATATCGTGATAGAGTTAGCTCTGCCTTTCACAGTGTATTCATTCTGAGTGCAGACGAAGATGAAATACATACTACTGTTGCATTAAAATGCTTGTTTAAACTTTTCTTCCAGTCAAAGGCCAATTTCAAAGATATGATCAAGTTTTATTACTTCAAGATGGAGTAAAGTTGTGGGGAAGAAACCTGATTTGAATTTTAAGCTATGAGTGAGATACAATACCCTGAATTTTGTTTAATCACAGTAAGTTATTCTTAAACAACTATATTTCAAATACCAAATTCTACAAATGTAAATTAAGCACACTAAATTAGCTACATTGTTATGAACAATACCTGCTAGGAAATCTCAAGTTTACTCTCCTTAGGTGTCAAGGAAAAAAAAAAGTGACTCTACAGGTAGTAAAATAGTTGACAAAGCAAAAGAAAAAGTATGTCAGAGGGACATAAATCAGCACTGGAGTATGTATGCTTGGTGACCTTCTATTTATAGACTCAGCTGACTGGCATAGCCACACGCATTCTAGACATTCTTGCTTACTTGAGGTTTGACTGGGATATCTAGCTAACATTTTAAAGAAAGACTATACTCCTAATTGCTGTCACTTTCTCACTTCCCCTTTACTCTTATTGGTAACTGGTGACCTCTTCCATTCTCTGCTGAAGCTATTCTTTCAAAGATCATGAAAAATTATATTTCCTAAGTGAAATGCATCTTATAAATTGTCATTCAGATACTCTATTGTCCTCTGTTTCTTCACCAGGTCTATGAGTGTCACAGTTACCTGTCCTTAATCTATCACGCTTCCTTTCTTTGACAAGTTTTATTTAAAATATGGTGCCAAGAACTCAAAGTGCCCCTTCAGCTGCGGGCTTAATGGGACCATGAAGTCTTTCACTAGCTACCCCATATTGTAGGTCAGTTACAGAAATTCAATGTGAAAGTGTCAGGGTTTATCCTTCAGATAAATTTTTTAGTGCTTTCAAAACTCTAGTGTCTGGCTTTCCAAAATTTCTTCCATTTCAAAATGGTTCAATTATTAATTAGAGGAAGCAGTACAGTTTAGAATTAAGATCTCAGAATATGAAATCAAATGACCCAAGTTCAAATCCCATTTTTTTACCATTACTAGCTACTGGTCTTGCCCTCACACGCTCTACTCTCCCCTCCGTAACAACATGGTGCTGTAATAGTACCTGCCACTCAGAGTTTTTATACGAAACGAACAAGATGCTTTTGGAACCCAACAAGATTTTAAAAAGAGAGACAAATAAGATAATGGATATAAACACCCTAAGTGATTTGTACTCTTAAACTTCAGATAATTTATTATTGTTATTTTTGCTATTATTTTAGATAGATGTGGAAAGCATAAGCATATTTTATAAACTGACCAGAAATCATTGTACAAGTAAGGCTAAATTAGAGCTATTCTATCGGTCATTTGTATAATCATTTTTTCCTGGTGTGTTTTGTTCCATAGTACAATATTAATATTATTATAAGTAAGCCCAGGATTTTATCATGTCAGGTTTTTCTGGGTAAGAAAAGGAATGTACCCCAGAGGTGTTTGCCTTTGGGCTCATTGTTGAAAGATAAGTGGAAAATATTGCTGGGCTATTGAAATAGGGAGGAGTAGTTGAGGCATAGGGAATCTGTGTACACAGGTGTAACAGTAGAACCAAGCCAACTTGAAAAAGCCCAGCTGGCCCAGTGTTGCTAGAGGTTGCACTTGCAGGAGAGAAGGTGTTAAAGGCAGAGAAGAATGTTCTGTTTTGCTTTAAACTATAGAATGAGACACATGCAATTTTTTTCCATTAAAAACCTACCATTGCAGCAAGGACCTTAGGAAAAAAACCTTAGCCTTGTTAAGAGCCTGAGTTACAAAACTTGATTCTATAGGGGACTCAGGAGTTCTTTCACTGAAGGAGATAGGCCATTCAACACTGGCTTCCCCCAATTCCCTCAACCTCTTTATTCCCAGCTCACCACAGGTATATGCTGAAATAAACCTCCACTCCTTCCCAATTCATAGGCTTAATAAAAATGATCAACCCAGGCTCAAGGAGTCCTGGATGTGAAGTCATCTGTCATTTTTGCTCTCTACTGTAAAGAACAAAGGTGAACACATTGTGTAGCCACAGTTTCTGCATCCAGATGTGCAAGTGATGGGCACAGTCATTACTTAGGCAAATCACTCTAGGCCATGACATCAAACAAGGTATCACCACAGCCTGAAAAAGATAAAATATTCATTTTTCTCCATTTTGAAAGCAAGAGTAAAATGCTGTGTTTTGGGTTATATGTAATTCCATTCAATATGTGTTTTCATATAAGACAAAAAAATTAAATGACTTTATTTTAAATTTACGAAATACTGTAACTATTTCTTTCACAGGTCTGTTCAGCCCGGGTTCTGAGAGTACAGACAGAAAGCTGAAACATATCTGAAGTGCACTAAAACTTAACTTCTAGTTTTATTCAGAGGCTTTTGAAATTTTTCAGTAAAAGCACCCTTGCCTGATCTCTGTGAACCGACTTGAATATTTACCAGTGGCTTCCCATCCTCTCTAGACCGTACTGTCTGAATCCGAGCACTTGGTGAAGGCTCATTCCAGTCTACCTTCCTGGGACCCTTGAGTACTTGGCCTCCCACCATCTAAGCTATATGTTTGTATAAATGAGTCATACATGTCCTCCAATATGTTTATGGCACTTATTCTTGTTACTGTAATTATATTGTTTAATTAAACATTTTATTTACTAATCAAGTATGAGTTTGAAGTGAAAGAACTGTTTCTGTGCCAGCCAGGTTCATTGCTTTAGAAAGACTCAGGAATTGATGTCACTGAATTACATGTAAAGGCAATGACATTAAAATATCGAGGAAAGTAGCACACATCTAGAAAGTTTTGACATTCGTATTGATGATAACAATCAATTAAGTTCTCACTCTTCTTTAGATAACTAACATTTTGGATGATGAATTCAAATATGTTTTATGCAAGAAAAGATAATACTCAGCTTCACTCCAATGAGCAGATTCATTCTCAATGGAAAGTATTTAGCTCTACTATAAAAGACAAAGGAATATTCTAAGTTAAAATTTGTCAATTTTGTATGTATCATATCTCATAATTTCTAGTGCTATAGATAATTTTTTATTAACCAACCAGCCATACATCTCAACATCATGAGCTAAAAAAGAGTTCAACTGGCTCTTTGGGACCTTCCAGGCAAAAAGCAAAGAATATCAAATTCCCTCTTAAACGCATAAATGAAAAAAAAAGTAAGATGAATTAGTACAACTCTAAATCAATCCTTAACTAACATTTTCTCCCCTCAATTTATTCCTGAAATATGCTTAAATAATATGGTAAGACAGTTTACACACATATCTACAAATAACCACTATATGGATTTCATTTGGCTTCAGTAGGTCTGTGAGGAAACACTTATTTTCATGTCACTGGTTTGTGTTTTCTTAACAGGAGTTACAACTGGAAAAGCTTATGGTAATTGGTATATAAATACTCTGAAAACTACAAGAGGGAAAAATCAAAGATAAATGCCCATTTGAGAGAGGGTAATGGAATAGTTATTTTCTCAGTGCAAAAGGCTATCTCTGTTAAAATATAGTTAATTTCCCTAATCATTTCATGGAATACCACATTTAAATATAGATCACTGTACTCACCGTTAAGCACAATGTACCAATTTTTTTGAATATGTACTGCATCTCATTAAACTTTGTATCTGCGCTTTTATGACTATCTCACTTCACTGTTCCTGCTAGCGAAAGTCTTTTTTGGTGGTTTCTTTAGCTTGAATTTAGGATGTAATAAAAGGTGTGGTTGCTTATAACCACAAGACATTTTAGCACAAGTTGTATTTAATGGTCACCTCGTGGGCCCCTCGTTTTTCTGTTTGAGATTCTAGCCTTGTTTAATAATGAATGCCATAATTTGTCATTCTACCTGAGCCGAAATATGCACAGTTCTAAAGTGTTTTTATAACAGGAATTTCCTTTCATCCTCCTCATAAAAGCCATTCGTTAATTCTGGAAACTTGTATCCCGAGTGTTCACAATCTCTAAAATATTGTAGAAGCAAATACACTCTGCGTGTGTTCTTAACTTCCTTTGTTGGGAATGAGTTGCTTGGTTTAAAATACAACGTGGTAATTAAGTCCCATGTTTTCTTGATACATAGAAATTCATTTAATATTGGAATCCTGATGTACAAAAATGCATATTCTATAAAATAAAGGCGTACCAAGCAGTGTAACCTGAAAGCACTGCATTTGTGTAAAATACCAGTCCTGAGCCTCTTTTTCAGAATTATGTAAACTAGGATGGCATCCTGAAATGCTTTCTTTAACAGGAAATAGCCACCATTAACGTAAAAGTAATTTTATTAGCAAAGACGATGTAATTTTCAAGGCATACATTAAACTGTGATGTCAAACTAGCCAGAACGCTTTCTGACAACAAACACACAGGGTGACGTGCAAAATGGTCAATGTTGCTGGCAGTGATGCTGCTTAGAAACTCTCTTATTTCTCTTCTAAAAGCATCTGACATCATTATTTTATATTTGGGCTGTTTAATTTCATAATTCCTCAGAGAAGGTAAACCAAGTTCAAGTTTCTTTTTACATCTGAGTTTCTAGGCTCTAAACTAGGCATATACTTCATAGTACCAAACAGAATCTGCTGTTTGAAGCACAAAATTTCTTTAGAGACTGTATACAGGGAAAAAACATAATTACACTTACAGACTTTGGATATATTTTGGCTGCATACAAGTTAACACATTAGAGACAGGCATTGACACACGTCTCCACAGGTGATTCCAGATGTTGCTTTTTGGTATCTTCATTCAGTTCTAGTTAGATTACATTCCCTTGGATGTCTTTAATAAATATAAAAACAAATATCTTCTTGAATAAGTCCATGTTAAAACTCTTATCTTGAGTTACTCCTGAGCTACAAATCAAGAGATTTCTAACTTACAATGTATTATTAAAATTTCCATCATTGGACAAACATGTCCAAAAAATCATTCTCATTTCTTTTATTACCCCAATCTGCCTTGCAATTTTATGTTTTTGTTTTTATAAAATACAATATTATACTTTTATTCATCAATTCAATTTATCCTGCTTATATCTGTTTATCCACCATACCTGGGATAGACCTCAGGCAGTTCACCGACTGTAAAGACCATGTCTCACAGCAGCATCCCTAAAGTTCAGAGATAGCTCAGCAGCCAAAGGAATAGCCCAGTTGCCCGCACAAATCTGTACTGGAGGAACGGCAGAAAAGCACTATAAGTACCAAACCAATGTCTTCCTTAGCTCGCTAGTTGTAATGTGATGCAGAATAATCAGTTTAAAACACAAGCTTTAAATGTGGCAGACTGGGGTTTGCACCCTGACTATTCTCCCCTGCAGCCATGTAACATTAGTTAAGTTATTTCCTCTTAAGCAATCACTGTTTCCTCATATTTAAAAGCAAAGTAGAAATAAATGTCGTATATTGCTGCTGTGAGAATTAAATGATGGGACATATGTAAAATACGTAGTATAGTATACAGCGAGACACATAGAAAACGCTTTATAAATTTTCACTCTTCATATTCTCATTGTTTAGTACAGAGACAAATGGATGAACACCTAAAAGCTTTAGACATGTGGTATTGACATTCAATGTAGAAATGGAGTGTTATGCTACGCATCTACACCATCGATATTATATCATAGATGTTTAAGAAAAGAGAGAAGCCTGTTAAAAATTGAGAAAGTTTTTCATCAAAATCGCAAAGCTAAAGCTACATTTGGAGCTGAATTAACATATAAAGAGACTTTTTTTTTGGTATTGTTCAAAGACATGATGGAGATAGTTAGTAGGACCATCAAGAATGACAAAGAACAGATTATGTACCTACGGTGGCCTTATAACAGGCACCTAACAAGGAGCATGACACCAGCCCCTGAGGTCTCTTCCCTGGGAACGACTTCTCAGTCTACAGCAGCAGAAACAGGGTTGCTTAGCATCTTGCTTGCTTCACAAAATATCTGGTCTATCAAAGTATATTTACTCACAATTTTCCCCCAGAAACAGAAAGAAATTGGGCGCCTCTGAGATCAGACAAATTCTGACTTACAACTACGATGGTCTCGGTTCTGTGTTCCTCAAATTGCTGTCCCCGGGAAGCAGTGCCACATGAGGACAACGGGCAAGAAAAAGATATTTTGGTAATTATTCTCAGGGTCATTCTTATGCTAATGTCGATGAGGCTCTTCTAGACCACTCTGCAGCAAATTATACGATATTATCAAAACCTGTTTGATCACAAAATGACTATTTTAAGTGAAATTTTTAATTTTAAGAAATTGTTTCCAGTTTTCCTAGATGTAGTTGACACAAAACATTGCAGTAGTGCGGGGTGTACAATATGGCACTTTAGCATCATCTGCAGTGACTAACACAGTCAGTCTAGCTAACACGCATCACCTCCCAGGTACGGATTTGTTTCCTGCGATGAGAACTTCTAAGATTTACTCTCTTAGCAACTTTCCTAATATGACACGAGACTGTTGAGTGACATGTTTTAATGCTTTTGAAGGGTGCTTGAGAAAGTGTTGTTGGAGAGATACTGGTTTAGTTGTAAAAAAAAAAAAAGAAACCTAAGAAAGTAAAATGGTTGTTCCCTTGTGTGAAAATATCAGCTAATATTTGCCAAGGTACATAGGGGAAGAATAGAAGAAGGAAAAGTGGAAGGAAAGAAAACGCGAAGGGAGGATGGAGGAAAGGAATGTAGTTCACATGCTGCAATATGTTCCTATTCAGAAAATGACAATTTTAAACAAAAGCAACACAATTTTTATTTCTTCAATAATTTTATTTCTATTTTTACTACCTCCAAGTTAAATACTAATAAAATCAAGAATAGTTTATATTGCATAAGCCACTTTCCAGGTACATTAGTTTATTCCAATAGGAGAAGCATTTGTAATATAAAATTGTAGAGGGCTTAGTTCTTGTCACCTAGGAAATGTTCTGTGCACTTCAGTTTCGAAATTTAGCAACAAATTTAGTATACGCAGGTCCAGGAAGAGTGTTGACAGGACTTTCTCTCCATGGATCCTGCTGGGTGTTAGAAACGGCCAGATTTCAGAAGCCGTGCTGCGCTTCTAATCAGAGTAGAATTGCACAGTATGCTTTTCACAGGCTACAGAGGTCCCCACGCAGCTGTGCAGTCAGTCCTCCGCTCTCAGGCAGAAGTCACCAGCCCTTCCCTTCCCCTCCTGGTGAACCTTCCCCTCCTGGTGAACAGAATCCTAACCATGAGGCGGTCTCTCCAGGAAAGGTGAATCAAGCACCACGGGGATATGGTGTCCTGGAAGGATGTTCAGCTTTGTCTGAGGGGCACAAGAGAGTAGCAGGGCCTGAAAATCACAGTGTTGTCAATAGCACAGAATATACAAATTCTAGGCTTAGTTCTGTGGCTTATTAGATATGTGAGTCTGGGCCTTTTAATTCCATTCTGTCTGCCTCAGTTTCTTCAACTAGAAAATGGGAAAAAATGACACAGGATGGCAGCAAAAATCCAGGTGCTACAATGTGCTTAGCATGAAGAGAGCATTGAATTCAGAAGCTAGGCCCTAGCTGAGTAGCTTAATTGGTTAGAGTGTTGTTCCAATACACCAAGGTTATGGGTTCAATCCCTGGTCAGGGCACAAACAAGAAGCAACCAATGAATGGATAAATAACTGGAGCAACAAATCAATGTTTCTCCCTCTCTCACTTGCTTTCTCTCCCCTCCCTCCAAAATTAATGATAAAAAAGAAAACAATTCAGGAACTACTTTAACAGTTATATAAATAATGACTGCTCCAGGAAAAAAAATAAACAAAAACCAACAAAAAAATCAACAACAAAAAATCCCTATATAAAGTTATTTTAATCTCTGACATGTGTCTTTATTTCTTCTGATCAGTGAGTGTTTCAGAGCTGTGGTTTTCTCTTTTATATACAACATTGTACATCCTTTTATAATATTAGGTATGTTCTATTTTACAACCCTGTGTTATTTAATAGTTACTGATAAATATAAATGTCAATTTCTCTCAGCAATTTTGGTACGAAAGTCCTAAATTGATCTTTTCATGGCTGGAAAATAATTTTATTTTGCGAGGGTTATTTCAACCACTGGAAGTACACATGAGGTTTTACAACGCTGCAGAGCATACATTTTAAGTATTCTCTGAGATGTCACCACATATGGTTATTCATCACATCCCAGAGCATGTCAAATTTTATTAGTGCGACATGAAATGTGACGGGGAGACATCACCGAGCCTGGTTTACTGCACGTGTGCACATACGCAAAGTGTAAACAAAGATGTCACAGGAAGGGCTGTCTCAAAATACTGCTGCCAAAATTATAGATTTTCCTAAGCCAAACTAAACTGAATAATCATGAATTAAGAACTCTTTTAGAAACACATTTAACAATAGAGTAGCCTACAAGAGAGTGTCTTCCCTGGAATTACCATTGTTCAAAGGTATCAAGATGAAGAGAGAGCGGTGAGTAGGTACGCATGCCACAGCACCATTTGGCTACACAAACGTTCTTACATCATCATTCAGCTGTGTAGCTACATCTTCAGATCAGATATTAGCTTGATTTGGACTTTTTTCTTTTTTGGCTTTGAGTGCTCAGGAAGTATTTCAATGGCCCTGTAGGAAGGAGGTCTGTCTGAGGAATTTTCCAAATATTTTATATTCCTTAAATTGCTTCTCATTCTTAAGCCTTCCCTAAACTGATTCAGCTTTATAAACTGTAACTAGAGAGTTATTATTCTATCCTGAATGTTTTCCTCTTTAAGGGTTATTTAGCATTGCTATTTAAGTACTTCAAGTTAGTGAGAATAACTCTATGTCCACAGTTGAAGATTTCATGAGTTAGGGATGAGATGTAAGCAAGTACTCATTTATGAAATATTATTAGGTGTTGACTCGTGAAGTTAGTGGAGATCAGTAAGGGTTTTTAATAATAGGAGCCACCATTATAATGTATGTTTATGCTCTCTTTCACCACCTCTTTTATGTCTCCCAACTCTCTATAACATGTAATGTTACAACCACATTATATGTAAAGAAATTGGGGCTCAGGCTGATTAAGTAATACAGCCAAGAACCCAGAACTTGAAAGGGCAAATTCAGGTATGAATCCAGCTTTATTCATCTTCAAAGCCTTTTTTTCTGTACATGGGCTCTTTTTGAGTGAGGGGTGGTATTTAGTGGGGTGACATTGGCAAATAAAATTATATAGGTTTCAAGAGCACAATACATCATGTGTATGTTGAATTGTGTTTTACCCCAAAGTCACTTCTCCTCCCACCACCATATATTTGACCTCCTTCACCCTTTACTCCACCCTCCCACTCCCCTTCCCTTTGGGAACCCCCAGAATGTTGGCGTGTCTATGAGTTTCTGTCTGCTTGTTTTTCATTTGCTGTTTTCAGCTTTAGATCCCACATATGAGTGAAATCATAGGGTTCTGAACTTTTTCCATCTGACATATTTTGCTTAGTGTATTCTCAAGATCCACCCATGTGGTCACAAATGGCAGTATTACATCATTCATCTTTTCTTATGTCTGAGTGGTATTCCATTTATATTTGTACCACATCTTCTTTATCCCATCATCTATCAAAGACAGTTTGGTTGTTTCTCTTTGACACAGCAAAGATGTGTGGGCAAAGGGATTTACAACTGCTCACCTACTTTGGGTTTCATTATGCATTAGCCCAAACGTTTCCAGATTTAGATTGAAGATTATGGCACAGGGAGTTTGTAGATGTGAGTGAAGACTGAATGGTTAATGGAGTTCATCTTTTATTTGGCTGATCATCTTGAATGTTCTTTTCAGGCAAGGCACCATCCTCGAGGTTGGGAATACAGGCATAAAAGGTAACTATAAGAATTTTAGCTGAGGTGGTCATACAGAAGACAGGGCCATTAATTTTAAAATGATGCCCCATGATGATTTGCTTTAGGGATATGAGAAACTCAGTGGCAAACATTTGAATGGAACGATTCTGTAGAACATTTAGCAGATGTTTGAAACAGAGTCTGGAGCTCAGGAAAGAGTTTGAGGCTAGAGCTAACGCAGTGAGTCAAACCAGAATCATACGGTGAGTCTGCTAAGAGGCATCCTTTAGGGAAACCCCATCCTTAACCTTAATTAAGTAAGGTGTCATAAGAAGAACATCTCTATGAAGCTTCTGAAACTAACACAGACATTGAAAGATTGGTTATCAATTTTGGTTAGACTGTTAGTCATCAAGTATACTTAGCAAGTTTACTCAATACACAGTATCAGCTTTCAGTATATTTTCCACTTCGGTTTCAATTATTTCCTCTCAGCCTTTTTGAAAGAAATTCTTCAAATCAAGCCTGTTTTCCTGGCTTAGAGACAAATTCGCCTCTGACCTGTCTTTCACTTCTCTATATAAGTGTGCACGAGCAAAAGAGAAGATGGAAAAATACTTGAACCAGACACGAGAGAAATATTTGGGCTTCTGTGCCTCCCGTCGACTTTATTTATCAGTTTATTTTCAATGTGAGGCCCACCTGGGTAGTTGAATGAAGCACAGCATGATAAAATCTAGGAAACCCTGATGTTCATTCGACACAAAATCTATTGTGTGACATCCTGTGTCTTGTTCTTGTAGAAGAGTCGATGTCAAGTCAGTGGTCGACACAGGTTTCAAATTTGGAGGTCATAACGTGAATGCCGGGCTGTGGTTATTTCACTAGGCAGTGCCTTTCAAATGCATTGTTTTTGTACTTAAAAAATTCTTTCTTCCCCAAGCCTCATGGATATTCTATTCCCTTTAACTCTAGAATACCCCTCATTTTGGGATTGCCTCCTCACGACTCAGAGAAAGATGGATGCCAAGGATAATAACTCCATTGTGACTAATAAATCCTTTGCAAAATTGCAGTCACCAGACTGACAGCCTGATAACTTTTATAGCATCAAAGAATGCTATAAAAAAAACTTTATTCTTTATCGTTTTGTTGAAAAAATATGATGTCAAATTACACTTTAGCAGGTGACAATGTGTTCATCAAAGGAGTGTTTTAGTACATTTTACAAGTTATAAAAAGAAAAATGACAGCTACAACAATCAGAAGCTTTCTCACCTGCTTTCGTGGATGAAACGTGAGAGTTGAGAAAGATGAATCATTAATTAGCTTACGGGAGCTTGACATTTCCTTTTTATTAAATTGGATGTGTTAGTTGATTTTTATTTCAAAGAACACAGTTTTGGTTTAAAATGATTGATGAGCTTAGGCACACTCAGGGTGGTGTGGCTGTAGACAAAGAGAAATTTTGAACTTAACGTCCAACCTAAGTAAAACCCGTATTTACAGGGAGCTATCCCAGGGATGTGGTTTCAGCAAGCCATATTTTTTGTGTCCTTGGCCTAAATATCAACAGCATCACTAGCAGAGGGCCTGTCCTGCCTGAGTTTTGTTCCTGCCATTCTCCTGCCCCGTGCTCATCTCTAGTACATGAGGGTGATGAGAATGCCAGGTATGTGAGAGACGAAGGGACAAAGAAGAAGGGTAAATCCTACAACTGCTTTCCCTCCTCCCTCCTCGCTTACTGGCTATCAGGTTCTGGATCCTCTTCACTAAAGTAATTAAATGGCTAGTAATTGCCATCTTTGGACAAAAAAAAAAAAGATAAGACACAATCACTCGAGCCTATTTATCCTTGACAAGCGTAGAATTTCAGTCTCTATGTATGGAGGCTCCACCATTTGCAACTCTCACTTTCTCCAAATATAAAGATAATTTTAAAAGGAAATATACTTTTACATTGTCTAAGAGAAGTGGTGAAAAAGCAACAATTTAAAGAAATTAATAATAATGGTAACAGTAACAATAATAGTCATCGTCATACCAGAGGAGTAGGAGTTTATAAAGAGACAGACGTAAGGAGAAATAGTCAATGTTTTTATGAATACCTACTATGTTCCTGGCATTTTCACATACCTCAACTCATTTTACTCACAGGAATGTGTTATTACTCTCATTTTATAGCTGTGAAGTGAATTACCAGAGAGAATTGTACGTGACAAGTTTACAAAATTGGAAAATCTCTGGTTTTCCCACAGACACACACTGCAACTTATCAAGGAAATGCCATTTCTCATTTATTCTCTACATTTATCCATGTATTAAAAATTATATTTTAGGTATCTTCAATAGGTAGGCAAATAGAGGATAAAAAAATAAAAAACATGATTCTTGTCTTACAAGAGAACTCTAATCGGGGGGTGGAGTCAGGCCAATGAACAAACAAGTGTCATAACAACACCAATGCTGTAAAGGCCGTAACCCTAAAGCTCAACATGGGGGCCCATGCTGGGAAAATGAATCCCTCCAGAGGAAGAGGAGGACAGAACACTTGTTAGAGAAAACAACATTTAAAGAAAGCATTGAGGCAAAAAGGAAAAGAAAAGAAAGAAAAATTGTTCATGATCAAAGATCCTAGACGGAGCAATGACATGAGGGAGACCATTATGTTTTGAAACTTCAAAGGGTTCAAGGTGGTTGAAGTACCAATTGCAAGGCGGAACAGAGTGAGAGAAGGCTGGCGAGGTGAATTATGAAGGGCCTCATGTGCCATGACACAGGCTCGATGCTGTAAAAATGGAGAAAAGCAGTGGGAGAGAATAAGGCAATGAGGTTTGCATTTTAGAAGCCTCGCTGATGCCCAGTGAAAGACGGACCTAATTAGGGGTGAGTCTGGGAGCTAGGAGATCAGGTAGGAACCTACTGCAGATAGCCAAGTGAGAGATGGGGAGATATTCCAATAAGGCAGTAGCATGGAATGTTACATGAGGGATGATATTTCAGAAAAGTGAATTTGGCGCACTTACAAAATTAGTGACTCTTTGAACGTGGGACATTGCTGAGAGGGGGACATACGAGCATATTCTCTTCCTTCTGGTTTGATGATCGATGGGTGTGTTGCATGTATTTAGTGGGAACTAACACAGGCTGGCCAAGAGACATCAAACCAAAAGCTAAATAACGTTGCCTTCATCTGTTTTGGGAACCCTGTCGATTTCAAAATTCTTGGAAATCCAGTCTCCTTTCCTCGCTGCTTGTTTGCCACCCTCCTCAATTCCTCAAACTGCTACAGCTGTCAAGCCCAGACACCTGGTTGGAGTCCTACCCTGGTTTTAAACAACCAAACGATAAATTTTTAGAGCACATGTTATCTTCATGCTGATGGTAAAAAATAAGATATGTTATTGGCAAAATGGTATACTTCTGAGTCTTAGTTTCTAATATTTTTGTCAATGTATCTTTTTTATTGTGTAAAATGCACATAAAATAAAACTTACAGTTCACTATGTACCACCATCACCACCATCCATTTCCAGAAAGGTTTTTCACCTTGCAGAATCAAACTCTGTCCATTCAGAGATTACTCCTCATGACCCGCTCTTCCCATCTTCCTTGCTGCTGGCTACCATCACTTCTATGTACTAATCTCCCCAGTTCCCTGACATTCTAGCTTCTGGTAACCACTATTGGACCAGGAGCACATTGTACCAAGTGAAATAAGCCAGACACAGAACAGCAACTGTGGCATGGTATCATTCATATGAACAATGAACATATATTTATGTAACTTCAGACAAATTATTTCTTACTTATAACTCATAGGAATAGAGTAGAATAGTGGTTAGCTAAAAATGTAAAAGAGTTTATAATCTTTATTTTAAAAGAGATAGCATTTTATTTTTTTTTGTTGTTGTTAAAACCTATTCATGTATCCACGAATGATTCCAAAATGCTTAAAGACTAAGGGAAACAGACAAAGGCCAATGAGAACACATGGCCATTGACAAGGAATAGCTCTCACCTTCCTACCTATAGGTGCTTATCAGCTGAATCTTAGCTGTCACAAGCTCAGGATATAAGCAATAAAAAAGATTAAGAGAATAAAATTTCAAATCAACTAAAATTGAAAAATAACAATCATCTAAAATGTATCAACATTATTTTAGACCCTTCTGCATATGTACAGATAGAATGACCAAAGAATTAAAATATAGGATCAGATTCATACATAATTTTCAATAAAAAGGTTTTAATTTTATTTGAATGTAGCAGAATAAAATATACTCAACCAATTGCTGAACTTCAGACAAATTATTTTTTTATTTTTATTTTTAAAGTTATTTTATTGTTGTTCAATTACAGTTGTCTGCGTTTACCCCCTACCACTTGCCCCCACCCCAGCCAAACCCACCTCCTTCCCTTGCTTCCCCCACCCTTGGTTTTGTCCATGTGTCCTTTATAGATGTTCCTGAAAACCCTTCCCCCTCTCCCCCATTATCCCCTCCCACCTCCCCTCTGGTTACTGTCAGATTGTTCTTAACTTCAATGTCTCTGCCTATCTTTTGCTTGCTTTTTTCTTTTGTTGATTAAGTTCCTGTTAAAAGTGAGATCATATGCTTTTTGTCCCTCACTGCCTGGCTTATTTCACTCAGCATAATGCTCTCCAGTTCCATCCATGCTGTTGCAAAGGGTAGGAGCTCCTTCTTTCTTCCTGCTGCATAGTATTCCATTATGTAAATGTACCATGGTTTTTTGATCCATTCATTTACTGATGGGCACTTAGGTTGCTTCCAGCACTTGGCTATTGTAAATTGTGCTGCTATGAACATTGGGGTGCATGGGTTCTTTTGGATTAGCATTTCAGGGATCTTAGATATAATTTCAGAAGGCAGTTCTATTTCTAGTTTTGTGAGGAAATTCCATACTGTTTCCACAGTGGCTGCACCAGTCTGCATTCCCACCAACAGTGCACTAGGGTTCCCTTTTCTCCACATCCTCTCCAGCACTTGTTGTTTGTTGATTTGTTTATGATGGCCATTCTGACCAGTGTGAAGTAGTATCTCATCGTGATTTTAATTTGCATTTCTCTGATGGCTAGTGATGCTGAGCATCTTTTCATATGTCTCTGGTCCCTCTGTATGTCCTCCCTTGGAGAAGTCAGACAAATGATTTCTTAATAAGATCTATGAGTTCCTAAAATATCTTTCTAAACTATGGACACCTTTTTTGAAAAGTAAATTGGTATTTTAAAGAAACATGTGCTGTAGCTTAGGACAGCATTAGTTGCTTCCTTTCTATGAAAGATAAAGAAATTCCCTCCCTAATCTCAGTTTAAAATATGTGGAAATCTCTAAACAACACATATAAATCAATATAAATTGGTGTCCAGGTTGGTTAATCTCAGGAACACCAGGGTGGTTTAACACTGATACTTCTACTAGTGTGATTCATATGTTAACAACTTTAAAAAGAGAGAAAATGACAAAGGATTATCAAAATTGGTACAAGAAAAATTCTTCAGTAACATACAACATCCATATGCAACCAAAGCAGGTGAACGAACAAAACAGCAAACAAGCAACACAACCATATCTGTATCCTGTGGTTTGATCCTTCGAGTTTCCTCCCTGAGGGGGTGTATCTTTGGCAGTAGAGATGGGCAATGAGTGTGGATTCCCAGGCACCTTCATCTCCCCCACACATCAGTGTCTTGAATATATAGCTCTAATCAAAGGCTCTTTAGACAGGGCTCTTGGGACTGTGTCACTTCCGCTGAGGGAAATTCCTTTTGGCACAGATCTGAGGAGGCTTATGTAGGTGCTAATTCTCTACCACATTTTGGTCTCTATTCCTGAATACTTAACAGTTTCACACTTCACAGTAAATTCATTTATCATCTCATAACCAGAAACATATTTTGAACGATGAAGCTTCATAGTAGCAATCATGAAAAACATGTGTGGTCTCTCTTCTCAATGAAAGAAGTTATTCTCTGAGAGTTCAGTTTCACACTGGTAATTAAAATTTTGGGGGGGGGTAAGAGAGGCCACAGGTATAATATTTAGCACTGGATTTCTAGATTGCAGTATGTCTTATAATTATATGGGAATAAATGGATGATGGCGCTAATGATAGATTAGATTAAGTAAATAAATAAAATAAAGTAGGTCAAAGAGTTTCTAATAAAATAAAAGCAATAAAATTCCCATTCTGTCTTTTCTAGTAATGAAGAAGTTACAAGAGCCCAGAAATACCACTTTTTGTTTTCTCTAAATTGTCGCCAGGGCATCAAATGCGGTGTTCCACATTTCAGTTCTAGTGGTGGCTGGGAAGGGAAGACTTAGGTGAGTCTTCTGCTTTGAAATTTACTTTGAAAAATAGATCAAAATAAATATGATTTACTTTACAATGTAGTATTTTTATTTCCAGATCTCTTTCATCTAACCTTTTTTCTTTCTAAAATATCTATGCCAATATACACTAGTATAGCAGTTACAGTAGTTCTGATGTACTAATTTCAAGTGAATTTGAAATAACCTGTTATCTCTTTAATAACACCCCTTAACCACAGACACTAATTTCTCAAGTGCTTAAGTTGTGCACTAATTTCCTAAGTGGAAACTCACAGAATAATATTTAAAGGCTTTACAGTAGTCATAATCTTCCAAAGAGCCTGCCACAAGCTTTCGACTCACCCCTCCGAAGCTCTGACCCCTCACCAATATGCGGTGATGGAAGAAGACTTGACTTTGGGCGGTGGGCACACAATGCCACACACAGATGATGTATCTTAGAAACGTACACTTGAAGGCTGCATAACTTTACTCACCCATGTCGCTGTGATAAATTTAATTTAGAAAGAGAGAGAGAAAAGAAGGTCTGGTCCAGGCCCTTCTCTCTTCTTCTCTCTCGTCCTCCGAAACACCTCTCACTCTTTGTTTCAATTATTTTCAAGCTTTCCTGTTTTGTCTGTTGGGGGAAGTAATTTTCTAATTCTGTCTCTTGATTCTTTCTTCATAATGACTCAATATATAAATATAACTTTTGAAATGAAAGGGATATTAGAGAGATCTATGACTTCTATAATTCTTAAATCTTTTAAACCCTTACACTTTGTAGAGTGAGATGCAGAAACAGTTAAATGGCCTACCTAAAGGCAAGAAATAGTACTGGAAGCCAGTTTTAGATAATGACTATTAAAATTTGAAAAATGCCTTTAGATATTTTATTAAGATTTGGAAAATGCCTTGTTATTTCTGCAATAGAATGATTGAGGAGATGTAAGTTACTGCCTGTGTATGATGTCTGTTTGGAAAAAGTCCAGCTGGATACCTTCTGGACAGACCTCATATATTCATTAATTACATATTAATTATTTACAAGGCAGGAAAATAATAACCTCATTGTCAATTTTAATTTATTAATAAAACATAGGGTAAGTATAATTAATTTTATATGAAATGACAGATTTGTGATTTTTTAAAAAATCATATTCTGTGCAATTGAAATTCTTGGTCTAATGATTTTTACCTTTATTCAGCATGGATTCAAACTTGCAAAGACAAGAAAGTGAAGTTCATGACTGACAACTCAGGTTCTGTTCTTTTGAGATTGTTTTCTTAGGAAGCCCTTGGGAAACTGACTTAAAATATGGAATGAGAATTCAGTGAATAGCCACTAAAAATTTATAATGGACAAATAAGGTGCGACCCATCCTCAGGAACAAAATGAAAGGGTCAGCGGATCTGACTTCAATTTCAGTTCAGTGGTAACCTTCTGATACCTTCGTCCCTTGAGTGACAGAATAAGAAGCCAGAAGCAGAAAATCAGCCTAAGTCTCCTGGGCAGAAACTGAAGAGAATTTCCAAGGAATCCCTGGGAGTGACTCCAAAAGAGCAGCATAATTCTCATAGGCATCTGTCGACTTGATTATTTATGGCTAGCTTATTCTTTCTTTAAGGCAGTAATAGAGAGAAATAGAGTATGAACTGGAGTTCACGTAGGGACTATGCAACAGATGTAGTCAATACAACATCATCTCTTAGATCCTGCCAGGTACTGTCTGTCTGATATAATGGCGTACAGCATATGATTATTAAAAATTCTATCCACAAACCACTTTAGGTGCCTGCATTTCAAAGGTAAAAATTTTGTTGGGTAAATCAAGTTCTTTTGATTTCTTTAGACACTATTGATTTAATTTTTGAATTAGTTTTTATTTTATTCAGCAGAATACTGATACTAATATTTTTAAATAGGTAATATTATTATTATTTTGATATTGGTTCAGTTATATAATCCACATTTTTCTGTGTAGATAAGAGAAAGTAAAAAGTAAAATACAAATAAAATAAGAAATGAATTTTCCAGGAGAATTAAAAATATTGACTATTTCTCTTCTCTTTTTAGATCATGTAGTCTTATTTGCTATTTGTGTGCTAGAAGTATTTTCAAACCCGACCACACTTGGTTATCCATACACACTGGAACATGTTTATCAGCAATTAAAATGATTTGATAATGATCTGTAACAAAGTTAACATCTACAGGAAACGTACTATTTATGAGATACTCTACTAAGCATTTTATAAGTAACCATTTATAACAATCCTAAGATAAAGACATTATATTCCAATTCTGAAGATAAGAAAATTAAGATTTTAGAAAGGTTAAGTGTCTTCTGCAAGTGATTACAAGTATCAAAGTTTACAGAGCTGGAATATGAATCCAAACCAGCCTGACTCCGGAGCATATACTTTATGCTCTATATTTTCTCTTCTTACATTTTCTTTTGCTATATGTATGTACAACAAAATCACATAGTAATTGCTAGGTACCTTATTTAAAATTTTTTTAAATTATTCTATTTAATTCAACATGACCATAATTTGGACATTTTTTTTCTCTTCGTATTGCATCACTTTTTGTATCATCTGCTAGCACTTGCTAGTGGGAAAACAAACACAGTAAAGATAAGGAATGAGATGGTTATCATCCCTTCACTGACAACAAAACCAATAGGAAGCTGGTCTTTGCTCCCCACTAGGTTAGAGACTCATAGGATGATGGGTAAATCCTTGGAAGCATACACATGGCATGCCTATAATATGACTGATTTTTTTCAGGACTGCTTGTAAAACCACTTTGTGGTTGTGTACCATTTTATTTTTTATGTACTCACATATAAGTACTTCAATTATGCTATTTACTTTTAACTCTTTTAATTTAATTTACAGAGTCCATTTCATCCTGGTTCAGCAGAGCCATAGATGTCTGTCCTGATTATAGTTCCTTTCCCTATTCTGATTTCTTTAGTTTCAAAGATGTACAGGAACTCACTTTTTAATATTTTGAGGTGTGCCATACTGAGGATTGTCTGTATGGAAGATGTTTGAAAGAAGATTTGACTGTCTTTTAATATCTGACTGGCCTTATTTTATTTCCATAAGTATGCAGGACATCTACGG
This sequence comes from Desmodus rotundus, assembly GCF_022682495.2. Classification (NCBI taxonomy): domain Eukaryota; kingdom Metazoa; phylum Chordata; class Mammalia; order Chiroptera; family Phyllostomidae; genus Desmodus; species Desmodus rotundus. Next base: position 33,756,619 of record NC_071392.1, read on the forward strand.
AGGGACCACCTCCAGCTTATCAGTTATACTTATTGCTGGATTTTAAATTCATTGCAATTTAGATGACTCACAATTTCAGTATAACCACTTAGAAATACTTGATTGGCAATTTCTACTGCCATGTTCATTATCCCCACATTTAGATTAATGTTACATCTAATATGTTTATAAGTAATTCTGTAGTTTCATGGGTACATTATTGCATCCTACAAAATGGGCTTAAGCTGTAAGATCTTTTTTGTGTCTCATTGCTGATAAATGTTCATTGATTTTTTTTCATCATCTTCTAAGCATGTTTCAATTTACAAAAAAGTGGGTCCCATCAATATATCTGATTGCGTACTGATGTTTACAGATGTTCTACGGTAATAATGTTGCTGGGGAAATGATGGTTTAATGCTTCCCTGTTGGAAGATAATGAATTTAAACCTCATTTGGAAGCTCAATGATCTCTTTATTTGGAGACGGATTCAGAGCATGCTGAACATCCCAGTTCATTCTGGTATCATGCCAGAAACTTTTAAGAGGGGCTAATACAGCACAGAATTCAGGAAGTAAATGGAAAAAAGTCTGATTTTTGTAACTTTAAATATAAAGGTAAAGAAACATACTTATTTTTTTTAATTCCCTGACCTAAGCTTTACAGAACTAATTGAAAATGGAAAAAAGAGGATTTATTCTCTGGATTACTGCACTGATCCAGAATCAATTATAATGAAAGTCTTGGAGCAACTTAAAGAGGGAAACACATTGCACTCAGTCTCCCTGCTCACTGACACGAAGCACAGGACCGGCTCCCCGATGGGAAATAGTTGTATGTTTGTGCAGTGAATACACTGATCATAATTTATGATTTTGTTAAAGACTATAATTGGTCTATAAAGTATAAACCACTCCTTAAATGAGAATCTCATGGTTTTAAAGATCGTCAATAACACCACAGCAGAAAACCGAAGACTTGTTGTGTCTGCTCTTACTCATCACAGTTGAAGATATTCTGTATCTGTAAAAATAATATTTAATATAAAAGTGCATTATTCAGGTCATTAATCAACCATTAATTAGACACCATTAATGGTCATTAATAACCCCGGTGTGTAAACTATGACACTATTGGGTCACATTGATGACATCTTTATATGTAATCAAACCTCGTATTGTTCAAATGATGATCTTATTTAAAAATAGCTACGGATTTACTCTTCGATCCTGACATATGTTCATTTATTTCATATGAACAATAGCTTCCTTTTCTTTTTTGCAGTTATCTGTAACACTGTTCACTGGTGATGTTTATGGAAATATGAAATATATAATCATGTAAAATTTGATTTAATTTTTAAAAACATGTCATTTTAGACTTGGAGTTTTCTGTGAGTAAAAGAAAAGGTTGCGATTTCTTTTTTAGAACAGTACATGATAGCTGATTCTCTACTAGATACTGATTTTGATCTATTTATTACTTTAAAAGGAAAAAGTATGTGTATTAGTTCAGATCTGAAAGCTTCCCACCATTTGTATGACACAAGTTTTTTTCTCAAAATAAGAATGGCATGCATGTATTAGAGGGTTCATGGAAAATAAAACAAATAAAGAGGAACTTTAGTTCATGTGACATTTCTGAATCAGGTCATTTTGTATGTATGTGAGTTTCTCTAAACTAATTCAAATATATTTTCCTTACTACTGGAGAATTGTGGAGGTTTCATAAATCCTACTAAGAGTTTAGAGAGATAGCTACAATTTTTCATTCACTAGGAGTAATTATAAATAAATATTACTCAGCAAAGGGGATGAGTACAATAGAATGCATCTACATAATGTCACTGGGGAGAATACATCTACATGGCAGGACTTTCATACCAGAATTAATTTAATGCAATTGCCACTAACTCCTACTAGAATAATCATAAGAGAAAACCATACATTTATTTTGTTGAAAGTTGTGGGGAAAACGTTCTAGCAAATACTCATAAATTATTTTGCTACTTAAAATCCTTGACTTAAAAGCAAAGGAAAACAGTAAACCTATTAGGATGGCTATTATATGACCCCCCAAGAAAATAAAGAAAAATGGGAAACAAAGAAAAAAGAAAAGAAAAAAAAGTAACATGTTGATGTGGATGTGGCAAAACTAGAACCTTTGTGCGTCACTGGTGAGAATGAGAAGTGGCACAGCCAGCGTGAAAGACAGTGTGGTAGCTCTTCAAAAAAATCAAATGTAAAGTTACCATATGATAAAACAAGCCCAATTCTAGGTTATATGCCCAAAAGTACTGAAAACAGGGGCTTCAACAGATGTATGTACCCTAATAGTCACAGCAAACTGACTCCCTATAGCCAAAAGGTAGGAAAAAATCCTCAAATGTCCAATGATGGATATAATGATAAACAAAATATTATATACATATAAAGGAATATTATTTAGTTTTAAACAGTATGGAATTCTGTTACATGCTATAGAGTACATACCCTTGGAAACATTATGCTAAGCAAAATAAGCCATATAAAAATGGCAAATATTGTATGATTTCACTGATATGATATATCTGGAATAGGTAAGTTTATAGAGGCAGAAAGTAGAATAGTGCTTATCCAGAGCTGCGGATGGGAAGTTTTTATTTTAATGGGTACATTGTTTGAATTTAAGATAATAAAAAATAGTTTTGGAAATGGATAGTGTTAATGATTGAACAACAGTGTGAATTACCTTACTGCCACTGAGTTGTACACTCAAAAATTAAAAACACAAGACTATCAGCTAATTTCTCAAAAGAAACCTTTCAGTCAAGAAGGGGCTGGAAAGAAGTAGTCAAAGTCATGAAAGGCAAGGACTTACATCCAAGATTACTCTATCAAGCAAAGCTTTCATTTAGAATGGAAGGGCAGATAAAGTGCTTCCCAAATACAGTAAAGCTAAAGGAGTTCTTCATCACCAAGCCCTTATTATATGAAATGTTAAAGGGACTTATCTAAGAAAAAAAAAGATCAAACCTATGACAGGAAAGTGACAATGGACTCACAACTATCAACAACTGAACCTAAAAACAAAATCAAAAAGAAAAAAAAACTAAGCAAACAACTAGAACAGGAACAGAATCACAGAAGTGGAGATCACATAGAGGGATATCAGTGGGGAGGGGGGGGAAATAGGGGGGAAAGGTACAGGGAATTGGAAGTATAAATGGTAGGTAGAAAATAGACAGGGGGAGGTTAAGAATAGTATAGGAAATGGAGAAGCCAAAGAACTTATATGTATGACCCATGGACATGAACTAGGGGAAACAATGCTGGAAAGAAGGGGATTATAGGGCAGAGGGGGATAAGGGGGGGGGGAAATGGGACAACTGTAATAGTATAATCAATAAAATATACTTAAAATTATTAATACATGATTAATAATTTATTCTTTTCATAAAAAGAATATATACTGTGGTATATATTCTTTTTAATGGAATATTAATTAGGTCACACAAAACAGAGTATACAAAGAAACTTTACCTAAAAGAGATAACAAAATGTGCTTGTTTCCTCCTCAGTGGAAAAAAAGTAAGAGTATTTGGAATCTTTGGGGTTATATAAAAAACAAAAATTGTGCTCTACATTCTATGTAGTGTTAATATTGTTATTAATTCAAGACATGATACCTCATAAACTTTGAACTATTTTTCAGGTTAAAAAATACTTCCAAAACAAAAATATCCTTGGTAGTTCTAAGGTTTACCTTTACTATGGTATGATCTATCAATAAAGAATATTGAGCCAAATGAGAACTTCATATTCTGTTAAATTTTATGTTTCACATTCATTTAGAACATAATCACTGATCTTGCCTTCTCTCTGATGAAAACATCTAAGCTGAAGAGAAGTCTACTCATGTTTCCTCTGAGGCAAGAATATGTAGGATGTGTCAAAAGTAAATAGGAGACATGCAATACTTTTTGCATAACCAAACTATATTGTAACTATATTAAAATCAATTTTGATCATAGGAGTGAGGTGACAGTAAGCTAATAAAAGGCTTTTATCTTAATACTATCTTTGTGCATCAAATAGGGTGCATGCTTTATGGAAAGAACAAGAAAAATATAAGAATACCTACATAACTAGTGGTTTGTATGGGTAAAGAATTTTCAACCTAACAAAGACCTCTGTGGTGTGTGTCCTGATAGGAAATAACTACATTAGCTAGCTCATGTATTAGGTTGGCCCAAAAGTCTGGGTTTTTTTCCATAAAATAAAAGATACATTTTCATTTTCATCAATAATTTTATTAATTTGAATATCTTGAATATGTTTGCTATCTCCTGCATAGTATATTGTTGATTACTCTCAATTAATGCCTGGATTTGATGATTTGATCGCAATCAACTTCAGCTGGTCTACCTGACCGTGGATCACCGCCCACTGAGAAATCTCCAGCACAGAACTTCGCAAACCACTTTTAACATGTTTGGTCAGTCACAGCACTTCTCCATACACAGCACAAATTTTCTTTTTGAGTTTCACTTGTGCTTTTACCTTTCTTTAAATAATAAAGCATCATACACTGAAAACGTTGAATATTTTCTTCCATCTTCAATATTAAATGGCTACATAAAAATTCACCAATTTTGATAAGTTTTTTTTAATGCATGCTAATATGACAGCTGTCACAATACAATCTAACAAAATCATTTCGAATGAAGTTGAAGACAACTAAGTGCTACTAGAACCATCTTATGGAAAAAACCAAATGAACTTTTTGGCCGACCCAGCAAATGTTATCGAATTATAACTGTTTAAAGTAAAAACATGGTAAAACAAATCAAACCTTGATGTGGACAAAAGAAAATGCTACTATCAAGAGACACTGAGGAGAAATAAAGGAACAGACTAATTGGACACTTACTTAGAAAAATGACAGTTAGTTACATAGACACTTTTAAGCAATATTTGGATAATATTCATAATCAGCAAATACTTTAGCTAATTTCTTGGCTTATATATGTCTCCACACTTCCCTTACAAAATATGTACCAGAGAATGTTGAACTTCCTCAGGTTTCTTAAATCAGAAGAATTACTTCAGAGATTAACATTTATAGAGTTCTATTGGAAGGAAGGGCATGAAAAAGAATTGTGATAAATTCTTAAATTCAATTCTCACTTACTTTAGAACAGTTCATTAATTACCAAATACAATCAGCATTTTCTAATCACTTTGTAGCTGAAAATATAGGTTCACACTGAATAACTGAACAGACCATTAATGTAGCTTTCACAATCCAAATATCCTTTTCCCCACCCTGAAATATATATCTAAAGAAATAAGGTCAAGGTAATAAAACCATTTAAAATTAACACCTCTTTATTATCGACCAGAGATGTACATCTATAAAGAAGGCAATTTACTGTGGAATATTGTATGGAATTTCCTCACAAAACTAGAAATAGAACTGCCTTTTGGCCTGGCAATTCCACTGCTGGAATTATACCCTAAGAACCCTGAAACACCAATCCAAAAGAACCTATGCACTCAAATGTTCATAGCAGCACAATTTACAATAGCCAAGTGCTGGAAGCAACCTAAGTGCCCATCAGGAAACGAGTGGATCAAAAAAGTATGGTACATTTACACAATGGAACACTATGCAGCAAAGAGAAAGAAGGACCTTCTACCCTTTGTGACAGCATGGATGGAACTGGAGAGCATTATGCTAAGTGAAATAAGCCAGGCAGTGAGGGACAAATACCATATGATCTCACCTTTAACTAGAACCTAATCAACAAAAGAAAAAAGCAAACAAAGTATAACTGGAGACATTGAAATTAAGAACAATCTAACAATAGCCAGAGGGGAGGGGGGATGGGACAATGGGGAAAAGGGTTTTCAGGAACTACTATAAAGGACACAAGGACAAATCCAAGGGGTAGGGTGGAAGCCAGTGAGGGAGGTGGGTTTGGCTGGGGTTGGGGGGAGTGGTGGGAGATAAATGCAGACAACTGTAATTGAACAACAATAAAGTAATTTTTTAAAAAAGGAGGCAATTTAATTCTTTTCCCTTTGGATGTGGATTAATGGGGACATAAGTTGTTTAGCAATACATACATTTAAGAGCGATAAAAATATTGGATCAATCATCTAGCAGTAAACATCAAGTAAACTGAGATAAGTTGCTCTACACAGAACTTTCTTTAAAAGATCACCAAAGAAGACAAGCATTGGAATCTTCTAGAACTATGTTCTGAATTGAGTGATTCATGAATCTATGCATCTGAGGCAGGACTAAGAGTTATGGATGATGGGGAGGGTTGTGGGAAAGGCATGAAGAGAAGCAGTTAGGTCAGATTTCTGGCTGTGCAGTAAGTGGTGGGCGCTCTGTTACGCGATCTGCCTACAAGAGTTAGGGGCTCCCACTGCAATTTCCTTAGGGCCCTACGGAAGTGAGCTAGCATTCTCATTCATCCTTTCTGGGTGCAGAGATCATGCTCCGGTGAGGATGTCAAGTCGTCATTGAGTAGAGTTGGCCTGACATAAGCAGAGGACATTTCCACTAGTTCACACATTTGTCAGAAGCCTCAGGTTTCCTACATTTTCTCTTACAAATGTAATGTTTTTCACCAATAACTTTCAAATAACTATATGGTGAGTTACTCTCTTGGAAAAAGTCTGGAGACTGTATTTTTTTCCTAGCTATGTTTAATTTCAAGAAAATCTACAAAGGGCTGGCAAGATATGTTCTGAAATGGGATAACAGGGTATTTTTATTTGCTTATTTGATTTTCTTGGAAATATTAGTTGTTTTCCTTAAATTGAATAGCTAATTTCATTAGACAACCAGCCAATTTGCTGAAATCTTCTTCTCTGTGAAAATAAATAATATACTTCTATGAACTAAAGAGACACATAAATTCCATGTGTCTTAGGTCCTTACATAAAAATTGAAGAAAATGATGTTTGCTGCATATTTCTCAGAGGAACTCAAGATAGTAATGAGACAGCCTCTTCAGAGCACTTGGAGTTCCCCAAGGAGAGGGACAATATAAACTCAGATTACCACTCCATTATGATTTATTTTTATACGAACTGTTTACTGCCAGCAGCATTTTCCTTGCAGAACCCTTTTACATCGACACAGTGCATTAGCCATGATATTTATTTCTACTACTTTCTTGTAAAGGGTCTGAGGCTATGCAACAGGGAACTCTTAACTGTATTAGGAGCAGCTATTGTCTTCCAGGAAGACTTAGCCCTTCCTTAAGGGACTGTGGTACAGCAGGCAGCTCGGCAAATGTAGACAAGAGCTCCAAGGTGGTAAGTAAAATAGAACACAGGGTAACAGAAAAGCTCATTTCTAATCTCTTGAAGGTGAAAAAAGATGGGCCCAACTAGCATGGTAAAAAAGACAGAGGCAAATGGTAGACTCTCTTAGGCCTGGCCTTAGGTGAAAAGAGCCAAGATTCCTTTGCACCCTCTCTCCAAGTCATCGCCTCCACAAGCTACCATTCTCTTAGTCATCTGGGCTCCATAACCAAGAGTTATGCTTATTATCTCTCACTTTCAGGGCCCAGAATAAAGTCTTGTCCATTTCTTTTTTCTGCTGAACAAATGGAACTTCTGCCTTCTCAGGTGTCAGTGCTGCTCATCTTACCTGGGGTATTTCAACCGCCGCACCTGCCAACTGGCAGATTTTACTGAATCTGAACTCTTTTACCTTGACACCATCCAGTAAGCCTGTGTCTGAGACACAATCCAATTTCAATACTCTCCCTGTAGGGTTTAATTATGCATTTTAATGCAGTAGTTTAAAACACTAGGGTGAAAGCTGAGAGACCAGACTGAGAATCTTTGATTTTGCTTTACGAGCTGTGGTATTCTGTGACAATTGTTTCTCTAAGTCTCAGCTTCCTCATCTGTAAAGTGAGAGAAATGATACTTCCCTGTCTGGGGTGTCTGAGGGGTCACTGTTAGAAACAGAAGAGAAACTGTAGCCAAAGTATTGAGCACAGCGTCTCCCCCGTAGTCTGTAACAATGGCAGTTGCGGTTACATGCTTTGGCTTCATTTGAGCCATGAAAATGACATCTGCCGTTGCCTCATGAGAACAGTACATTTGTTGAATGCTTTCTGGATATTGAGTTGGAGTATAATTGTTTTCCATATGTTAACTTATTAATCCTCAAAATATTCCCTTAAAATGCATATGATAGTTACCTCCATTTTACTGACAATACAAGAGTGGCAAAGATTGATCACATCACATAAAATGACACCAGTGAGTGGGAGAGCTGGAACTCAAACCCAGGTTACTCTGGCTCCATAGCCTGTGTTTGTAGTCACTATGCTACGTGGTTCCCTCATCCAGTCTCCTTGCCATTCCTCCCTGTGACCCCGTGGCCTGCTATTTCTCCCTCTCTTTTTTTTAAAAGATTTTATTTACTTATTTTTAGAGAGATGGAAAGGAAGGGAGAAAGAGAGGAAGAGGCATCGGTGTGTGAGAGAAACATTTCTTGGCTGCCTCCTGCATGCCCAACTGGGGTTGAGGCCCAGGACCCAGGCATGTTCCCTGACTGGGAATCGAACCTGTGGCCTTTGGCTTTGTGGGACAATGTTCAACCCATTGAGCATGCCAGCCAGGGCTATTTTCTATTTCTTGACATTTTCTTCCTTTCTTTATCTGGATTTCTGTATCTTATGCATTTTTCAAGCCCCATTTCAAGTCACCACTTCTCCAGAAAATCCTTCCAGTTCTCACTACACTTCTTTGAACTTTTATAATCCTGTGTTACATAATGTAGAACTTAAGTATATATTGCATCCTATTGTTTTGTTTTTTACCTGAAACCTACATAATTTTATTAATGTCACCCAATAAGGTGAATAAAAATAATTTTAAAAGATGATAGTTTATATAATTTATATTTTTATTGTTGTTCAAGTACAGTTGTCTCCATTTTCATCCTATGATGCCCTGCACTATGGGGAACCGTTCCAAGCGTGCGAAATGGGGCCCATCCCCCACTCGGAAAAGCCAGTGGGGAGTGAGGTTGCTGGGCAGGACCCACGTCCATGGGTAGGATTCCCTCTGGGGAATCACGCCAGCATAGTACATAGGCTGCTATGAGACTTGCTCTTGATAAAACTCCCTCACCCTGAATTGAGGCAGCAAACGTTTACTACATATCTTTAAAGTAACTTCCTAAAATCTATGCTGAACCTTCCAAGGACAAGTGTAACCAGCTTAACCACTTTTCCCTTTACATTTGCAAATATCCTTCCTCTTTTATGTAGTTAGCAACACCCTCTCCTTTGTTTTCTGTAACTGCCTAAAGCAAACCTGTGCAAAGTAAACGGGGATCATCCTCAATGTAATGTGTCCAGAAAAGCAATAACAGCCTGTCAAGGCAAGGGTCAGGGTGCTCTCCTCTTGAGAGAGTGGCATAGCTGTCCCTTTTCCTCCACAGGACTCAGTAGTCCGTGTGCATTTGTCTATTGCCGCCACAATACAGGATCCTGCGGGCTGGGATCAGCATCACCCTGCCCCATCCATCCCTGCCTCCCACCTTAAAACTACCTCCATTGGCTTTGTCATGGGTCCTCTATACATGTTCTTTGAAGGCCCTTCTCCTATTTTCCTATGTTATCCCCTCCCACCTCCCCTCTGGTTACTGTCAGTTTGTTCTTTATTTCAGTGTCTCTGGCTATATTTTGCTTGCTTGTTTGTTTGTTGATTAGGTTCCACATATAGGTGAGATCATATCGTTCATGCATATTACTTTCTTTCTCCCGGTAGCCTTCCAGTACCTTAAAAGCTACATTTTTATCCTTGCCATGCAGAGCACAGCATTGGGCAAGTTCATTTCAATAAGTTCCCAATGAATTCATAGAGATTATTACCCATAATAATCTTATGCATAATATCACCTTGCCTGTATGGTTCTGTAATATGCATTTTATATATGCTATTTCATTTGAAATTGCATACCATTTTTACATAGAAAATTACCCAATTAGGGGGTCTTGGCTTCACCTTTGTATTATCAGGCTTGGATAGAAAGCAAGCTGAGTACCCCTTTATTAACCCAAACTCAAACAAATCCTGAGTCCTCCTCAGGAGAATTAGGAGCTGTGGCAGGTAAAACAATTTCCATAAAGTCGGAGAATAATAAGCTTGATCTATAGAATGCTTAGTTATGTCCATTTTTATTTAAGACATTTTGAGAACTTACGATTTCCTAAGAAGAAAATTTCCTTAAGAGTCATAAGTAAGTAGAGCGCTTACCACCAAGCAATTTCCTCTGACATTTTCTTTAAAATTCTGCGCTTTCCCCTTCATCAGATAACTACTCCTTACAGCTTTTGGTATTGTGCTGAGCACTTCCTTCCCCGCTCCTCTGATTACAGCCTTCTAAGGTGGCGAGGCAGTCAAGCAGCCTACCCATTTATGGGCGTTCATCAATGCCCGCCGCCACTGGGTGTTTCATCTTGTCTGCCCCTTAGCAGTGAGGACGGGCTGTGTCTGCAGGCGGGCAATGTTTCATTACATCTCACTAATATCTATTGTCTACAATTGAAATAATTTAGTGTTTGGATCATTTTGGCATCCTTTCTTGTTTTCAAATAAATTGTTCTAAATATAAATCTATGTTTACTGAGACACTTCCCACAGTTTTGAAGATATTTTGATTATCTTTTAAATTAGAACACAGCAGACCAGAATGTGGGCTTTTTTTTTTTCAGCCAATCCTCTATAAAAAGTGTCAGAAAGTCAATTTCAACTCTATGTTCCCTCAAATCAAAGATCTTCACAGATATGTGAACTTGCCTTTATTCTTTATAAGCAGGGCAGACAGGATTCCAAAGCCGCTTCGGACTTCTGTACTGAATTTATAAGAGTCCAAAGGAGGGAAAAGTAATGGAATGTGCTCCTGTTTTTCTATGTAGAACATACAGATTAGTCAGATTAAAAATGGTTGATATAAAGGTTCTTTAAAACTATAGACTAGATCCAAGTGTTATACTTGGGCTTATGAAAAGGTTTCATAAAACTTAGTTACTCAGTTCCAAAAATATAGGAAAGTTGGCATAACAAAATTTCTTTCATTTTTTTAGTAATAAAACACTCAATTCCCTAAGAGAAAAGACAAACATTTATGAATGCTACTCTGTGCCAAGACGTGAGCTACCTATTTTTCATGGTCATCATCTAATTTTAACTCTGCTTCATCAGTTAGTGAAATCAGTGACTGTCTCTCCCAGTGACATCATTGGAATCACAATTTTCAACATCATCTTTTTTAATAAGACTTCAAAATACATTAAAAAAACACAAAACCTTACAACATTAGTACCGTTGAGTGGCTGTAGTTGAACTGGGTCAGAGAAAAAGACCGAATGCCTCCTCTCTGCCCCATTCCTGCTTTTTAGGTGAAGATCTTCTCCACCCTGAGATGAAAATCACCTCATGTTTCTTAGTTTTTCTGTCACTCTGGAGAAATAAATAAATAGTCCTCTTGGTTTTAGAGGTTTTTTTATAAAGGCATCCGGTTCTTTCTTATAAAAGACATTCAATGTACTCTTCAAAGATTCTCTCTCTCTCTCTCCCCAGTTTGGACTAGTCCCAGTCTGGTAAACATGTAGTTGGAGATGCTTTTTTGTTGTTGTTATTTGTTTCACCTCCTTCTTTCTTCATGATATTTCTTATTTTACCTCAAGGTCAGAGACAGCGTTAGAGAGAAGATTCACGAAGACCAGCAAAGCCTTGAGTGACTGGTACAATTGTAAGTCCCTCCATGGTAGATCTAGTGCCTCTTTTCTTCTTGGGTGTGTCTGTGGTTTTCTCAGACACTTCCTCTAGGTCATCCTCCGCACTGAAGATCTCGTGATGAGTCGATGCCTCCTGCAGCGAGTTGCCTTGTTCCATCGGGCTGCCTGCTGCTCTGCAGAGATGCCTCGATCTGGGCCATCCTCCGGGGACGTGTCCCTTCAGAATGGCAGATGGGCTACAGTCAGTTTTCTAACACGAGTCCCTCATGTTGTCCCCAGGACAAAGGGCCACTTAGCTTCCTTTCCATTGGAGTGCAACCCCTTTCTGTTTGCTCTGTGGCCAGGCAAAGCATTCCAGTTAGTCTTTTTCCTTTTCAACTTCTCTTGGTGAGAGTCAGATACTAATTTCTGTAACCCCCAAACTGTTCTGAATATACATCAATGTCTCCAAGAGGTTCTCTTGACACCTCTTTCTTAAGGTAAGGGGGTGCTAAAGAAAATAATGATTTTTCTCCAAATAAATCCTCACTGTCCCTACCCAAGTACATATGTTACCTGTGTGGGTTAATGCCACTGGAACTGATATCACAGTGCCTCAGGATGCAAGCTGGTCACATGGGTTAGCAGGGAAGGGCACATACTGTGGAGCCAGATGTCTGACCAGGGGTCACACCCTGGCTCTGCCGCCAACCTGATAAGTGACCTTGAGAAGGTTACTTGAACTCTCCCTGTCTAATATTCTGACCTGTCAGTGAGGCTACTAACAGGTACTAGTATTTTACCCTGTCATGTAATATAGGAGTTTAGTAAATGTAAGGGTCTCAGCACAGTTTCTGGCATATCATAGGCATTCAAAAAATGTTACCTATTACTTAGAAAAGAATTCAGCACCTATTATTATTTTCAGCCTTGCAGGCCTTCAGTCCAACTAGGAAAATATCTGTTTCCGAGATTCTGCACATTGCGAGACCTGAGTTACTTGAATTTTGTAAAGTATTGATTGTGTAAGAGGCTCTTTTTTGATAATGCTTCAAATATAGAGAAGTGTCCTGAAAGGTGAAAAATAGCCTCAAATAGTCTTTTTAAAAACTTATGCTTTGGATATATGTAGGAATTAATATTTAAGTATTAATGAAATCTGAGATTCTCAAACTTTAGCATGAATAAGAAATACCTAGGGATTAAATACAGGTTCCCAGGCCTGCCCTGGAAGTAACAGGGCTGCAGAGGGACCAGGGATGTTCTGTGGAGCAAGCATCACAACGCATCCTGCTGCAAAGAGAGCTCAGGCCACACCCGGAGACGCTGGGCAGAACGGTGGCGGAGCTGCTCTCATCTGGGACCGACCACTTAGGAGCCACACAGGAGACACTGTGATAAAGACCTCGTTTCCATGGGCCAGATGCTCCTCTTTGAAGGCCCAGACTCCACCCCACAGGCTTTCCTGTTATGTTCAGAACAGAACGGGTATTTACTTTTTCATAATGCACCAAATGCAAAGACAATGATTTAATTATTTAGAAAAATAGAAAAATACAGGCCAATGGGAAAGTATCTTGAATTACGAGGTATTAATGTCTATGAGAAATGTGAAAAAAGAGGAGAAAAGTGAAATTAGCATACTAGAATAGAAAAGAAATGGTTAATAAACACAAGAAGTTATGTTCAAACTCATTATTATTAAAATAAATGCAGACTAAAACAATGAGGTCACTTTTTATCCATCAGGTTGGAAAAGAAAAAGCATGTTTGTTAGCGCTCTCATGCAATAGAATGAGTAAAAGGGCATTTTCACACACTTTTGTGGGAGAGGAAATTGATATACTTTCTTAAAAGAGATCTAGCAATACAGATAAAATGTTATAAGGACTGATTTCTGACTAAGCTTATAATTACACACCTCAAGAAATAATTGTCTGATGTGCAAAGATGTTCACTAAAGTTTAACAGTGTTCATGAAAGTAGATTTTATACTAGGGAAAAATTAAAAACTTGAATGCCCAACAATTTAAATCAGTTAAAATATAACACTATTCATTGCAAGGGAATACATCGAAAATATTAAATACTATGATGTCTATTTATAATGCCCACAAAAATGGTCAGAAAAATATTTAAGTGTTAAAAATTTATGAGTGTATGCATAGCATAATCCTATTTTCCAAAGAAAAACCAATAACATGTGCTAAAAACACATCCTGAGGGCTTTACTAAAGTAATAATAGTATTACTATTATTAATAGTAATACTAAATATTTTAGATAAAATAGATTTTAGATTTTTTCTTTTATCTTTACCTTTTTTGTTTTCTTTCCTTTGTCATGAGGAAGTACAATGATATTTTTCTTTTTAAAACTAAAATATATTAGTTATATTTAAAACAGATTTATATGTGATTTGTGTGAACCTCAAAATACATTATACAGTGGTATAGCACAATGGACTTCCTATGGGACCACAAAAGAGCTAAAAGTTAGCTGGGGCTATGTTTCTTTCTCTTAACTACTTCCTTAGAGATTCAACTGTTGTAAAAACATTGGGAGTTATATAAAAACCAAAATTGAGTGCAAAGACACATTCTAACCCATACTTTCTTTTCTGATATTTTTTTATTGTTGTTCTATTACAGTTGTCCCAATTTCCCCTCATTGCCCTCCCCTGCCCCACCCACCTCTCACTCTCACAGCCAATCTGCACCCTGGTGTCCATGCCCATGGGTCATTTATACTTGTTCTCTAACTAGGTCTTGCCCCTTCTTCCCTCTCTTGTCCCCCTCTCCTTTCCCCTCTGGTCCCTGCCAGTCTGTTCCTTATTTCCATGTCTCTGGTTCTATTTTGCTCATTTGTTTGTTTTGTTGATTATGTTCCACTTATTGATAAGATTATATGGTATTTGCCTTTCATCACCTGGCTCATTTCACTTAGCACAGTGCTCTCCCATTCCATCCATACTGTTGCAAAAGGTAAGAGCTTCTTCTTTCTTTTTGCTGTGTAGTATTCCCTTGTGTAAATGTACCATAGTTTTTTGATCCACTCATTTACTGATGGGCACTTAGGCTGTTTCTAGCACTTGGCTATTGTAAATAACGCTGCTATGAACATCGGGGTGCATAGGTTCTTTTGAATTGATTGTTTCAGGATTCTTAAGGTATAATCCCAACAGTGAAATTGCAAGATCAAAAGGCAGTTCCAATTTTAGCTTTTGGAGTAAATCCCATAGTGTTTTCCACAGTGGCTACACTAGTCTGCATTCCCTTTTCTCCACATCCTCACCGGCACTAACCTGTACTTTTAAAGATACTATATAACTTTCCCAAGAAGAAATCATTCTGATCATTGATGTACTTTCAGTATATTTTCTTCACTGCCTTAGAGATTTTCACATAAAATAACTGTATTCAACAACCCCATAACTTAAAGTATTTGGGAATTTGTGCTCTTCCAATGTTGTGAAGAAGAAAGATAATAATAATAAAAAGCCAACCAAGAAAATTAACCACTATTATTTTTACTTTCATAGTTTCCTGAAGAGCTGATTTCTGAATTTTTTAGAATATTTCTAAAAACTGATGTTTAAATAATTATGTATTTTTCCAGTGTTTCTCCAAAACCAACTATGTTTTGAAATAAGTATTTGCCTTTCCACAATTTGTATTTGAGCTAGAAAGTGTTTTGTCTTTGGTTAATTTATAAGTTATTCTATTTTCCAGTATAAGCAGGTACCGTTGGGAATCATGATCATTATCATCACTGAAATATTTTGTAGGCTGCTTTGTGATTCACAAAACACTTTCACACACAGCACATTATTTTCTGATGTCTCTGTGAGGTAGGTAGAGCAAGTATCATTTTTCTAGCAGAAATCTGAGTTACAGAAGGTAAAGCTATTCGTGTGAGATCTATTTATCATGTCACTATCTCGGTACACTAATGATGCCTTAACAGCCAGCCTACAGGTCTTATTGTGGGATCACACAGTGTATAATTTACAGAAGAGACAGAAGATCTTAATCTCAACAAAATCTTGATAATTAAAGAATCCATGGACTCTGTGCCTGTAGAAAAAGATGAACACTTGGGTCTTTGTGTGTTCCAAAAACCATAGTCACCAAAAGAAAACCAAAGTTAATTTTTAAATTTGCAGAAAGCAAATGTAAAAAGGCTTTAAATTCTAGCCATGAGGTATATAATTCTGATATTCCTTTATTTAATGACTAATGATATGCTCCTGACTGGTATACTGGGTTTTTGACAGGAATAAGCTCCAAAACTTATTATTGGGAAACAAGTGGAGATCATCAATAACACAGACACTCTGAAATATGTGTGATTCCTTTGTACACTGAATAGAGACTGATGTTAATCCAAAATTTAGCTTTAGTTTCTTCCCAGAAGCCTCAAGACTACCTAATTCAATATTTCCCAAAGGAATCATTAAGAAACTCCTCCTGAAAGAAATGTGGAGTTGAATATTTTTGGAAAACCCAGCTGCAGTGTTGCTTTTTTAGACATTCATAAAGAAAATCAGCATATTATCAAGAAATGTATACACTATGGATTGCACAGAATTTTTAAACTCCCTCTCATAATATCTATTTCTTAAATAAAACCTATTAATATTTCATGGAACCAGAATACCAATATGTTACTTGAGTCTCTTTTGCCAAGAAACTCAAATCAATTTTGAAATGATTAAAGAGAAATATATGCTATAAAGTACATTTCTATCACAAATATTGTGTGCTCCAAATTTATTTTAAATTATCTTAGATTAGTGGCATTCCAACATAGTGCCCCAATGTTAGCAGTCGCAGTCACCTGGGGGCACGGAACGCATACATAAACTAGTATTGTTAGAAAGTACACACTTTGTTCCATAACAAATATATTAAGACACAGAGATACGCTCTGAAAGAAAAAGAGGTGTCATCCATAAAAATGTAGTGTTTAAGCATTGCAAAAATAGTGTGCTCAGTTTTTAAATTTTATTTCTTAAATTAAAAACAAAAACAAAACTTTGTGGGGGTACAGACAGGAGGCAACCAATAGATGTTTCTCTCTCACATTGATTTTTTTTCCTCTCTCTCTCCCAATCCCTTCCTCTGCTCTAAAAGCAATAAACATATTCTTGGATGAGGATAAAACAAAAACAAATGAACACCCATACCCAGGTTTCTACCCTCCTTAATAAAATCCTTAGGGATGTCTGATAGAAACCAGTATCGGTTAACTTAGACTATTGGGATAATTTTTAATGACACTGAAAACAATAGAGATTTCCCTTGGCAGAAATTGGTTTCTTTGAACTAAAGGATTAAGGAGAATAACAAAAGCAGAAAGTTTAGAAGTCAATTCAAGCATCACATATTTTGATAATTTCTATTTCTGACAAGCTAATTAACCATATTTCACACACAGTATTTTCTTAAAGCCACTTCAGGAAATGCTCTTTCATGTTGACAATAATTTTCCTAGTATACTATTAAGTTCTAAGCATCTATTTAGCTGTTCTTCTTGGTGCTACTCACACGTGACAGCCAGCTCAGCCTGAATGTCAGGCCTGCTGTTAGACAACCTCTTAAGCTTAAGAGATTAAGAAGAAAGCCAAGAAATTTCCCTGACGTCTGTCATATTGATGTTCCAAAATTAAGTACAGCTGGAAAGAACTGAGAACTACTGTCCCTAGAGTTATGCTTTTGAGAGGAGTAAGATCAAGCATGGTGCCAGACACTGATCACAGGAGTAATAAAAGATATAATGTTACCCTCCACCTGCCCATTGTGGACTTCCCTCAAAGGTAAACAAAGAGAGGAAGGATATTTGCATGAGAGTGAATCTTTTGGGGCTGAGACTACTCCCACATTTTCTTCAAGGACATTGAAGTTATCAAGGACTGGGAAAAAATAGTACATTTGAATCACAAACTAGATCTCTTTATGCATTTGGTCTTAAATAAAACCACAAATCTGTTGACATTTACTTACAGACCACATTGTAAAATTATAATCACTGACTTTTCAAACAACCTTATAGAGCTTTACCATTTTCTCTTCATCTGAACTTTGACAAACTGCTTACTCTTTCTAAGCCCCAGTCTTATCTATAAATGAGGGACTGCTATCACTTCACAGGGATGGGATATGGGGAAAGGTTGTATATGTGAAGTGCTTAATACAATTATTCACTCACAGTCAGCACTTCATAGCTAATGTCATTCTACTGCTGGCATCCAAGTCAGAACACCAGGAAAACATCCTTCACTCCTGCTATGTTGCTGTGTGTTTTCACCCACAGGTCATCAGTATGCTTCCCCCAAACTTTTGCCCCCTCTTCACCGATGGCCAGCCTTTCTGTATAGGACAGAGTAAATTTACAGCTAGACTATGAAAGTGTATCCTTATTTCTTGCGATGCCTGGACACCTGGCTTTGGCTCTTTTTCAAGATAAAACTTTGAGATTTGTAATGTATTGTTTAAAGTACAAACTCCCCAGCTACTCCCAGAACCGATATATTTACTGATGGTTTTCACCCAGCATAACCTATTAGACAGCCTGGCTTGACTAGTGAGCAGAGGGGAATAACATAGCTCACTGGTAACTTCTACCTTAAGTTCTCCCAAAGCCACGATTTACTGCACAGCTCCTGGCAGTTCAGTTTGGAGGCGAAGCCCACCTCTGTGTGAATAAGCACACGCGGGTGTTTGCACCTAGGTGTGTCTCAGACTCCCAATGATTGCCTGTACTCTCTCACCACTTGCATCTCTCGTGTTGAAATGAAAGCCATGTGTAATTATGCTCTGTGGAGCCTTCCGAATCCTTACAAGGATCCAAAATCGTCAGACTACTTCGGTGCAATCTCAGTTCCACAAATTACTATCTGTGTGACCTTAGGCACATTACTCATCCCCTCTGTGTCTCAGTTTCCTCACCTGTCAAATGGCAATAATATGAATACCAACCTCATAGGATGTTATGAAAATGTAACAAGGATATATGTAAGAAGCCCCTGTGGCTGACAAATTGTGGGTGCTAAATTAACATTAACTATCATCATACTCATAATTGTTTCTAATATTTTGTTTCCTTTCCTAACATAGATTAACTCTTAAGGGCAGATAAAACACCTTAGTCATTTTAGTATCCTTAGTTTCTAGCACAGCGCGTAACACAAAGCAAGCCCTGCATTATACTTTACATGTTGAACAGAATAAAACTAGGAGGGGTTACCAGATATTGATTTTTAGTGGGTCATCAACACATCCTTAATGATCTAAGCACTAGGGAGGATCTTGACACATGCAGAATAATTTTCTGCCCATGATACATTGTCTTAAGTGCTCTGTACCCTGGAGCATGAGGCAGACATGCATGCACTCCATTTTAATTGCTGGTCCTCTTGCCCCTACCCCTAATTCACAACTAAGTTATTCAAAATAACAGTAAAACTCCCTCCCTTCTTTCCATCCTTTCTTCTACAAATGTTTACTTAGTGACCACTACACAAAAGCATTAGAAGCTCAGAACTGAATAAGATATTTATAGTATCTTCTAGGAATTTATATTATCTTGAGCATATGAGACAAGCAAATCCACCTTCCCAATGCACTGTGAAAAACAGTGTGAAGGCAGTATGAACCGGATGCTATAGGAGCACAGAGGTAGGCCAGGGATGACTTCCTGTAGACCTTGGGGTGGTTACAACCAGAGCAGATTTGTGGAAGATAGATGACAATGGAATAAAGAATGAATGGGAGACTATTTCAGGAAACTAGAATGTGACAAGAAATGTAATGATTCTAAGTTGACTAGAAATATAAGACAAAGCCAAGGTACAAGAATGTGCATTTTTATAAGGGTAAGACAGCTTGCTTAGATTCACGATAAATTGACAGTAAGTAGAGAAAAGATAGAGGATTATTGATGGAGCATATTCCCTGAAGGGGTAGAAGGACTTGGCATCCAAATCACACTAATCATGCCCTCCCTAAAGCCTGATCAATAAGGTGAGGAGAGTTGATCTCCCACCACAGATCTGCGATCATTTAGATGAGAGCCATAGAAGCATTCAGGGATCCCTGCAGCAGTGGCAAACCCAGGGCAGGCCCGAGGGAAAGACCGACTCCAGTGAAGGCAACGAGGGGTCCACTGTCTGTAGGGAAATTTTACATAATAACAACACCTAGTACAAGTGCGCCTGATTGTTATCATTCCATTGCACTAGCGACTCTAAACAATTTTCCTGATAAAGTACTTCTCATCTATAAAATATTTGACTGATAGTTTTTTTTGTTTTGTTTGTTTTAATTTTTTTATTACAGTTGACATTCAATATTATTTTGTATTAGTTTCAGGTATGCAGCAAAGTAATTAGACAATCCTATCACTCCCCCCTAAATATTACCAGTACCTCCCTGGCACCACACATAGTTATTACAATATTATTGACTAGATTTCCTATGCTGTACTTTTATATTCCTATGATCATTTTGTAACTACCAATTTTTACTTCTGAGTCTCTTCACCTTTTTCACCCACTCCCAAGAACTCTGGCCCCTCTGACAACCATCAGTGTATTCTCTGTATGTATGAGTCCATTTCTGCTTTGTTTGTTCATTTATGTTTCTTTAGATTCCTCATATAAGTGAAATTCTATGGTATTTGTCTTTCTCTGACTTATTTCACTCAGCACAATGACCTCTAGCTTCACCCATGCTGTCGCCAATGGTAAGATGCCCTTTTTCATGGCCTAGTATTATTCCATTATACTTTTATACCACTACTTTTTTATGTACTCATCTATTGGGCTGCTCCCATGCCATGGTTATTGTAAATAATGCTGCAATGAACATAGAAGTGTATATATATATATTTTTTTTTCATATATATATCCTCAGAGTGGAACTGCTGGTTCAGCGGGCAGTTCCACTGTTAATTTTTAGAGGACACCCCATACTGAGTGTCACAGTGGCGGCACTAAACTGCATTCCCACCAAAGGGCATGACGGCTCCCTTTTCTCCCTGTCCTCACAAACACTTCTTCATTGATTCATTGATGGCCATCCCAAGAGCTGTGAGGCGATATCTCACTGTGGTTTTGATTTTTATTTCTCTGATGATCAGTGATGTTGAGCATCTCTTTGTATTTGTATTGGCCATCTGTATGTCCTCTTTGGGGAGGTGTCTGTTCGAGTCCTCTACCCAGTTTTAAACTGGATTGCTTGTTTTTTTTATGGTGCCTACTTGTATGACCTCCTTATAGCCGATACAAGTTTTAAATCAGTGCTGCCCAACATAAAGTTATGTGATGAAAATGTTCTATATTTTTGCTCTCCATTACTGTAGTCAGTAGCCACGTGAGGCCACTCAGCATGAAAAATGTGGCTTATGTGACTGGGGAACTGAAATGTTATTTTAATTTTAATAAAGTGAAATTTAAGTTAAGTAATCACATGTGGATAGTGGCCGCCATATCGGAGGGTACAATTTTAAAGGCCTACTGTAGCTACTGTTATATTTTAGTTCCATAAATAAATAATATGCACATATTATTTTTATATAATTTAGTATACAATTAATGTATATATACATGTATAGATATATACATACATTTTTAATTAGCACATATTATTATTTAGCTGTTAATAAACAGTGTATTGAACATGGAAGTTAATTTTGATAATTCCTGGTTATACAGTTGACCCCAAAAACATTTAAACCCATCCACACATTTTTAAATATTTTATTTATAAAATATTTTAAATATTTATTTATTAAATATTTTAATATTTTATTTATTAAATATTTTTAAATATTTTATTTATTTTTAGACAGAGGGGAAGGGAGGGAGAGAAACATCATTGTGTGGTTGCCTCTCACACACCCCCTACTGGGGACCTGGCCCACAACCCAGGCATGTGCCCTGACTGGGAATCGAACCAGTGACTCATTGGTTCACAGTCCGGCACCCAATCTGCTGAACCACACCAGCCAGGGCCACATAGTTTGTTTTGAGAATAAGTTCATAGCAATTTGGAATCATTAAATTTGATCCTGTGCAGTTCATGTCTCTGTGGCACTGTCTAGATCTGCAGTTTAAATAATTTATAAAGTGTATTGATAACACGATGATTTTAAAATAGAAGAAAGAGATGTTTCTTTAAATCTATCCTTCTGTGTAACTCTTTGGAGTCTATGTATTAAAAATTTAGAAATTTGCAAAAGTTAAGACGAGAAGCAGAACTTCAGATGTTATAATCCATTACAATGGTACACCAATATGCACATTTTCTTGTTTTTAAAAATACATTCATATAATTTAAAATTATAATGTTACTTTTTACTAAATTTAAGCATTGGTTAATGACAGAATATAATTTTCAGGTGCACAGCGTTATAACTGACAGCTGTGTGCTCCCTTGGGCGCTCACTACCTGAAGTCTAGCTTCCTCCCGTCACCACGGATGTGATCCCTTTATCCACTCTGCACCCCCACAGCCCTCCCCCTTCCACCATTCCCTTGTTCGTATCTGTGACTTTAGTTAGTTTCTTTGTTAATTTTTGTTTTACTCTTTTGTACTGTATCTGGCATAAATATATTTATGTAATGGTTCAATAAAAAATTTTAACTCCATTACTTTTCTGGCCACTTTTATCATTTATTTCAGTCCATAATTATTACTAAAAATAATTCTAAATTATAGAGGAAAATATAAAAATAATTGTCAAGTACACTGTCGGACTGGAGAGACCTTAACAACTCACAGACATTTTCATAGAATATCCCCCCATAAAGTTGTAGGGAAGAGCCCGCACCAGTCTTGCGTACCACTCCAGTCCCTACAGGGAGCCAGACAGGCTTTCAGGACTTCTTCTTTTTTTCTCAACTGTATAAAATATATTTGGATTGTCTTCAGAGATCACACAGTTGGAGTACAAATGAAACTATTTCAGTCCTCTCAGAATTGCCTACAAACTAGCTTGGTTCTACTCCAGATGATTATATTTCTTTTTTTCTTTTTTATTGTTTGTGTTACAGTTGTTCCCACTTTTCCTCCCTTTCCCACCTCCACTCAGCTCCGCCCTAACCCCACCCCAAGCCAATCCCCATATTCTTGTCCATGTCCATGGGTTGTGCATAAATGTTCTTTGGTTAATTAATGCCTTTACCATTTTTCTTTTTTTAACTTTTTTTTATTGTTGTCTAAGTACAGTTGTCTCCATTTTCACCCTACCTTGGCCCCGTGCCCTACCCATGCCCACCTCCCACCCATGAACCTACCCCCTTTGGCTTTGTCCATGTGTCCTTTACACATGTTCCTTGATGGCCCTTCCCCTATTTTCCCCATTATCCCTCTCTCCCCTCTCCCTTCTGGTTACTGTCAGTTTGTTTTTTAATTCAATGTTTCTGGTTATATTTTGCTTGCTTATTTGCCATGACTTCTAAACCAAACAGCAAATCATTACTCTATGGCAAAACGATTAGCTCTCTCCTGATTTGTCCTAAAGTTTTCAGAAGCAGAGGTCAGCAGCTACAGCATGGGCAATAGATTCACTTCTCGACTCTGCCACCTCTTAGGGAAGTTCATTAACCTCTCTGGCTCTCAGCGGCCGCCCTTACAAGGTGGGAAAATAAGCATACTTTGTGATGACTAAGTCAGATAATACAGGAAAAATGTCTTGGAAAGCAGGTGCCACATAATCGGTGGCTCTATTTTTACGGGAAAAATCTGTGCAGATTCTGAAAGCCTGACTCAACATGTGGGTCATTAACACACTCAAACACCATTCTCGGTTGCGAAGTCAACTTTTAATAATAATAATTACTGCTGTTATCATTTTCCTTTGTAAAATATTTGGTTATCAAAAAATGCTATTTCTGCTACATCAAGAAAATAGAAGGAAAAAAGCCCTAAACTAAAAATCATTGTATTTTAGATACAATTAAAGGTAGCTTGGGGGCTTACATTTTGGTTTTTAATTAATCTTTGTTTTTAAAAGAATAACAGTATTCTTTTAAAAAATACTGAAACAGTATTATTTTAAGAAAGTAATTTTCTCTTTGCGATATCTCTTCTATGCCTCCTAAGGGCCGTTGGTGAATTTTAGTAGTAATTTTTTACTGTGTTTCATCTCTTTTTTCCATCCATTGGATGGAGGATACTAGATAGGTCAAAGAAATGCAACGTAATTGGCAATAAACTTTGCTAACAATATTGAATATGTTTCATAAGCAAACCAGTAAATGCAGAGAAAATCAACAAAAACTCATCTTTTAAAATTATGTAATTTTCATTGATTTCTATGCCTTAGTAGTTTCCCATGGTACCATTAACAAAAAAGGCCAGTCCTTCTTGAGTCATTAGCTTGGTTGATTAAGTAACTGGGTATAGCTAGGTGGTGTGCTTCATGCCTTCTATTCTAATTTCTAATTCTTTTCACTGAAATCCCTCAGAGCTGATATGTGTTTTTGACTTATAGAAGGAAATATAGTACACTGAGTACAGAGAAGAAAAACTAAAATGTATCGGTTAGAGGTGAGAGTCCTTTTTATGACTGATTTATTTTGATTATGAGTAAGAATGAGGAAAAGCAAACTGAATTAATATTTCAACACCTTAGACTTAGAGATATTTCTTCCCTGAGAGTTTGTTCAATGAAGACAGGCCTCCTGAATGTTATACACTGACCAAATAGAGATACTACAGATAATAGTTTTACCTTGAAGCTGACAATCCTTCCCTACCCAGGGCTTCATATTTTAATCTAATTATAAGACATTGAAAAAAACATACTGATACCTGTCTCAGATCTCCTGAAGACTCTGATGTGATTTTGAGGGCTGGTGCCTAGGCCAGGCATCAGTAATTTTTGAACATCCCCTAATAACCCTGACATGCAGCCAGGATGGGAAGCTACTGTTAGTGACAGTCAGGACGCCGGTGGCCATGTGAGACCATGTATGCCAGGGTCCTGTGCAGTCCCGGAACGTAAGGACTCAAAGTGTTACAGTCCTTTATTCTTTCATGAAACTGAGTCTAATGATGATACATTAAGTGATGCAATTGGTTCATAATTTTTTTAAGTGTATATGCTTAAAGAAATCTGGCTTTGACATGGACATAAACTCTCTAGAATAATAAAAATAGTAAGGATCTTATTGTTACAGAGCAGGCGGGGGGGGGGGTGGTTCACGATAAATTATTACAGAAAGGATCCCCCTTTTCTGTCTCTGGAGGTTCCTCTCCACTACTCATACCTGCTAGGTTCTAAATGCCCGCTGCCAGAGGAAAGATGCCTCTCAATGCCAGAGACTGGTGAAAAGGAAAGAAATTATTTATTTAAAAGTTACACAGACTTAGCGTAATGACTTAACGTCTTCAATAAGATACTAAAGTCCTCTAGAATACCCACAGATTCACAGTCCTTCCCTCTCCCTCTGCCCAGTCTGGGGTACCGTATCTCAGGAAAAGGAGTAGAAGTCCATGATTCAGGCTCCCGGCACCATCAGCGGTGTGGCTGCTGCAATCTCCAGTTAATCCAGAGTCATGTGGCACCTTCTCACGGTCCACCAGCAAGAGTCCTTTCACCCCTTTTCTTCCTGGCAAAATCTCTCCTGCTGCCTAAGCCACATGGCAAAAAGAAGCACCCCAAAACCACATGGTCCTCTCCATTTCACTCCAGTACCGCGTGGTCCTCCCCTATCCACTCCGGAACTGCGTGATCCTCTCTCTCTATGGCTGCCAAGCCTGGGTTTAAATCGCAGCGCCCATCTTCCTTTGCAGCCCCATTTCCGTCTCCTCCTACAATCAGTTACACCTGCCAGCATCCCCGTTTTCTTCCAGCTTTACTGGGCTGCCACAGTAAGTCCGGGCAGGTGTGACCCCATGGCATGGAGCCAATCATCTCCAAGCTCTCATGCAGGCCCTGTAACCAGGGGGAGTTGCTTCCCAGTCCCATCTTGGGTGAAATTCGCTCCCATCCCCCTGGCTCAAAGCAAGGGCACAGCTATTTAACATATCTATGAAACCAGTTAAAGGTTATAGATATGTTAAATGACCGTGCCAGGGGTTAGCTGCAAAGCTGTTGCTACCCAAAACAGCTCTGAATGGCCCTGTTCCATGTGTCCCATCCCCCCTGGCTCAGGCTTGTGGGGATGAGGACATTCTACATACATTTTACTAATATTTCCTGAACACCTTGAGTTCTGGACCCCATTACAAATCCCTTCTTGGGGCCCTCCTCTTGGCTGCACCCTGCTTCATTATTCGTGCACTTTGTGATGAAACTTAATGTCATAACATTAAAAGTATGAGAACCAAGAACACTTTATGTTATGGCTTTTAGTCTTCTCTTGAAAACTCATTACACTGCATTGTAAAACTCAGGAGGTAAAATTTTGTTTTTATTTAATCCGCACTGGGCCCTATTTCATTATTTGCTGAATGACATTTTTCCTGTCATTTTTGAGAGAAGATGAATTTTTAAAAACACACAAATAGTCAAAACTTTATTTCCTATATGTAAATAAAGTTTAATGGCCAGGAACTATGGGATTATTACTAATTAATGAAATGATGATATAATTAAGGTAATGCTGAGTGGACCTAGTTCCCAGCCTTGACTTAGAGCTCCAAGGAGAAAATATTTTAGTGCTGTTCAGCTTAGTTATTTTAGCTATAAAATGGAAATATAAATGCTCATAAAATAATGGTAAGGTTAAGAGTGTAGCATGTGGTATTATGCAAAAAGTTTGTCAATCTTCAAAAAAAGCTTCAGTTTATGTGGAAGAGGAAGTGCACCCAGTTTCCCTCTGGTCTGGGTGAAGCTTTGTCATTCCTTGATTGCACTTGTCTGTTTCCAAATGCAGAAACCTTCTTCCAGGTACGAAATAATTTTTCCTATTGTACATCAAGCCTACAACACAATTAAATGTCTGCTGAAAATGGTACATTTGTCACTGCTTTTTTACATGGAAAAAAAGAAAAGTATTCACAATCATTATTGAGAAAATGTCACAAAACTGAAACTAAAAAACTTTTGCTGGAATACTTTTAAAATTTCAAAGGATGATTTTATATTTATGTGCAAACTCTGAAAGAATGCATCATGATTATAAGCTTTTGACACTTGTTTTTCAACAGTCATGTACTTTATGAATATGGGAGTTTGAATAAGAAATTTTCTCACTGCCAAAAATACCATAAGTTCAATCTACCTACATTCAGTCGATATAGCATCATCATTATGGCTGAAAAGCATCATAATTTGAAACTTCAAACTTCACCCCATTGAGAATATTACTTGAATTTACCCAGCTGGGTATCATAGTGAGTAATGGCTATCTTTTAATGCATGACTACAGAAAGTTGTTACAAAATACAATCCTAATTATTTTAAAATGTAATCAGGGAGTTACTCAATTACAGTCAGTAAGTCATAACAACACAGACGAGTTTTTTTTAAAAAGATAAACATGGAAAATTCCCTTATCCGGGTAATACTCAATTTGAAGGAAACATTTGGGAATCATATTGGCCTAAAGGAAACCAAGTTGCTGTCATACCCTGCTTTTCTCTGTCGACGATGCATGGCACGTGTATTAGAGTCCTGTGGCTGGTGTAACACACTACTACAAACTTGGTTGCTTAAAAAAACCAGAAACTTACTCTGTCATACTTGCGGAGGCCAACAGTCTGAAATCAGTGTCACGGGGCCAAAATTAAGTTGTCATCTGGGACACACTCCCTCTAGAAGCTCTAGTGGGGATCAGCCTTTTGCCTCTTTTAGTTTCTGATGGCTTCCACACTTCCTTGGTTTAGGGCACATCACTGCAAAGTTCAAGGCCAACATCTTCAAATCGCTCGCTGCGCCATCCCCACACCGGCTTCTCTCTTTGTGTAGTCCAGCCTCCCTCTGCCTTCCTCTCATACAGACACATGTGAGTGCAGTTAGGGCTCACCACAATTATCCAGGATATCTCCCTCCCAATATCCTTAACCATATTGGTAAAGTCTTTACCATATATGGGAACATTTCTAGGTTCTAGCACTAAGATATTTGAGGGGCATTTTCAGCCTATAGAGTGCTCTAGTAGAAACGAGTTCATTGAAAAGTCTACTCTTGGTTCAAAGAAATTTTCCAGTTATTACCTCCAAATGTTGTCGTTAAAGAGGTAAAAGCAACTATGCTGGTAAATAAATTAGGAGTGGAGACTATGGGTATCAGTCACAGACTTTCATAACATGAAGTCTCTGCATATTAATGAGCCTAATTGGTGAGAAGTTTCTATATTCCCTCCAACTGAGGCAAAATCTTTGAAACATTAAAATGAATTCTTGGTACATTTTATTTTGTTTTTCTTCAAAGTTATGCAAGAAAGAGTTGTAGTTGATTTCATTTTAACCACGGCAATTATGACAACTCAGCATACCCTGTCTGGGACTTTAAAGGCCAAATTTAGAAACGGAGAGTCATGATTTTGAGGTCTTTTCATGTGGAACAGGAAATACAGAATACTGAATTATAATGAAACTGCCTTATGTTTTCCCAGTCTTTTAATTAAGATAGTAACATAAGGTTTTTAATAAAAATGCCTGTCATGAATCATAAATATTTTATTCAAGAGTCACAGTGGGGGTTCTTTTTATGTCTTTAATTTTTAAAAAATTCTTTCTACAGACCTTTTAAAAATTGCTTAATTAATACTCATTAATAATGATGACTGTAAGTAGTCAAAAGCTTGATCCTATCTTAAGAAATTAGACATGTAAAACTCTGCAAAGAACTATTATTCCTTACTTAAGGTCATTGTACAATTTGTTAGAACCCTCCATCATTTAAATCTGCATAATTTTTAATGTAATCAAATGCCTGTTTAATCAGAGAACTATGAAAAAGATAAAGGAGAGAAAACAAAAATGTTCTAGTATCCATTATACTCTCAAGTCTATTAGAATTGAAACTATCAGGACACTAGCAACTTAGAAAAATAAAGAAACATGTTTCAGAAATTCTTCACCTATTATTTCTTAAGATAAAGAGCATTGTAAATTAGCGGTAAAACTATAAATAAGAAAATTTTGCCGTGATGAGACTGCATCACTGTTGACAGTTAATAGAGCCTAAGTGAGGGGAAAATTGGTAATAGACTAAAAAATGGAGATTTATTCTTCCTTTTTTATCCTCACCCAAAGACATGCTTATTGATTTTAGAGAGAGTGAAAGGGAGGGGAGAGAGGGAGGGAGAGAAACATAGATTTGAGAGAGTGCCCCAGCCAGACCAAACACGCAACCTAGGCGTGTCCCCTGACCAGGAATCAAACCTGCGACCTTTCAGTTTATGGGACAACACTCCAACCTACTAAGCCAAGCCAGCCTTGGCAATATTTATTATCTTAATCCACTTTAGCCACACAGTTGTAGTCCTGTACAGCATGGGCAGAGGCCAAATGGGAATAGAGTGGTTCTGCAAAAAGATAGTTTACCATTGTTTTTCCTGAGAATTCGAACAATGAATCTGTACTAAGTAATGATTTCTGTAGACTTATGATTTGTGTACATGTCTATATTCATGTTACACTTCAATAAATAAGCTTATTGAAAAACATCTAGCAAAACCTTGTAAGCTTATAATTTCTTTTTGTCATTGTGTCCCTTGAATAATTCACAAATTTGTAATAGTAGTTTAAAGCAATTTTATATCTACAATGTAATTTATTTTCAATGTGGTGTATGAAAATAACATGAATTTATGGACGTTTTATCTCTGTAAGGCAGAATGGTGCTATGTGAAAAGCCAAATTGTGTGAAAAATAAATATTTATTTCCATTTGATTACATTAAATAGGTGTAAAGAGAGTAACGTTTTTGAGATAGTATGCCACAAAGTCCAAGAACTAAAGGATTAATGCTTACTTTGAGCTTCAAATTAGTTTTGTTGTTATTAATAAATTATTATTAAATAAGATTATTAAGGATTAAGATTAGAAGTCAGATTAGAGCCTCTAGTTTCTGGACCCAAGCCCAGCGTGATGAGATATGATTTAAACACAGGTGCACTATGCCCTATTTGCTATTGGGAGATTTAGCTGGACAGTGCCCTATGCTCTTGTGATTGGGCCATTAAAGTACTCAAGGCAGCATGGCAGGCTGAGGCAGAGAGAAGGCTTAGTGCAGTGCCCATACAGGTAAAAGTTCATAAAGACTTCCAAAGAGATACATGGTTATGATATTGTTACAGGAATCAGTTTTCGGATTCTTAGTTCCCATATGTAATCAATCTTTTAAAAATGCATCTCCTTGAAAATCCATCTGGGGCCAAGATTTCTTGCACTTCTCCCTTCTCACATTACCTTTCCCCCCATAGTACAAGTACAGGCATAATCTCACCTAGGTTTTCTCTAAATACAGTGCATCTCTCTGGAGTGGGAAAACCTCCAGGACACCAGCTCAAAACATCAGTCTCTGTGCCTCCTCCTGAGACTATAAGCTTGTGGTAGATGTCTCCCTTATATGTCTGTTAAGAGTAAATTCTGACATTTGAAATTTGGATCTTTTGGTCCGTGTTTGGAATGTCCTGAATTCACGTCACCTGGATGGCTAGAGTGGTGGCAATTTTCATTTTAAACACTCTTTCATTCTAGAATCTTGTCAAAGAAGGCTCCTGATGCAAAGTTCTTTTTGCCAGTAATAATTTGCTTGCCCTCACTTCCCTTCTCTACTCCTTTGTGCTCTGCTGTGCATTGGATGGGAGCTGAGGCCCCTCTGTGAACTATATTTTTCCGAATTCCTTAGCCAATTTCCTTCCACCAGAGGGACTGACAGGAAAAAGGAACATGGGAAGATAGGAAACACTCGTGCTGCCAGTCTCTGTAGCCACGGTAAAGCTAAATGTGCAATGGGTTTTTGCATTTCGGGGACTTACAGCACAGCATCCCACCCCTCGCCCTAGCACAGGGCTCCGAGACTGAGTTCCCAGCACTGTGGTGGGTTTGCCTCGTCTCTGTGCACTGGCTCCAGGAAACACTCCTGCATTCTGAGCACCGGTAACCTCCTATCCTACTGTTCTTCCACAGCTGTGATCATTTATTCCTATCATTAAAATCTAATATGTTTCTCTGTCCTGCTTTTTCAGACCTTTCCATATCTATATGATCAATTCTCTACATGAAATGCTTTATGACTGGATCTTGAATGATGGAGAGCAAAGTGAAAAGAACATCAGTAAGAAATATTAAAACTGGTAGCACCTGATTTTATTCAAGGAACAAACTAATGTAAAGATTTCATGCCTTATCCAGCCATCCATTGATCTCAAAACTGAATTGTTCAAGATTTGTAAAAAGTATGCTGAGAAAGACAGATTTGCAATAATGTCTGACATGGATGCCTTGTCATACTCACAGGTATGAGAAAGAACCTGTTGAGTTGCCTCATATAGCAATGTCTCAATTTCATCTGCATATTTCGCATGATTTCTGGGAGGAGTTGAAAATTTCCACACTTTGTCTCTAACAAATCTTGATAAGATTTAAAGTAAATCATTGGAGGTAACTTAGTTCAATATTTTCTTGAATACTCAAGATCTGAGAAGTATTTGTAATAATTTTTATCAAGTGATTATTAGATGCTAAAAATTTATATTCTATTTTTTTTACTAGGGCTTAAATTTCAAGCTTAATGTCATTTGTCAATTACTTCCTGAGGTTCCAGCCAAGATGGAGGCGTAGGCAGAAATGCTTGTATGGAAATCCAACAACCAGGGAGTTAAATAAACATTCACCCAGACTGGTAGCCAGGGTGGGGAGGACGCACAGCAAGGCAAGGTGGTGGACCATGAGGACATTCCCCCATTCGCATGCAGATAAGTCAGGAGGAACAATGAGGGAGTGAGACAGACCATGAAACCCAGGAAGGGTTTCAGCATGGGGCAATAAAGCCTCAGAACCCCTGGCTATAACAAAGCAGTGGGAGTTGTGGCGGCAGGAGAAACTTCCAGCCTCACAGGAGAGTTCCTTGGAGAGATCCACAGGGTCTTAAAACACACACAAAATCACTCACCTGTGAATCAGCACCTGAAAAGGCACAGTCTGTTTATGGGAAGCAATGGGAAGTGACAGAAAGTGGGATGAGAGCAGAGCAAGTGGCATTGTTCCCTCTGCGACCCCTCTACCACAGAAAGTTCCACACATAGCAAAGAGAAGTGTTCCACCCCATACCACGTAATAGGTGCACCCAGACAAAGAAATGTGGCCCAAATGAAAGAACAGATCAAAGCCCCAGAAAAAGAACTAAGCAATGAGGAAGTAACCAGCCTATCTGATGCAGAATTCAAAACACTGGTAATCAGGATGTTCACAGAATTGATTGAGCTTGGTCAAAAATGAAGGAAGAAATGAAGGCTACGCAAAGTGAAATAAAGGAAAATATACTGGGAACCAATGGTGAAGGGAAGGAAACCAGGACTCAAATCAATGATTTGGAAAAAAAAGGAAGAAATAGGCATCTAACTGGACCAGAATGAAGAAACAAGAATTCAAAAAAAATGAGGAGAGGCTTAAAAGCCTCTAGGACAACTTTAAGCATTCTAACATCTGATTCATGGGGGTGCTGGAAGAAGAAGAAAAACAAGATATTGAAAACTTATTTGAACAAGTAATGAGAGAAAATTTCCCCAATCTGGAAAAGGAAATAGACCTCCATGAAGTCCAGGAAGCCCAGAGAGTCCCAAAGAAATTGGACCCAAGTAGAAACACACCAAGACACATAATAATCAAGTTGCCCAAGATTAAAGATAAGGAGACAGTCTTAAAAGCAGCAAGAGGAAAGAAGAGAGTTACCTACAAAGAAGTTCCCATAAGGCTATCAGCTGATTTCTCAAAAGAAACCTCACAGGCAAGAAGGGCTGGAAAGAAGTATTTGAAGTCATGAAAGGCAAGGACCTACATCCAAGATTGCTCTGTCCAGCAAAGTTATCATTTAGAATGGAAGGGCAGATGAAGTGCTTCCCAGACAAGGTAAAATTAAAAGAATTCATCATAACCAAGCCCTTATTATATAAAATGTTAAAGGGACATATCTAAGCAGTAGAAGAAGATCAAGAACTATGAACAGTAAAATTACAACAAACTCACAACTATGAACAACTGAACTTAAAAAACAAAAACTAAGCCAACAACTAGAACAGGAATAGAATCTCAGAAATGGAGATCACATGGAGGGTTATCAGTGGGGAGAGGGAAAGGAAGAATGGGGAGAAAAGGTACAGAGTATAAGAAGCATAATTGGTAGGCACAAAATAGACAAGGGAGGTTACCAATAGTATAGGAAATGGAGAGGTCAAAGAACTTGTATGTACAACCCATGGACATGAACTAAGAGGAGCAATGCTGGATGTTGGGGGATGCAGGATGGAGGGGAGATAAAGGGGAGAACAAATTGGGCCAACTGTAATAGCATAATCAATAAAATATACTTAAAAATAATAAAGCAGATTATGCCAAAAAATTACTTCCCTATTGATTTATTAATTGCTTGAGAAAAAAAAAAGTGTCCCTTGTCCAGGCTAATTTCTGCGAGGAATTATAGTCCTTCTCATCACTTTGGTAAAATATCCCTCTACCTCCCCTTCTAATCTTTCACCAGTTCTTTCCCCTCAATATATAAATATACTCTAATTTATATCAGCTAAAATAATGATAATGACAATGATAGCAATGATATTAATAGAAACAAAAGTATTTCTCTTTAATTATATCACTCCTTTTCTCAAGGTAAGCATTTTTAAATGACTTGTCTGCATTGTGGCTCTATTAATTCATGTCTATGGAATGTTTTTCCCTTGCAATTTTATTCTTTATGCTATTCTATTACATTTGGCCCTACTGACAAATTTTTCTTGGAATTCTTTTTTATTTTGTCTTCCAAAACAATCTTCTCTGCTGTTTATTGTTTTATTTCATTTCACCTCCAGTAGTCTCACTGTGATTCTTTCTTGAACAACTTTTCTTATATCCACCTTTAAGTTTTCACATTTCCTAACATCTTCTTCCATCTCCTCTTCTCACATTACCTATATTCTCTAGGCAACTCCACATATACCCATGGATTCAATTATATGTATGCTGGAGATTCTAAATCTTTACATCCTGTTCAGTCACCTGTATTCCAGATCCCTTTATTCAACCACATATTTATCCCCTGTGGAAATTCCAATTCTAAATATTTAATATCTAGCTTATTATTATCACTTCAAAATATTTTGCCCAACAGAGTGATAAGACCCATCTAATCAGAGCTCTAGAAGTAATCCCTAAGTTCTGAATATTTAGTCTCCACTTCAAATACATAATAGGCAGTGCTTACAATGGTAACTTATGATTATGTTGTTAATAACAATTAATAAATTGTTAATATTGTTAAGATGTTAATTCTTTCCAATTTGATCTGTAGATTCAACACAATCCCAATCAAAATTCCAGTAGATATTTTGTCTTATCAGAAACTGATTCTAAAGATTGTATGGCAAGGCAAAATACCCATAATAACCATCACAATATTGAAGAAAAAGAACAATGTCAAATAAGTAACACTATGAAACTTCAAGACTTACTACTATAAAGATACAGTGCTCAATATAGTGTAGCATTGTAAAAAGAATGACAAATAAATCAGTGGGACTGAACAGAGAGACCAGAAATAGACCCACACAAATGTAGCCAACTGATATTTGACAAAGGGACAAAGGCAATTTAATGGAGAAAGAATAGTCTTTTCAATAAATGGTGCTGGAACAACAGGACATTCACATGCAAAAAAAGAGAAAAGAATCTATACATTGATCTTACACCTTTCACAAACATTAACTCAAAATAAATCATAAACCTAAATGTAAAGCACAAAACTATAAACTTCTCGAAGTTAACATAGGAGGGAAAATCTTGGTCAATAATAATGCATCCATTTTAATAAATGTACCACACTAATGCAAGATGTTTATCAGAGAGAAAACCAGAATGGCATGTGAGACAGTATATGGGACTGGAGGTACTTTCTGTTCAGTGTTTCTGCAAACCAAAAACTACTCTACAATATACAGTCTTTTAATTAAAAAAATACCAAGCTGTCGCTTAAATCCATGCGCTTGGTTCCATCCACGCAGGCATCCTCTTGTTCAGACCCACAGTATTGCCACAATAGCCCTCCATCTAGCCAATTTAGTGCATTCAACTTAAACCCATCCTCCACACTGCTTCCAAACTGCTTCTGAATAGCCTTTTTTTCAGGGTACTTTTCTGTGTCAAATCTTTTAGGATTTCCCCATAGACTCACTTTTTAACCGCATGGTTTTTCATCATCTGGCATCAGTGTACTGATTACAATTTTGTTTTGCTATTTTATTTGTTTGTGACACCCCCTAATCAACCACCCACCTGTACCAAGTACCCCATCTATTAGCCATTTTTTCCTGAAATATCAACTTATCCTCTCATCCCTGCATTCTTTTGAATTCTATGTTGGAATCAGTGGTTTTCCCATCTGCTTGCCACACCAGGCTGGTGTACTCAAGGGCCAATGCCATGGGTGCTTCATTTTTCCAGTTACATTTCCATCTTGATTTCATATTACTAGGGCCTAGAACAGAGTTTGGTCCAAATAGGCATATAATAGATTTAATTTCAATGTATAAACTAACTAAATATATACTACATGAGACAAATGATTTATGCTGTGGTAGGACATATAAATTCTCTTAGGGGCAGAGTGGCAATATATTATTTCTCATCTGCTAGAAGAAAATAATTAACCAAAGGATAACAATGGGGAAGCTCAAGGTGCTAATGATTCTTAAAAAAGAGAGTACAATGATTAAAGATGTGTCTAAAGAAGACTAGGTATTAGAATAAAAAAGAGATTAAAAGAAAGACAAGTGACAAAACTACATATTCTGAATTCAGTAATAATGCAAAAAAATGTGGCAATGAGTCTGTGGAAGGGAAGTGACCATTAAAATAAAATCAGAGAGTAAATAGTTGGATCCAAGGGACATTGTGACTGCCCAGACTCTGCCAGGGAGATTAGCACCAGTAATGGGGCAGCTGACAGCTTACCACGGCACCTGCAGAAAAAGCTATTCCCTTTAGAAAGAGAGACATTTAATTGAAAATAAATTAAAATCATGACAGAAAATTTAATGTAAAGTTAGTATGCATGGGCTACTCTCACAGATCTTTAGAAGAATAGGCAGTTCTTTACTATCTCACGGTATTCTTATTATTACATCAATATGCCAGTATAATGAATAGACAATAAAACACATCACAAGCATTGTGTTCATTTAAAATAGGCAGGTAAATTAAACAGAATCACGTTGTCAAATTATCTGCAATGATCCAAGTGTTCTTCCAGTAATTGCACCTAATGCATAATTTATTTCTGGTCTATTAGTAGATTAAAAATATTTTCCTCCTTTATTAATGCTCTCTTAGTAATTATAACCAAATATGATTTTTTAATGTTTATGAATAGATTATAACTACTGGTTGAACATTTTTTCTCCAATTCTAATGACACAGTCCTGCAGGAAAGCCTTTATGTATTAAATATATCTATGGTTTAAAGTTAACAGCAATTCATAAATTATATTTCTCCTCTTCCTCCAGTATTTTCAAGCAATTTCTCTCTTTATTGGCTTCTTTATCTCTAGCCTAGACTTTATAGAAGTTATTTTTTCTAACTGTTGCTAATCACTTTTTTGTGGACACATTTCTTGGTCTTCAGTCATTTCTTTTCTCCCTTCCTCATTTATTTCTACTTAAGCCTTTGCAATGTCTTCTTCCAGCCCTGCTACAGAAATGGTTCTCCATAAGGTCACCTTTGACCTACATCTTACCATACCTATGGAACCAGTCTCCTTGATCTTCTGTGGTGTTAGGTAGACCATTAAAAATGTCTACTCACATTTTCAAATGACTATTATCATCTTTCTGGAGATGAACTGTGAGACTGCTTAAAGAGGTAAAATCATTCTAGAATAGGAAAAGGTGTCTTAAGAGTGAGGCCCTTTGACCTTTTATAATATTAAAATTATTAAAGATATTTCTTTTAAAAAATTATTTTCTTCCTTCCTTTCTCAGGGTCCATCCCTCTTTAGAAGCCATGGACCCCATCCCAGTCTTTGCTCCTCCTCTCTCTCACCCACTGAAGGACCAGCCCAGCCTGTGTGTGTTCTGTCTGAGAGACAAGCACCCATCTGAGCTCTTTACAAGTGGAAAGAGATGAAAAAAATAATACAACTAATTAATTTAATAATATCATAACTAGTTCCCATTAAAACATGAAAGGGAAGAAATAGTCAAGCTCTTTTAATCTCAAATTCTTTATGCCTATATTCCCTGATTCTCATAGAACAAAACTGCATTCTATTATCACTTATATCAGTTCACATGTTTTATGATTGTCTTTTCTCTCCTCTGCTGACTCAGCCCTATTGACTTACTGGGCATGGCAGTCCTTGGAAATTGGGATGTTTTTCTCTAGGTCCAGACATAATGACCCACACTACAATTTTTTGATGCTTAGTTCTTCATCCTAATCCAGGCACTCCCTGGGAAGGACGAACTCTCTCTCATCTCAATTCCTCACTCCAAATCAAGCCCACAGGAACTTTTCAGATTACCACCACCGCCTTCAGGTAATAGTTGAAAGCTTTCGGAAACTGTCTCTGACCATCTCCATTTGTACCTTTTGTGTAGATTGAGTCTGAGACATAGAACACAGCTCTGCCATTCTCTAACACTTCCAAGTGGATTCAAATGTGTTCCAACCCCCCAGATTCACAGTATTTTCCTTCTTACCCAAAGTATCCACCCTCAGCCCCCTCTTCTCTCCAGCTCAGAGGGTTAAATATCTTGGCTGACAGCAAGAAAAGTGATGGTTTTGTCTATTCAGATGCATCCTTTAATCAATGTGTAATTTCTTTCTTTTAAACTTAGAATCCTAAAAATGGAAAGTCTCTGTTCTCAGCTATGGATGGATACATTCTAAGCCTACAGCATTAGGAGTCCTTCTATAGAGCTACTAACAAGGGACCATCAGTGGCTGAAACAAGACTGGAAGAATCTCATCACTTGTATTTCACATGTCACTTCAGCACAGACACCTCACTCACATTCAAAATATTACAAACGCATTTAATATTAGTGATCAATACCACAGAAAGTCATTGGAAAGATCCCTGAATTTACACTTAATCAGTATATTCTGAAATCAACACACATTAAGAAAATAATCATAATAGTACACTAGTGTCACCCCAATAAAGTCAATACAAAGAAAAAAAAGAATCATCATCATGTAAGATTTTAAAGTGTTTCTCAACACTTCCAATCAAAAGGATTGGAAATCACTGTACCAGTGAAATCCATAAACTTATGATATGACTTAAAATAAAAAGTGGTTTACTTATTAACTAAAATTTCAAACTAGCAAGTTAATTTCCACTTGGACTACATTCTTGAAAAACTCACCCATTTTCTTCATTTTACTGTTCTTCTAATAACTATGCCTTTAACAACTACAACCGCACCCCTATGGGTTTGTTATCTGAGTTCCAGTACTGTATTCACAATTTTTTTTGAAGATTTCAGGAAGGAGTCAAACCAGCATCAAATCCCTACAACTCCCAACCAAGTACGAGTAATCTTCTGTGCCCTCCCAAATTTGAACATAGTCTTCACTATGTTCAGCGATACCACCTGCTTCCTGTAATGATATCACCTGTCTCTTGTTTGAAAGCCTGGTATAGCTTTTCTTCCCCTTCTCTAGCCCTTCCTGCATATCCAAGTGGGTACTGTTTTCATCTTGTGAAGCATAGCACTGAACTGTGTCTTCACTCACAGAATTCCCCTACCACTCTCCCATCCAGCCTTTTCCAAACTTCACTGCTACCGTTACCTTCTACCTTGTCTTCCTAACTTCCAGCCCCTCTTACTAGAAGTAATGGATTTTCAAAAATATAGCTTTTTAAAAGTTTTATTTCTCTTCAGCGGGATTTAAAATATCTTTCAATTGTATTACCAATTATTCACTCCAAAGTCTGACAGTCAAGTTTCTCAATGACAATCCCCTTTTCTCACCTAACTCTCCAGTTTCTCTTTATGTGAATCCTTTGCCTCAGGATGGTCTCCCAACCACCCATGATCATTTCCCCATCCTCCTTCTTATGTTATATACGATGTCTGTCCAGAAGGTATCCAGCTATGTACCATGAAAAATAGAGACTTTTGTTGAAGAAGATACAAGATACAAGAAACATTGTACACGGGTCAACGATGCCTCAGTTCCCTTCAAAATAGGCACCTTGGGACCTCACACAGTTCTCTCAATTGCCATCAGCTGCCCTGTCATATTTTCCTGAATCTCATCAGTCATCTGAAATCTCTTCCCTTTCAAATGTGATTTTAGTTTTGGTAAAAGCCAGAAGTCACAGGGTGCCAAATCTGAGCTGCAGCGGTGCTAAGGCACCTGGGGTATTTGATGTTTTGCAAACAAACTGCACAAGACGTGATGCATGAGCAGGTGTGTTGTCATGATGAAGCTGCCATCACCAGCTGCCCACAGCTGTGGCCTTCTGAGTCATTGGCATAGTTTCCACAGAGGAATGTTCAATCTTAACGCACAATTTGATGCAGATTTATTGTCTACTCACTCAGTCAGTTTGAATGCAACGGCCACACAGTACACATGCTCACACAACAGTGGGCATCTACCGCCCCCACTGAAGTCGTGAAGTCGTCATTGTTCACTCATGCACATTCCAGTCCACTCTCCTTGGCTGCCAGGTTATATCAATGCCACAGAAATCATTTTTGTTATATTAACGATGGTTGGACTTTTT
Source organism: Desmodus rotundus (assembly GCF_022682495.2). Classification (NCBI taxonomy): domain Eukaryota; kingdom Metazoa; phylum Chordata; class Mammalia; order Chiroptera; family Phyllostomidae; genus Desmodus; species Desmodus rotundus. Next base: position 33,796,260 of record NC_071392.1, read on the forward strand.
CCAGATAGACCTCATATCTTGCATTAAGAACAATTTTTTGTTTTTCCTCATTGTATTTCTATTATTCTTAAAAACTGAGTATCACTTCTCTGACATCAAAATGCTAAATTGAGTGCTATAAAGCCTATAGGCTGTATCTTGCTTTAGCATCTGATTTAAGTCACTGAGTGTGTAGCACATAATACTAAAAGTCACTAGTAATGCTGTTGTATAAATATTAGTTACCAATACTTTAAATAATTATATAAAGTTTCACAGAGTACCTCAGGATAAATGGTGATGCTTTTAACTGTGTTCACTGAGAAAACAAAAATAAATTACATTAAATAATATAAGTATATTAAATTTCTTTTGAATTTACATATCCATCAAGTTTTTTTTGAGTGCCCATGTACACTGGGCTCCATGCTGGGTGCTAGGTGTAAAAGAGGGAATCAGACCTGCTCAACCTCTGCTCTCTTGGAACTTACATTTCACTTAGAAAGTCTTTTAAATAAATTTGTAACATTTTAATACAAATTAAATATGAAAAACCATATAATTTTCACACTGCATTTAGATGAGTTACTTAAATCAATTACTTCTGATTTTACATACAAACTTACTAAATTTTATATACATTTTCCTGTTGTGGGAAATTGAGAGTGTTTTACACCTTTTTAAAATGTGAATGAAACTTCTTTATAGTGTCAAAAGTGAAAAAATAATTAAGATCTTTGATTATTATAAGTATATCTGATTTTATGTAAAAGGAAGTGGCTATTGTCACCATTAACACTACACTAAGTTTTTCAAATAAATACTATCTTGATGAGAGTTTTATAAGTGTAGCAATATTGTTATAAATTAAATGTATATGATAATAATTCAAAATAGTTACTTCCAATAGGTCTGTTAGAATGCCAGTCTGGTCAAATCGGTGATATGCACACCATGCAAATAGCTCAAAAGCTAAGCATCCTCGTGTAGGAGCTGGTGTGTGAATTGAACGGATTATTGAGTTTTGCTGTAGTGACTATGGTGAAATGAAACGCTTTGAATCAGTTTGTGCGCACCCAAACTGCCACATTAAAGGATTTCATTCTGAAATTGCATTACTTGTTATAGTCCATTAATGAATTCTGGTTGAAAAATGATTAAAATACAAAGAACATATTCATTTATTTTTGAGGGTGACTTGATATGAATCACATTTCAAGTTTCTGATGAAAAAGAGGTAAAATATTTATATAGTATCAATATAAACCTGATATGTATACCACATATATGGTATATGATCTTGAAACTACCTTGATAACATGGTTTATTGTTGTCATTTACCTAAGGGGAAATCTATTAATAAAATATATGTGTCACATGGAGGGTTAGCAGTGGGGGAGGGGTGGGGGAGAGAGGGGGGAAAAGGTACCAGGAATAAGAAGCATAAATGGTAGGTAGAGAAATAGATTAAGGGGAGGTTAAGAATAGTATAGGAAATGGAGAAGCCAAAGAACTTATATGTATGACCCATGGACATGAACTATAGGGGGGGAATGCAGGTGGGACAGGGTGCACAGTGTGGAGGGGAATATAGGGAGGTAAAATGGAACAACTGTAATAGCATAATCAATAAAATATATTTAAGAAAATAAAACATATGTGTCTGAAACAATGGTTTAATTAATCCAAAATTATTTAAATGCATGCTGTTAGAGGCTACCTGAAGTCCAGGCTTCAGGTTTCTGAATTTACTTCTTTCAAATGATGCTATATGACCCCACATCTAAAGACTAAGGCCTATTCTAGATGCAAGAGAATAAAGATGCTTGTGTGCATCCACCTGGGGGTCTCATGAGGTCATCCTCATAGACAGTCCAGTTTGGACTTCACCGCCCCCAGTTATTGTACACGAGCTGCTTCTGCTTTGCATCCCTGAGTCTCACCCTTGAGTTTACAACTTGCCCAACACTTTACAAGTAGGTGTTTGCCTTATTCTTGACAGTTCCCCCTGGGTGAGATGATATCTTACCTCGAAATCCCAGCCCAAACACTACTGAGCACTTCTTTCCCCCATGCAAAGTTCTTTCAACCAGAAAATCATGGACATGACTTGGCCCTGAACCTCTGATCACCACACCCATTAGCAACTGCAACACTTCTGTTGTAATGGTTTAATACCCATAATGCCCATGGTCTGCCTAAACTGCCGATTCCTCTTGATTGCCACATCTGAAATTGCCACGTGTTCCTTTCACTGGACTGAATCTTTTCCCAGACTTTAGAACTGGATCTGTTCCCTTGTGGCTCATTCCCTGTGAACAGGTGGATAGCAAAATACACATGTGTCTTCACACATGCACGACACGTTTGACATGTGATTTAGCTTGCATCTCTGCCTTCTTTTTACTGTTTTTCACATAGCAGCCTTTAGATCATGGTCTCCAAGAAAGAATTCTAGGTTTCAAGTTGTGATACAGCAATGGCAAAGGTGCTTCACAAGTCTCAGCTCTATGGGGTGATCTTAAGAATAAAGGTTCACAGTCAATATAAGGCTCTTCCTTTTTCTTAAACATAAAATCCATCCATGCTGACTTTAAAAGGTACATATGTGATATAAATATTCAAACATACATAATTGTATTGAATGCTAAACTACATTTTTCAGTCAAGATTCCAGATGAGTTTGTTTGTTAAAACATCCAAAGTTAATTTTCAACAGGAAGTTCACATCAAAGCCACAGTCTGTAGCTTTGTTCTTAGTACATTTCTGAACAAAGTGCCTGGTTTAGAAAATAGACAACGCAGGCCACTCATTAATAAATATCTCAGCCATTGTACTCCCTCACGTGTCTCTGAAGGCGTCGACAGAATTAAGCCATCTCACTTGAGAGATTGTGTCAGCTAAATTTATGTTTTACTATTAGGACAAGTTGATTAATATATTTACGGTAAAAGCCTTTGGAGGGCTTGGTTTATCAATGTTCATTATAACCAGGTATAAAAATATAAAGTTCAGTGGAGTTCGGGCAGGTATTTGAGCTAGTAAACAAATAAACTCACATTAAATTATGTATCCTGGCAGTTTACAGTCTAGAGTCATTGGTTCGCCTCCTTCATCTCATTTGGAAGACAAAGGTGAAAAGGTCAAAGTTTTGGATAGTGCGAGGCATATGTTGTATAGAAAGAAGATGGAGTTTACTGTTAGACCAACTGGAATCTGAATCTAAAGCCGTTTAAAAGCTTTGTCACTTGAGCGATGTCGTTTAGCTACTCTGTATGCCAGTTTCTTCATTAGTAAAAGTTATTATAACGGTTTTTGCTTTGCAGAGAGGAAGGATAGCACAGTGATTAAGAGCATAGCTTCTGAAGGTAATCTGGGGCTTGAATTCAGGCTGTTTCTTACTGTGCGTGACACCTCAGGCAGGTTACTTAACGTCTCAGTTCCCCCACCCCCCTTTGAAACTAAAATCTAAATTCTTCCTTGTGCCTACCTCAAAGGATTTTTGTAAAGGATTGAGCTAGATATGTAAAGCGGTTATATCAGTGTCCAAGCTACTTTTCAAAAACATAGCTAAAATTATTGTATTATTATATAACTTCTGAATGTGTCTTTAATGCTAAATATATAACAGATCAATATGATGAAGTGACCTAATCTTATTAAATACATAATTCTACTGGAATATTTTATAAGCAGTTTACACAAAAAAGGGTGGTGCATTTGTAGTAAAACAAAATTTCTTCAAGAAGAATCATTAAACAAATCAGAGTTTGTGGAATTTCCAACTCAATAAAAGCTCTTACAAATCTGAGCAAATGAGAATATTTCTACAGTGATATAATCAGGGTTCTGGACTGTAGTGGGTTTTTTGTTTTTTGTTTTTTTACTGTTTTGATAGGCATACCATCTCTTTAACATATAAACCATTATTGTGTTTCTATTAATTTCTTATTTGGTTTTATTTGGGTTGATGGCTTTTGTGATTTTCTATAATTACTTTCAAACCATATACTGATTGAACTGTTGATTCATTATTCTATTTAACAGATAGTCTCTAGCTTGGTTCTTTGCTCCTAAATTATTTAACATTTGTCTTCATTTAAGTTGATTGGGTGCCTGTTGGCACTATTATTCAAACCATCTTCTCCTTGAATCAGGTTTCATTGCCCTTCATTATTCGCTCTGCTTCCAATTCCAGCTTCATTTGCAAACACAAAACTTTTGACTCAATGCCTTCATTCAACTCATTTATGCATATTATAAACATCTTTGCTGCTGAAATTGATCTGTGGCCCAAGTACAAGAAAATCCAGCCTTCGAGCGATGAGCCGGTGAGAAAGTCACCAAAAGAGTGTGCTTTGCCGGGAAGCAGTCACTGTTGTGCTTCTAAGTGCTTAAAAGGCAGGTGGGGAGGATTGAAGGGAGTGAGGGAAGGCAGGCTCACCTAGAGATGCGGCTGCACGTTTCCCATTAATTTCAAGTGCGGACTCGGCATGAACCTGAATACAGGAGGTAGCCTGAATCGATCTATGAGGCTTTCAGAAAGCCAATCATTGCCACTGAAATGACTTTCATAATAAACAAAAACGGAGGATCAAAAATGCGCTGGATAAAATCTGGGGAAACGATGCAATACTGCAGGCGTGAGGATGATCTGCGACAGTCTGCCGGGAATGTCTTTAGCTGACAGAAGTACCAGCGTCACATAATTTCAACTTGATGTCATTTTATGTAGACACAGTTCCCTAGAAAGGGACTGTATGCCATCTATCCAGCTAAAGTTAACTAATTAATTAATCAAATTAGAAAAAGTATATATATAACAAAACTACTGTAAAGAGGAGTACAATAGAAAGCCTACATTTCAAAATATAAATGAAATAGATATTTTTTAAAGGATACAGAAAAAAATAAGACATCTTTCTGAAATTCCACCTCTATTTTTTGAATTGGACTATCTTAAAATCAGGAACTGCAAATAAAAAACCAAACAAAACACCCATCCAAGGAACACTTAGGGTAGTAACAATAGCAAATATACAACATTTTATGCCACAGTGCATAGGATTGTTTGGGGGACAGAAAGACTCACAAAAGACAGCCAAAAGTCTCTAAGTGAAACCAACAAAAAGGAGCATTTGATAAGAACCACCCGTTAACACCTGCCCCAAGATCAATTCTCCCGCAAGTGGTCCTCCTACCCTTACACCGTTGGGGTAAGGGTAACTGTTACCTTCACCGTTCTTTTCTGCCCATCAAACTTGCTTTCCACCTCTATTGTCCTTGCCTAGTGACAGTGCGAATTTCCCAAACTACATTCTGTTCTTGCCTGTATCACCACACCTGCCATACTTCTTCCCCGTGTTCAGTTTGACACTAATTGTCTGGTCAAGCCTCAGATTAGTCCATTTCTCATTTACTGGGATATTGATTTTCAAACCAAGTGCTGTAGAGATGAATTCCTGATGAGTCCTAAAGAGGAGATGTAGGGGAGCCGCAAAGGTTTCACCAAATATATGTTCATATACAGTTTTAAAGATTTTAAAAATATAAAACCAAAAAAAGTAAATGTTTTCTACACCAAATTTTAACATGTTGGAATTCTTATTTGTTAACTTCTGTAGTTATCTGATAATTCAGTTTTGTACAAAATTTGTAACAGTTCTTCCTACCTTCCCATAGCATACATTTAAACTTTTGTAAGTTTATCATTGATGAAGAAGACATGATTTGCACTAATCTTTGTCTTACTTCATACTTGTGCATGTCTGTAGAACTGTTAGTTGGATACAAGGCAAGGCTCATACACAGCTTTTAACAGATGCTCTCATTTGGGATAATTGTCTCTGTAACTATCATGTACAATAGAACAGGTTGTATGGAGACAATAGCACATTATAAAAATGTTCATGTTTATGTTTTTTCATTACTTGGTTTTTAACATTTATATTTATGAAAAAAATGCAGCCCATGATTGATATTGCTAGAGACTTAACTGCCCCCTTTTAAAGCTGTTCAATCAATTTAAACGGACTCAAATCCTGAGACTGCAAAGCAACTATTATTTTAAGTCTATTATCAGATGCAATGACTTTTTAATATGAATGTTATTATTGATCTTTTGTGAGGAAATAAAGAATTGAACTGATACTGAAATTGATATAAAAATTCAATCATCACTTATTTCAAAAAAGGATCCAGACTCAAACTATATAAATAACACTTTGTTATTAATAAGAATTATGTATATTATAGGAAAGGAGGGGAATGCCCACCAGTTAAAGTCTGAAAACTACTATACCTCAGTTAAAAATACATCAAAATTCCAGGCTTTGAGGAAAAATAAAAACCCCGAATATATCTAAGATATCCTCCAAGACTGGTTTTCTGGACAGCAGTGGAGGAGGTCTCTTGGGACACTCTCATAGGAAAAAGATGGCCCTTCAATGCTTAGAAAAGATGATAAAGGTGGACTTTATTATTTGGAAAACTTGAAAGAGGCCATTGGAAAGAGGAACTGACATGATACATTTTAAATGAGGTCAGAGATACATGCTTTTTGGCTTTATTTAGATACAACTGCTACATAATTTTATATAACTTTAACATGTACAACATGCTGATTTGATACACATATAATTGATAAATAATTACCACATAAGATTTAATTAACACATTATCCACCACTTCACAAAATTACAGTCTTTCCATGTGTGGTGAGAACATTAAAGATGTACTCTTATACCACCTTTAAAGTTATTGAGTATCATTAACTGCAGTCACTGTGCTGAATGTCATGTGAACAGACTGTATCCATCTTATTGGTCTGGAAGCCGGTGCACTTTGACCCACATCTCCTCCTTTCCTTGCCTCCAGCCCCTGCAGCTCCCTTTCCACTCCCTGTTTCTGTGTGTTTTATACACAACCAAATCTTAAGTGGTAATTATTTATCAATATATGTGTATCAGATCATCATGTTGTATACGTTAAGATTATGTATACACCATTTCATTTGCAACAACATGGATGGACCTTGGGGGCATTATGCTAGTATGATCTCACTTATATGTGGAATCATATATATACACATATATATCACATTTTATTTATTCATTCATCTGTTTATGAACACTTTGTGTCTTGGCTATTGTAAATAATGAATATGGAGGTCAAGATATCTCTTCAACATAGTGATTTCATTTCATTTGGATACATACACAAAGTGCTTTTTCATGTGGTAGTTTTGTTTTGTTTATTTTAGTTTGACTGAAGATGGTTATCTACACTCTATTTCTACTGAGAAAACTTATTTAAACTCTAATATTCACTCAAAACTCTGAGCATACTCAACCCAAGAAACTGAGGCAGATCTGTAGAAGTGTTGTGAAATAACAAACCGATTGCCTGTACAGTTAAGATGACGCCCACTACTGTACGATTGTTGCTGTTGCCAGGACTTACCACGTTTGAAAGGAAATTGTTTGCCTCCCTTTAAAATAACGAAATATTTACCCCTGACTTACATCTAGGTTCGCTCATTTGAAAGGCTTCCATTACTTTTTTCCCCTAAGTGGTGCTTTCCCAAAGTGACTGGCATCTCTATACCCATGAGTATTTAGACAGGCTACAAATTGCTAAAGCCAATCTTTTATATTATCTAATGACAAAGCTATCATCAAATTGTTCTGACAAAGATGAAGTAGAACTAAAAACAAGAGAAAAGTGAGAGGATAATGAAAAGTAGACAAAGTGACATGTTACGTAAGATCTGCTCTGCACAGTGCATGCCCCGTCTCTCCTTGGAGTGCATGTTACGTGCTGCCTAATTCTGATCACTCCTTCATTTTGAACTTCATGGGATCTCTCGGTATTTTGCAATTGACTTAGTCTATAATGATCTACTTATTAATTGCTTTTTAAATGTTTTTAGTCCCTTAATACTCTGTGTATATGTGTGCATGTGTTTGTATTCATTCCACTGAAACAAATTAAAGAATTCTTAGAGACAAGAATAATGTTTTTGAATTTTCTGAGGGGGAAACAGGGTACGAAAAAGACTTTAAAAAGCTGTGTACTTGTATTATGGGGGACTGGGCAGTCCAAAGTACCCAAATGACCAGCCAGGTAATACTCTTCTTAATAGAGTAGAGGTAGGTTGAATATTCTATTTTCCCCACCTTTATAGTCTAATAATCATCACGAGACAACTAAATATCCAGAACTCATTAGGAAACTAAAATTATACCTATATACAATCTTTTGGTGTAAATTTATTTTATCAAATTTATGATGATAATGTTTGTTTTCTTGTGTGCCAAACAGTGTGCTATTCATTTAGAACAGGGGTGTCAAACTCATTTTCACTGGGGGCCACATCAGCCTTGTGGTTGCCTTCAAAGGGCCGAATGTAATGTTAGGACTGTATAAATGTAGCTACTCCTTAACTAGGGGCAAGGAGCTTGGCGCTGCTGCAGGGTAGAAACAAGGTGCCGGGCTGGATAAAGCAAGGTGGAGGGCCAGATTTGGCCCGTGGGCCTTGTGTTTGCCACCTGATTTAGGGGATAAAGAAAAACTAATCATATCTTAAAAACATACCCAAGAATTTATCATTCTTCTCTTATACCATGATACTTTGTTTTACATCTTTTACTTTTTTCCAACACTTACTTATTTTCATATTTATTCATTTCACAAATATGTATTTATTGAATATCTACTATATGTCAGGAACCCTTTTTCTAGCTGAAGATGTAGCACTAAACAAAACAGACAAAAAATTGTCCATGTGGAGCTTTTGTATTCTTCCTATTCAGACACTGAAATTTTGATGAAAAAGTTCAATACAATCACTCATTCATTACTAATTAATGCTATTAAGAAGAGAAAGCCCAATTGCCCACTAGATCGTGAAATCTCAGGATATCCCTTGTGTTAAATTTCTTTGTGCATTTCACAGTTGCAATGACCAGATATATTTGCTTTACTTTCTCTAGATTTAACAACTACTTTTAAAATCTTAGAATTCAGGCTCTGAGTATTTTTTCTAAGCAATCCAACTATACAGATCTCTGGAAGGTTTCCCCCACAAGTTTCAGGTAGCACAGAATCCATTCTGAGTAAATACTGTAGTGTTAAAGATTATTCAACATAATTTTCCATAAGAATCAATACATGAAATGCCTTTAGCAGGTAAACAGAAACTATATCTACATTTTGAATATGTACTTGCCACATGTACATTTGCAAGTAATATCAAATTAAAATCACATTGGCCTGAGAATGAATTGAACTGCATTTTAATTATGTTTGAATATTTACAGTCCAGCATTAGTGGATGTGTTGCTTCAAGGTGGTTCTGACCTTGGGACAGGCCACTGTGCCAGGAAGTGTGTGTTGTGTGGATGTTGTGTGGGTTTGTGTGTGCACGTGTGTGTTGTATAGGTACAAAACATACACAGAAGAGGTGTGTCCTACCCCTTATGAAATATTTTAAAATAAAAATACTTGATTTAGAGTAACAATTTTTAATTTACAAAGGGAGTTATTAGGACACTTTTCAGACATTATTTGCTCTTATAGCAAATAATACAGATATGTGCCAAGTACAGATAAGAACATTGTATATTTGAGGGTTATTCGATATATACCTATTCAGAGATATGAGAAAATGTTTCCCAACACAGCAATTTATATCTAAGTCCAGCACATTTTTAGGAAACCAACACAACACAAGGAAACTATGTCTTGTTACCTAAAGAGAATGGTAATTTTAACACTGTAGAACTTTTTGTTCAAGAAGCTACATTTATATTATGGAATACTACTTGACTATAAAAAAGATTTTACCCTTTGTGACAGCATGGAGGAGCTAGTGAGCATGATGCTCAGTGAAATAAGCCATCAGAGAAAGACAAACACCACATGATTTCACTCACATGTGGAATCTAATGAACAAACTGAACCAACAATCAAAACAGAGACAGACTCAGAGACAGAGAGCAGGCTGACAGCTTTGGGGGCAGGGTTAGGGGATGGAGGGATGGAACAACAACAACAAAAGGACCCATAAACCTGGACAACAGTGTGGTGATTGTGGGTGGGGAGGGAGTGTGTGGAAGTAGAAAAGGATATAAGGGGGATAAATGGTGATGGAAAATGCAATAAAAATTTTGAAAAAGGAATTAGCACAGAGCTGTGAAGTATAGTTTACTATATAAAACATCAATAAAGTTAGTTATAAAGAGAATCCTTGAAGGTCATTGCATGTGATCTTCATAGGCATGAAAGTGCATTTAGTTATTATGCTATGCCTTCGCTTTCTTCAGGTTCCCTAGAAAAGACAGCATGAAGCAAACACTTACGTGGTGACTCTCCATCCAGGAGTACACAAAGGAGGAGTGAGAAGAAAGGGGCATGAGGCTGGGGAGGAGGGACATTGAGAATAAGGAAGGAGCGCATGGCTGAGCCGACCACAGCTCTGCCACCAGCTGACTGTTCAGTCTTGCTAGACATCTCCAGAAAGGCATCATGTAGCTACTGCATCTTTGAAAAGCCTAGCTAGAGGAAGAAGAAAGAAGATAGCTGCTCATTTGCATCTCCCATTATTCTAAGTCTGCCTCCACAAGGTGGCACTTCTAGTAGTTTAGGTTTTGTGGAGCTGATCCAAGGCAACAAGGAAGCCCAGAAGTAAGAGGCATGGGCTACTGTAGGGTTTTGCCCCCAAACAACAAAAACAACATTAGAGGTAGGAGCTGTGACTTGTCTCCAGGATGTAGGAATGGTGCAAGTCATTACCAAGGCCAGTCTGGCCAGAGAGCAGGGTAAATGCAAGGAGCTGAGGTGAAACATAAACTGAATCCTGTTGGGAACCGCCCTGCCTGGTTTCAGAAGCTGTAACCCCCCATGGCTAAGGCTGAGTCAGAGACCTTGGGACCATAAGCAATTAAGGAGACAAAGCTTATCTCCCTGGCAGGGGCACCACCTCTGCCCACTTTACTTTACCCTGCTTGGCGCTGAGCCTGACCAGTTAGCCAATGACAGGTAAGATTCCTCAAGGGAGGGACAACCTAAGACATGCATGGTCACAAAGAGGCCCACAGGGAAGGACTTGGGGGGCTATAGAAAAAGGGGGTGATGGACCCTCGGCCCTCAGCTTTGACATAGCCTGAGTCCTCATTTTGTCTGCAAGAAGTCTCCTAATCTCTTGGCTGCCTTATTTCCCCTGCCTGACTTAAGCCTGAAACAATGACAGATGGTGGTACAGTCCTGTGCTGGAAAGGGTGGATTCCCCGGGGCAATGAGGCCTCAGAAAGAACGCATAAAACCCTGGGAAACCTGCTTTGCTCAGAATGCCCTGACAAGTTTCCTGATAAGGGTCCAAGCATGAAATGAGTTTGTTTCCCAAAGTTTTATAGCCCTTTAGCTAACTGACCCTGACTCAGAATAAGCCTTCAGAGTTCTTTGTGTGTTATCTGTTGTTTGATCCTTACTGCCTGACAATGATTGATGAGCTTTACCTGTATTCCTGTGCAAATTGAACCCAATAAAAGCGCATTGAGGAAAAGGCTCTTGGCCCTTCTCCTTTGAGAGATCGGCCACTTTCCTCCCCAAGCAGATCAGGTCTTGGTAGACTTATTCTCATCTGTGGAGCCCCCCCACAGAATCCAATCCACATTACACAAGGCCTTTGCCTATAGGTCAGACTTACAATAATACATCTTTGCTATTTTGGGGAATTAACTTCAAGTCATTTTTAAAAGTAAGTAAAACTGTGTCAGTAACTAAGCAATAGGTTATAATAAATTTCAGTGGCTGCTATATATTCTAGACTTTTTAATGATTTGAAACCCTTTACTGTTGTCTCCTATTTCCATTTTGTCTTTATTTTCTAGGTGTTCTAGGATGGGATTTATTTGTTTGTGATTTCCCTTTCAGCATTTTTCTGATGATCTCATTGTAGCTCCAGATACTCTCCCCTGTTTGATCTTGTGTCTCATGCTTAACGTTAATAATCACCAAGTCCTAAAACTTATAACAGAGAATCAGCGCAGAACACGGGTAGGAATGCAGATGCACAGGACATCCTGACAGAGGTGGAATGCTGGCTCTGCTTCGTGGAGAATGTGTGATCCCAGGGAAGATCATTTTCCCTTGTCTCTAAATGTGATACACGCCTATCTTAAAGATTTGTTGTGGGAAGTAAGTAAGTTGATATATAAAAAGCGCTTAGAGGATGCCCTGCCACACTCTACCTGCAATACAAACTACTGCTGTACATTTGTCGAAACACTTTATTGCTGAAGATTTTCTATGTGAACAGGCCCATCTCTTTTTCAATTTCTTTTAATTTGGGTTTGGTCAATGAGAGAGGATTCTTCCCAGCATCCAATGTATATTTCTTATAATAGATAAAAAAAGAAAACAATAAAAATTTGGGGAAAAGGAAAAAAATGGAACGTGGAACTACCATATTTTTCGGACTGGAAGACACACTGGACCATAAGACGCACCTAGGTTTTGGAGGGAGGAAAATAGGAAAAAAAACACCCGCTCCACTGCCGTGCCCCGCCCACCCCCCAGTGAGCCAGGTAAGCTACATTAGGACTGTAAGATGCACCCTCATTTTCCTCCCAAATTTGGGGAGGAAAGTGCGTCTTATAGTCCAAAAATATGGTAACCACACAATTTCGTTTGCTGCATAGTCCACAAACATAAAAGGAACACGTGCGAGGAAGTGCCGACCACCCATGGGCTCAATATTTTAACCCAATTCAACTGTGTAGTTTAGTAAAGATCAGCAGATACTAAATACAGGTCAAATATAAGATTTTGTGATAAAATCTATGAATACAAATGTTTAATATATATCAACTAGTTAAGTAACTGAATGGCATATTCAAATAATTTTAATACTCATTTTAGATTGATGTTGTAAGGACTTTTTAATTAATGTTCATATTTATTTGTTTCTTTTATACCTCATTACTCAAAGGATTTCAGGTTACTTTGAAATTGTAAAGCTTTATAGTCTCATTTACTACTTAAAATTTGGACCCTTTTTATAATAGCATTTTGGCACAACTGCAATTTAAATAAGGGCCAATGAGGAATGGAAATGACTACTGTTTTTGTCTCATCCATTTTCATACTCATGTTTTAAACCTCTTAGTTACATTACCCAAAATGAAATCCATTGAAACCTCTGAGCATACATCAATTTTATCTTGCCACTTCCCTGGTGCATTCTAAAAATCAATAAATACATGGAGTTCTTTGAAAATTGAGCTTCCTTTCATTTTTGTGAGTGCTGTGAACACTTCAAAGAATAATTTGGCATGGATTCCATTTCATACAAAGACAAATTTCCATTATAACTATATTGACAGATTACTTATACACAAGCTTCCAGGCAGAATTAACTTGTAATAAAAGTAATGTACTAGGTTTCACTTTAGCAAACTTTGAAAAAAGTACCCATATAATTTTACATCCTGTAATTCCACCATCTGCTAAGTCTATCCCCTACCAATTTTGGTATATTCATACCTTTGATATTGTTCTTGTATCACTAAGTCTCACCACACAGCCACCTATGCATAAACTGGCAAAATTTAGTAATTACAGTATACCTTATAAAAAGCTGTTTAGTAAGTGTACTAGCTATAGAGCAATGTGAAAAAAATCTCAGGACGTACATTTGTATGTAAATTGTCATTTTCATATGTAAAGGAGAATATGCAAGGTCTAAAAATATTCTCTTGTACAATAACTAATGGCTCAACGTTACATTTCTGCATCAGGAAATGCATACTAAACCATTTTTACAAATTCACTTTCATGCTATGACTGGATCCTAAAAAGACTTACAAATACTTCTCTCAATATCTGAATCATCTCTTAGGAAACTGCACAGTGAAAACCTATTGCTTGTAAATTTGAAAAAAATCAAATCACAGCAGGAAAGCAGAAAGGAAATGATAACACACTCTTCTCTCACTGCTTCACCTACTGTCTCCTGTTTGGTCACTGAGATTAAGTCATGGGAGATTAAATCAGAAGAAGCTTGCTCAGGGCATCTAGAAAATGCACAATACTTGATTTGAAAAAAAATGCAAAGTATAAAAGAGGAAAATGGGCTGGAAAAGAAATCAAGTTTAAGAAGCCCCTGAAGAATCTAACTATCACTCAACTATATTTTTGAGGGATTGCTACAGTTTGAAAATAACCCATTAAATCTATCAAAATAACCAACAGGAGGGCAATCCAGTAGATAAAGTGATTCTAATGAAATGCAGACAAAGATTAAAAAGAATTAAAAAGTGACAAGTATAATCCATTAGAGAACAGCCTTTAACTACTGTAATCAGAAGGCGATTACTTACCTTGTCAATTAACAGCTGTGTGCCTCCCCTGCACATAGAAGATCCTGCAAAGTGTCACAGGGACACTGGTAAGGCACACAGAATGCAATCACTTGAGTGGTGTGCAGAGTATTCATGCTTTCAGGTGAGACATCCAAACATCATTGAATCCAACAAGCTCACAATTAACTCTGCTTCAGTGGGTTAACACTCACTCTTGCAGAGTGAACACGGCAGATTTGGGAAGTAATTAAAAACCAGAATATAATTACACTGCAATTCATCAACTCCAAGAACATTTCTCAAGAAGTTAGAAAAGCTATACGTAGGTGGAGAAAAAAGTTCCTGCTCAAAACTTCAGAAACTTTAGGTAGCCAACAGAAAAACTGTATTAGGTTCCTTATTTGGTATTCTATAAAACTAAAAGTCAAACCATTTTCTCTGGCAAACTAGTAACAAACTTAAAACATGTAGAAGAATGGGGAAGAAAGTAGAACTTCCCAAACATATAAAACATCTCAATTTATGTGTTCACAAACAAAGGCAGGACTGATTTTTCAAGAAAGCTTTGATTTAGACAAGCATATTTCAGACCTACAGAATGAGTGTTCAGCAGGGTTATTTGATTTGGGACGCTTGACCTAAGATGAGTTCAAGGAAAACGAAATTGTGTACAGAATCAATTCATCCCCTTAAAAGGAATAAAGCTGTGGTTCACTTTTTCAAAGCCCATATTAGTATTTTTATTACAATAAAATGATAGTATAAATGATTATTTACAGATATTACTATACTCCAGGTTTCAAGATTAGGTCTTTATGTATAAGAGACCACTGGTAAGTAATATTTTATTGAAGAGTATTGAAAAATCTTGCCTGACAAAGAAAAATAAGACTATGTGAAATGGAAATCAGATGAGTAATAATAAGTTGTTATTTTAGAAGACTCATTTAGAGAAATTACTTTGTTAACTATACTTACTTGTTATTTTCTAAACATTTTAACACATTTATAGAGACACTATGAAATCAGTTTCAGAATGCATTCTGCTAACTTGGCCTTTTTGATATAAGAATTTATGTCAGTTTCGGCAGCACTAAAATAAGTGGTTAGAGTTCCAATGCCGATGTAATAAATACGCCTGTCTCTGGTGCCATTGAGACTAACTCTCATGACTACCTGGCAATGATGGGGGATATTGTTAGTATTGTAAGGGCTGGCATAGTCTGGTGTCCACTGTGCCTGAGATGAGGGCCCGTGATCTATAGACTTCTGCTTATCCCTACGGCACAGTTTACCCTGTGCCATCCCACCTCTCTTTCAATATCTCACTTTCAAACCAGGTGGCCCTCCTGTGATCTGAGCTTTCTCTTGAATTCCGATCAGCTTGCTAGGGTTCTATCGTTCAATCTCTCACTCCTTAACCACCTTCTACGTCTCCTCCCATTGCCCCTCTCTGAGACTGGCAACAGGTACTCAACGGCTGTGAAAAGTCTCCTACAATCACCTTCCTCATATAATATGGGACATTGCTATAGTTGAATTTCTCCATATTCTGTGCTTTACCTGCAGATCAAATTTCTGGGTATGCTCACCCAAATTTTGATCACAATGATTTGAACACCTGGACCACTCACCAACATCAGGCTCGGCCTATAAGCAAGTATTTAGTTATTCTTGTCCTATTTTTTCTGTGTCCAGCTTCTTCCATTTCCCAACTGTTCTCACAATTGAATACACAATAACATGGCTGAAACCATGGTCCTACCCTGATTTTGGGCCTCAGGTATCATCATGGATCTAAAGTACATTTGGAGACTTTTAACTATCAATCTTCCCATTTTCTGCGATTCAATACAAAGACAAACAGGAGAAATAAGTCCCTTTCCAGGTATGAACTAGTTACAGCTTTCATTTATGAAAACAAATACCTTCAAAGATTACATATCTTAGTATGTGTCATTGTTATTATTGTGCTTATTATGTTAATTGAAAGGAGACTAAGTATCTATGTTGGTTGCGGTTCTTTTCAAAGTATATGGGTTTGGTTAAGCTTGGAATGTGTGAACAGGTCTCACAGCCGTATATGGTGAGACACACTTATCCTCGAATACATGAGTTTCTGAATAAGCATTATAATAACCAAATTGGAAAGAAGCAAAAAATAAGAGTGTTTAGAGCGTACAATAACATCAGTGTCCTTAATTCTTGAATTGGTCCTTTTTTTTTTATAATACTGCTGAACCTCTCACATTATAGAGTTTGCCCCCAAATGATTAGACATGCAGGACCAGGAGAGTTCATTTTGGAAGGAAAAGGTGTAATAGAACTGAAATTATTAAGAAAATTGATTATAAACATCTACTATTTCTTAAGAGCTTATGACATTTTAGAAAGTAAAAATAATTGCACACATTCATTCAAGAAAACCGTGTAATATTATACTGTGTGCATGTGTACAAATAGGCTCCATACTCTACGACTATATTTACCCTTGCTAGGCCAATCAGCAGCATTTCCAATTATGTGGCAAGCATAAAACTTTGTCTCCTTAAAATCTTTTGTTGTGAAGGTGATCTTTAGTCAAGAGTTTACAAAAATAAAATCCCCTTGGAATCTCTTGACTCCAAGTAGCACTAAAAAAACACATTGAACAAAACACAGATTGTTATTAAAATACTTCCTCTGTTAATAATAGATATCAATCCCAAAACTGCCAAAAAATATGATTACAAGTTGAATATCAAGGGAATTATCAACTGCTGCTAATTTAGCTGAAGAACTGAAATGATCTTTCCTTTACATCCCAGAAACATGTTTATTTTCACATTTAGGTCATTCTAAATATTTCTATCGAATACTGTGAGATCCCTGGACACTTGTATTTCCAAATAAGAGGTGCATATAAGTCAGTGATGTATTTTATTTTTAACCACTTAGATTAGTCCTGCAAGTTAGCTTAGTTAGAATGAAAGTAATGGTAAGATTTCAGATCTAAAGGCCCTCAACCCCCCTCCTACACCCATCTGCATCTGCATCTTGATGGCGAATAGTCTTTCAAATGGAAAGCTTGTACTTTTTTTCTTTTTTTACTTCATGGAGGTCATACAACAAACTGCATAGTATAACCTTCTCAATCTGAGAAATATAAATTTATTTTCTTTTCAATTTGGAATTGAATGAAAAAATATAAAAAATACTAGGAGAGTATGTGCTTGTGAGAAAAAGAAATGGTAAGGAATATTTAAAATCAATTTTGCTTACTTCATAATGTTGACTTCAAGAAAGCCTAATCAAAAAGAAAAATGTGCATTAAATAAAGAGACAATCTGGATCTTAGTTTTGGTTACTTTAAAAGATCTATCTTGTATTTGAACATACATTTATATTTAAGTTTTAAAATAATTTACGATGACGCATTAGATATTGTTTGGCACTTATTCAATTTCAACAGGTCAGTATCATTATTATTATTTCACATTTACTAATAATCTACAAGGGATATTTACCAATGTCCTTTTCATGAAGTTGGGATAATATTTTTATTGATTATGGTATGATAAGTTCTGCATAGATCTTAAACATCTGACATAACTTAAGTTCCAAAACTTACAAGCAGAAAGATAGATGAAAAGTTTACTCAGCACCTCACCAAGAAATAATTCTTAGAAGTGTATAATGTTAGAGCTTCCAGGAAACATATTAATAATTTAGCTAAATATATGGAGTTTGGAGAAAGTAAAAATGTCCCCTTGGATTTGAAGAAATGAATAAATAGTTCATATGTAAGGGATGCTTTAAAGAAATTAAAAAATAGAAAATTGAGCATAGAGTTAGTTGCTTTTCATTGACAGAATGACACATAACATTAAGATACAGCAAGGTGAAAAATTGTTCAATAGAAATAGGAAAGTGAGAAGCCTGAACTAGATTTTTAAAATAGTAAAAGGATATCAGAAAAGTTCCTTTTCCAAACATGCTCAATTTAGAGATCGTGTAAATTCCCAGCTATATTTTAGAATGGCCTTCACTTCATTTGAAATTAATTTGCTTAATCTTGCTCCTCTGATGGCCTCTTTTCCTTCACCTCTCCCTCATTTCCCTCAGCAAGGGATTGGGTTCTTACTGGGTGCTGGGCTTACTCATAAAGCTCATAATGGTGACAAAATCAGCCTTGGAGGAACTTATAAGCTTTTAGTGGATTGGAAGTAAGCAATATAGATGAAATAAGTAAATAAATGTAAACTATTATGCTAATGAGGAAGTGTACAAGTCACAAGAATATCCCCTTGAGGAAGGAACACCTAGTTGGGCAGGTTGGGAAGGTATTTCCGAAGAACCCAAGACCCTGTTCGGCTCCTTCCCTACCTAGCTGTTAATTTACTGATTCTTCCCTTCAATTTTGTTTGTTGTTTGCTATCAATATTTTTCCCAACACTGGTTAAGTTTCCAACTTCTGGCTCTGAAATGACCCGCATCCCCGATGAAGTTTGTTTTTTTCCCCAAACGAAGAGCAATCTTGGCTGTGTTGGATGCGCCACAGCAATACTCAGCTCATCGCTGGTGCTGCAGAATCTCTTGGTTAACTCTTCCCTGTCTTTGAAAGTCTAATTTTATTATAGCGATTATAGAGTCCCTCATTAAATGTTATGCATCCCACCCCCCCCCCAAAAAAAACCACTCAGGCTACATCAAATTCTTTACATTTCAGTGTACAGAAAATCATCAGTTCATTAATTTTTTGGCTGATTTCTGACTGTGGATGGACTTGAGTTTGTATTTAAGATTTAGACATGTTTTCCCCAATAAGTCTAGGGCCTGTGTGTGGAAATTCTTTACATAAAAACAAAATTAAAAACAAAACCCCTTACAACACTAAGCTTTAGACTTGCTGTAAAATGCACTTAAAGTGTATAGGAAGAAGGAAGCTCTGTATCAGAGAGATCCTTTCTGTTTCCGGAGATTTCTAGCATGAGCATGCTGAAGCAGAACTGAGTTGGTCCACGAATCCAAGCGAATCTCCTTCCAGACACACAACCAGCTGGAAGGCGGCCAATAAAATGACATCTATAGACAAGGGGCCTCACTACGAAGAGTTGCTTGGGTCTCTGCAGATCATTACCCTTATCAATCAAAATGCTAACAAATATGAATGAAAGAATTGTTCTTTGAGAATAAAGAGCTTCTTAGAGGTTTTCCTACACACAGATAAGAAATATTACTTTCCAAAAGTAATATTTCTGACACTCTGTCTCTGAATAGTACTAATGACCCAAATAACAATAACTGGCATTTACTTAATTGTTACATTTTTTGCAGCGATCCTACAAGGCATAAAAGCAAATGATATGTTCACTTATTTCAAGTGAATAGACTGAAACTTAAAAATTATTTTTATTCTCTCATATACACAGCATGCCCTTTTGCAAATTTAATTAATTTCCATAGGATTTGATTGAAGTGCCTCTAAAATGTATCTAAACTTTGACCGCCTCTCACTACCACCACTGCCACCAGCCTGGCCCAAGCCACTGCATTTTCTGTTATTGCAATACTGCCTAATTGCTTTCCGTGTTCCTGGATTTGCTTACCTTCAGCCTGTTCTCAACCAGTAAAAATGTAGGTCAAATCATGTCACACCAAGGCTCAAATCCTTTGCTGGTTTCTCAAGACCTTCAAAGTGCTCCATCATCAGGTAACTCTGTCTTCATCTCTTTACATTCCACCTCCTCCACCTTGTTCAGTCTGCACCAGCCACACGGGCTCCCTGTTGCTCCTTGAACCATCAGTCAGCATCAGTGCCATCTCAAAGCTGTTGAACAACCCTATTTCCTCTTTTTGGAAAGCTTTTTTTCCTAGCTATATGTGGCTAGTTTTCTCAAAAGTCACTTCTGATAAGGACTACCTAAAATACTAGTCCTCCTCCATCAGCTCTTGTCCCTTTCTATATGTAGATTTTCCCTTTGTACTTAATTTCTAAATTGTATATAGTTTACATTTTCACCTTTTTAAATTGCCTGTAAGTCTTATAAGGGCAGAGTATTTATCAGTTTTATCCACCTCAGTATCTGCAGCGCCCATGGAGTATTTGGCAGAGGGGAATTGCTTCATCAATACCACCTGAGTAGGTAAGCGAACCTGGAAGATGTTAAATAATTTAATGAAGATCATATGAGCGGAGGACCCTGCATTTGAATTAGGCTTTTCTTATTTCATGGTGTTTTATTTATTAATTTGCGGGACCACCTAACCTTATTAAACTGTACTTGCTATCTTTTAAACACAGAATTGCGAAGAGGATGTCCAGATATCAAATGCTTACCCCAGAGCCTGACCTCCCAGCTTCCGTCAGAACATCTAGTAGCTACACTCAGGAATCACGGCCAGGGCTGCACTTCGGTGCCCTCATCCTGCAGCCCCAGACAGTGTCTCTATTTTGTAGCCTTTACAGAGATGTGTTGTTTGCTAAATGGGTATGTATGTTTTGAAAAATCAAGGGGATTTGATACACTTAAATGTGAAAATGACGGTCACACTTTTTGCCTTTAGAAGGCAAAAGATTTATCATTAAAAACAACTTTTAATAAAGTGAGGAAAAGAGCAATAAGAGCCACAACTGCTACTTTAGAACTGCAATAGTGAACAGCTGGCCCCAGACTGCATCTTCTCTCATTTCCTGAATGAATGAAGTTGGCGCCACACTATCTTATAAAATCATGATTTGAATCCAATTACAGTTTTTGAAAACTTGAAATATTTTGGAAGGAATATAATGCTGTTAGGAAAAGGAAGTTGAGAAATACCTGTTCTATTTGTGACTCCCTAGTTCTTTCTTCTCCAATTGTCATTTTACTGCCTCATGGAGGAGCAACCAAAACTAGAGACTTTTGGAAACAATTAAAAATGTTTTAGTTAGAAAATACCTAAGATAGGTAATAAACGCTAAAAAGACAACATTAGATAAATTGCGATACTTTTGTTTTATATTGCCCTACCACTTTGTTTCATTCATCCCACTACAAAATATTTAGGTAGTGTTGTAGGATGAAGAGGCAAGCCCCTTACCAGGACAGGTTTCCCAGCCATAGAAAACGTCCCTCACTGATAAGAATAAAATGTCATGAAAACTCGTGTACCAGTAGAGAACTACAAGAAAACAAATAGAATATGTTGTCTAGCCAAGATAAAAAAAATAACTTCCATTTTCTCAACAATCTATTAATCAAAGGCATATTGGCCTTCAGAGGATACAGCAAGTTAGAAGCAAGACCCACAATTTCTAAAAGTCTCACTTGAGTATTTCCACACACATGCGGATTATTTTAATCAAACGCTTTTGACTGTGTAAGATATCCAACTCAAATTGGCTTCCGACAATTGAAATGGATTGGCTCACATAAATGAACACTGTAGGAGACACTTTTTGTTTCAGGCCTGGATGTATCCAGATATTCAAATACGGCATTTTGCTGTGCGTAACGTGTGCCCATGCTTTTGGCCCAAACTTTCAGGAAAAAAAACCCTTTGTTTTAATTTTTTTAATTCAATTATTTATTTATTTATGTGTACATACTTGTTTTTTTTTATTATAAAGGAATTGTAGCATTTTTTAAAACATACTACGGTATAATAGATTTTTATGTAACAAATAATTACAAAACACAAGAACAGATACAAGGTACAAGACACTTTATGTACCAGTAACAAATTAGTACTACCCATGTATAATGCACATCTTTATTTCCCCCTCAAAAATTTGGGTAAAAAAGTGCACAGTATACATGGCAAAATGCAGGTAATATCATCAGTACTCTACCTTTTTCCATTTCTCACGTTTACTTCCTTTGGTGTTTTGGTTTATGTTGTTTCCTGCAGACCGGCACTTTGCCATGGGGTTCCCTGGCAGTTTTGCAACTGAGTAGTTATGTTAATACCAGGAAAACATCCGGCTGGTGCTAAGGGCCTGACTGGGATTCTGAGATCATTTGGTCAGTCTGTGTAACTTGACAAAGGAAGTCGGACACTGGCACAGTTTTGAATATTATGGGAACCTTTAACAACGAAGTTAAAACTTTAGAAACATAATTTTCTTTCTCTTAAAAAATATTTTTAATTTATTTTTTAATCCTTACCAAGGATATTTTCATTGGGAGAGAGAGAAAGAGAGAGAGAGAGACAGAGAAACATTGATGTGAGAGAGAAACATCGATTGATTGTCTTTCATATGTGCCCCAGGCAGGAATCAAACCCACAACCACCAGCTGAGCCAACTGGCCAGGGCGGGAGGATGATTTTCTAATTATAATTAAATGACCAGCAGATAAACATAAATCAATAGATCAAAAGTATTTAAAGGTATACAGGCACAGGTTATTTGGCAGCTAAGTTATACATAACATCTAAGAAGAGGTAATTATGCTATTTAAATATCAATTTTATAATGAATCCAACAAAACAAACACTAAAAAACTAAAGAAGATGATATAAAAATAAAACAATAGACATATTTTACTTATGAATATAGCAAAATTGGGAAAGGGGAGGGGAAAGGTGGAGATGGGTGAAGGGGGGGAATGGGAACGGGAGGACATTGTGCTTCGGGCGGCTGGTACACCACGCAGTGTGCACACGATGTCCTATTGAGCTGTGCACTGGAAACTCGTACGGCTTTGTGAGATAACGTCACCCCCAAAAATCAATTAAGAAAGAAAAGGCTATTGAAATACAAAGGAAAACAATGAACTTTGAAAAAAATAACATTAAGAATCTAGCAGCATATCAAATGCAGAAATGCCAGAATGACCTGACCAAAAATATCCAGCAAATAAAGCAATTATTGATCATATGTCAGTATATTCAGAAAGCCAATTACATAAAAATAAGCAGCCTTCTTACAATAAAAAACCTACAGAAAATAGCAATAGGATAATATAGTTTTTACTGCAAATCTATTTCAGTGAACATTTTTTGCTCACCCAACACATTTGAAAAGCCTTCCCTCAAGTAGGGAATGACTCATCTTATGGACTCATGCTTTCTTAACATACAGACTGAAAACAAGCTGCACTTATTAATAAATCTATTGTTTTGCAGAATGTATACATAATTCCTACAAATCAACAAGGAATTCAATCAAAAGTATTACTGGATTACTAGAAATATCAGGAGAAACACTCCATAAAATATATGACTATCTAACAACTATGCTGTGCATATAAAACTAATAGAAAATAATACTGAATATAAACTGTAATTGAAAAATAAAATTTTAAAAATTAAATTAAATTAAAAAAACGATTTCTGGGTTACTTTGTTCTTGCTCATTTCTAGGGATCACCATTTTATTTTAGTTAATAACAACTAATCTTTTCAAAATTCCCTTAACATGTTGACATTATTATAAAAGTTTCTAGAATACATTATTTTTTAAATTTCATAATGGTCAGTAGTCACCATTTCAAAATTTGGTTCTCTATAATCTCTGAACAGAGACTTTTAACAGCTTCTGTGCTTCCTAAATGAGCCTTGAATACTCTGACCTGGACATATTTTAAGTTTATCACGTGCATTTCTGAGGCTTCATTTTCCTCTTCACGATATAGCATACAAGACAATAAAAATAAAAGTGCTCACACCCACAATTCCCAAGCAGGAGCCTTATTCCCTTTTTGTGTATTTTTATTCTCTGAATATAGTTGAACCAAGAAAAAAATAAGTAAACCAACAGGAATCTCTACAGCTCTTCCTAAACAACAGGCTATTCTAGGTTGTGTTCCTGCTTACACTTACTTGTGCTTATGCCACTCTTGTGAATTCATCCCACTTGGGAGCTCCTTACTCATTTTGTGTGGGCACTTAACTCATACTGTTATCCTAAACCGCTTACCCAGACACCTGAACACGGAGTGCCTGACCTGGTCCCCTCTACAGCCGTGCCCAGATTTCAGATAATAGCCTCAAGAAGTCCAGATTGGTTGAGCTAATGCAAATTTATACTATGTCAGATACCCACATGTTTAAGAAACAAACTCAGCTTGGTTTCCAGACCTGTCTGCGGCCTTCTAAGTGTCCCTAAGTGTCTTGCTCTTCACTGTTGAAACTTTCTAGACTAGTCGAGCACAACACTGGCTCCTTTCTCAATGGCACATACTTGGATGACTTTGGAATTAATCTGTTCTATTAAGGTTAATCACGAGGTTCTCAGTAATGATACAGATTTTTAAATGGCAGATGACAATTTTTAAAAGATTCCAGATAGCCTCCACTACTCTAGTACTGAAACATATCTAGTCTATGACATAATCTTTTCCTCTTCCAGTACTTTTCCCTCTATTTCCAATGCAGTGCAATTAAAGCCTTGCAGAACATAGCATTTATAAAAAATGAGAGGATAATTTTTTTAAAAAACTAAGTTTTTAAATAACGTACTAAAATTTTTTTATCACATTCACACTCTTTGCAGAGAGATCAGTGAAGAGAAGTATTTATAACCTGATAATAACTGCAGGCAAACACTTCTTTTTAAGTGACATTGTTTCTACTTCATAAAATTTTCATATAATACAATAAGGTACTTAATTGGGTAAAATACAGTAAAAATAGTATCAGACTGTGGTAAGATATAAAATGTCATTCTAGATGTAATTTTATGTATTCTATATAGATGTAACATTTTATATATAAATACTTATATGTATTTATATATGACATCTAGAATAATATACATATGTGTATGTGTATATATATGTATATACATGGGAGCCCCACCAAAAAACAGAATTATATTCTGTAAGGTGGACCCCTTGGAGTCAGGCTTCCCCCACTAGGCGAGTGTTCTAGGAACCCATCTGTGTCAGTGGACCAGCTGGCATTGTTCTGAGAGGCTGCGTTCAGCTTTGGTGAATTTTTTTTAAAGACTCTTTCAGTGTGTTTGCCCATTTCACGATGGGCGATTTACAAGTGCACCTGCCCACACTGCGCTGTGTGTTCAGGAGTTTTGGCCAAAAATGCCATGACTCCTGTGCCCCACCCTCCTCATTCCCCAGTCTTGCCCTGAGCAACTTTTTTTTGTTTGCCCCAATAAAAAAAGTCCTCAAATGGAAATGTTTTGTGGATGTGGAAGAGATGAAACAAAAAATGGCAGAAGCACCAAAAGGCATCAAAATCAATGAGTTCAAAAACTGTTCTGGGCAGTGGAAAAAAAAAATCTTGGTAGGTGTATTGCATCAAATGGAGAGTACTTTGAAGGTGACTGAAGTTGAAACATGTAAGAATTAATACACAATTTTTTATAAATAAATTCCATTTTGAGGGGTCACCCCTCATATATATTTACAAAATGGGGCATATTGCTAAATCTTTAAAAGGATAAAACTCACAATATTTGTTCCCATTCGCCCTACCCTGTTTTTATAACTTTCCAACAATAATTATAAGGTTAAATGAAGTGGAGAAAATAAATGAATTTAGTGTATCATCTGGTACAAAATAGTTGATACTTAAAATGCTCTTAACTACTAACATTTATTATCCATACTGGGTTAAGCATTTTGCATGGATTATTTCATTTCATCTTTTTAAAAATTTGTTAATATTAACTTTCTAAAAAGTTACCATGTTTCAGTAACTGCCTAAAATCACACAGAATATGATGAAGCTTAGGTTTAAACCTAGATCCTGTGACTTCAGAGCCCCTGTGGTTAACTATTGGTGTTATCCCACTTTAATTTGTAAGAATTTACCAGCTGGGATACACGTGAAGCTAATAAGGTAATATGCATGAATCATAAAAGGATGGCAGTCTACCAACTCTCATTATTCAAGGAAGGCACACTGGTAGTCAATAACACAAAGAGTGTTGCATGGATTATTGATGGCTAGGCAAAGCCATAAAAAAGGGAGGGAGGGTACAGTCATTTGTTGCATTTGTATACTTTATTCCAGTTATTCAATCAACCACTAACCAAGATGTTCCTGTGAAGGGATTTCTGCAGATATAATGAAAGTCCCTGAGTACCTGACTCTAAACAAAGGAGGTTATTCTAGGTGGGCCTGACCTAACCTAGTGAGTTCTTTTTTCTTTTTATTTGCTGATTTTGAAAGAGAGAGGAAGGGGGAGAAAAAGAGGAAGAGTGAGACAGACAGACAGACAGACAAAGAGAGAAGGAGAAATATCAATTTGTTGTTCCACTTATTTATGCATACAATGGTTGATTCTTGTATGTACCCTGAGTGGGGATTGAACCCACAACCTTAGCATATTGGGATGGTGCTCTAACCAACTGAGCAACCTGGTCAGGACTGAAATTTATTTTTTATTAATGATAATTTTAATCAGATGTCAATGAAAACCAAATTCTTCACTACAGTTTTAACCTGTCAATGGCTGCAATAATTTTCCACATCCTGGCTTCATGCTCCATGTATTTTTTTAATTATATTTCATTGATTATGCTATTTTAGTTGTCCCAACTTTCCCCCTTTGCCCCCCTCCACCCAGTACACCCCCACTCCCTCAGGCAATCCCCACACCATTGTTCATGTCCGTGGGTCTTGTGTATAAGCTCTTCAGCTACTCCATTTCCTGTACTGTACTTTACATCCCATGGCTATTCTGTAACTACCTACTTGTACTTGGTAATCCCCTCACCTCTTCACCCATTCCCCCCCATCCCCCTCCCATCTGGCAACCATCAAAATGCTCACCCTATCCACGATTCTGTCTCTGTTTTTTTTTTGTTTGCTTAGCTTGTTTTTTATATTCATTAAAAAATCATTCATTTTTTGTTGATAGATATGTGTTAATTTCCATTTTATTGTTTACGGTTTTGATTTTCTGTTCCTTAAATAAATCCCTTTAACTTTCCATATAATAATGGTTTGTTGATGATAAACTCCTTTACTTTTTTTCTTGTTGGGAAGCTCTTTGTTCTTTGATTCTAAATGATATCTTTGCTGGGTAGAGCAATCTTAGCTATAGGTCCCTGCTTTTCAAGACTTTGAATATTTCTTGCCAATCCCTTCTAGTCTGCCAAGTTTCTTTTGAGAAATCAGCTGAAAGATTTACCACCGATTCTCCTCCACTCGCTACATACTTAGAGTGTACTGCAGAGCACATCCTTACTGCAGTATGCCCTTTGACACAGTACATTCAAGGTTCAATGCTGAGTGAGTCGGCACAAAAGACAGTAATGATTAATCCTACAAGCCACTCCCACACTGGGCAGTTAGCTACACCTTAAAAATTCATAGTTGCAACTATGATCATTATAAATACATCCAATTAAAGCCAAACCAAGTATATCCTAAACCTAAATTCCCCTTGGTCAGAACCCAAAATGCTCAAAGCTACTCTGACACCACCAGACCTGAAGGGAAGTATGGAAGCAGGAAGTAGAAGAGATGGCCATCTCAACTCATCTTATGTGAATATCTTACTTCTACAAATTGTGCACAAACATAGGATCGTGTTGTGGCAAACTGAACACTGGCCATCCAAGATGCCTATCTCCTTCCTAATCCCCGACTTATGCAAGTTATCCCTGGAAAGGAAAAAAAAAAAAAAAAAGGCCTTGCCAAATGTGATTGAATTAAGCATTTTGAGATGGGGAGTTTATCCTGGATTATCAGGAGGTGAGCACAATGAAGTTACAGGTATCTTCATAAAAGGGAAGCAGGAAATCAGAGGAACAGAAGGCAATGTGAAGATGGAAGCCAAGGGGTAGAAAGATGACAGGAGGGGCTGCAGTCCAAGGAACACAGAGCCTCTTAAAGTTAGAAAAAGAAAAAAAAAAAACCCAAAGAAGTATCTAGAAGAAATTCAGCTCACACTAACCATGATGAATAAAGTTTTACTGTTATCTTAAATGTTCAGAAGTATCGGAAAAACTCAAAGTATCTAGCCCAGATCAAATAACTCATAAGACCAAGTTAAGATTCCAAACATGTCTGTTGTCAGTCCATCCCTAACATCTAATCATAACAAGTTTCTCCAGATGTTGTAAAGGCACTGTTTCATAAGTGAACGCTTAGACTGTCGGAAAGAAGAAAAAGATCATAAAAACTTAAACCTATGCTCATATATAGAATTACATGTCCCTTTTAAACATTATTAATCCTACTTGCCTCAGTTAATGTGGGAAACTTGAGTTGGCTTGATTGTGTGCGCTCAGTAGGAAATGATAGACAGGCAATGACCATTTATTTTAACTCTCTTAATTGTCACCAAACAATTTCTCTGATTTATTTTGTTTTATTTTCGTCACTAATTCAACAGATATTAATTAAATGCCTACTGTGTTCTAGCCTCTGCATTAGTTACCAGGAAACAAAAACAATAACGTATAACCTTGCCCTCAAGGATTCCTTCTTTATATAGAGAAAAAAATCAACATATAAACAAGTAATCACCAAACAAATGCCAAATGCCGGATTTGAGGGACTGATTGCGAGGAAGCATAGAGAGGAATACCTAACCCTTTTGGGGGTGGCGGGCGGGCTGATGTCAAGGAAGCCTCCATAGATAAGGCTCCACATTAATTGTGTCTGGGGGAAAATAGGAGATAGGTAGATGGCAGAGTGCCTAGGAAGTACATTCTGGCAAGGGTCATGCAAACCTGACATAACACAGATTATTTAACAATATGAGAACTCTCAATAATGTTTAAGGTAAGGGTGTAAGGGAGGGATAAAAATGGGGAGGTGACAGAGTCTGGCAGGAGCTGGGGGACAGAAGACAAGAGGGTGCTGGCTAAATCACCATGAGTTCCTTGCGCTTTATGTCATGAAGTACCTATGTCATTCTATAAAAAATGGAGACCCATTGCAGAATTGCTAAGGGGGTGATTGACAGGACTGTATTTTTCTGATAAGCATTTCAGAAAGATCCCTCTGGTGACACCGTGAAGGGCAGTCAAGAAAGACTCTCAGTTTGGAAGCAGAGTCAACTAGAAGGTTATTATGGTAGTCCTGTGTGGACATGGTACCAGTCCAGCTGGGGCACTGGCAGCTGGGTGGGGAGGATGAGGGCATATCTGCTAAGTGGAGGAGGCACAACTGCTGAATGGGGAACCAGCTGGATGGGGTGGATGTTTGTAGGAAAGCAGGGATACTGACTGGTAATAGTCTTCACTTGGTGTAGAGAGGAAGGGAGAGAGATGATGGCGCCCACCGAGTTTAGGGTCTGTCAGACACACAATGAAGATGTACTATACTATAGGCAGAAGAAATAAAATGAATGATAAGCACAACCACCATGTGGCACTGCTCTCGGCCTTTCACGTATACACGTATACTAACCCTTCTAACCCTAACACAAAGGGAACTGAAGCCCAAAGAGTTAAGTGACTCACATGTGCCCACATAGCTGGTAGATGGTGTGGCTAAAATCATCTTGTTCCGAAGCTATGTTTTATCAAGGACTTTTGGAGGTTACTGAACCCTTTTATATAGGAGTTGTTATATTCAGATTGTTTTTAAGGAAGACTATTCTGTTTGCTATGGGAAAAAATGACTATATGGGCAAACTGAAAGGAGGAGATGTGTTTCATCATTTAAAACTTAACACAATTGGAGACAAGTGTACCTGAACAACAATTAAAAAAAGTTAACACAGTTGTAACTGGCAGGGCTTACTTGAAATGAGCCTTGTACTATTTGGCACAATGGGCAAGCAGACTTTTGGATGGAGCCAAATACAGAGGCTGGCGCAAAGTGTACATGTAGTGTATATTAACTTCTCACCCATTTCTAATTCCCTTATTTTCTCTTGCCTTATAAAAAATAATTTTAAAAAAAGTCATTGCTCTTATCCATTACAGTGTCACCACTCCGAAATAAGCACGGTGGTCAGGAGAGAGTATGGACTGTTTTGGGTATGGACATTTCAAAATTTTAATATACGTAGCTGTCAGTTCAATCTTTAAACACACACACTTAAATTTACACTCTACTGTCTTTTGCCTGATACCAACCAACACACACACACGATGATGGCAGATCAAAGCGGGGAAATCACAAGTGGAGTCTCAGTATATTCGAGTGGGGAAAATGAATTTGGCCAAAAAAGAATTATTTGGCCTGAAAAGAGCCATTCACTCTAAGAATTCTGAGGGATAACTTTGACTCTCCCAGTGGAGTGTAACCTTCCCTTGGTCTTTGATCGTGCCAGACTGCCAGCTCCTCAGCGTGCGTCTCCCAGGTAAGCCTGGCAAAAGTTAAAACTCGGAAATGCCTGCTTTATGTACAAGCAGAACATTTATTTAACAGAATATTGTAACATGCTACACAGCACATAGCATATTGTCGTAAACATACTATTCGGATATGTGGAAAATAAAAATCCGTGAAGATGCTTTTTTTATGCGTCATTTTATAGAGATAATATCAATATAAAATTATGCTATAACATAAAGAATGTTTCTCAAGCTTGTGCTAAATTTTGTTTTATGATCTTTAAACAATTAAAAAGCTATAAAGGTAGAAACCCAATGACAGTAATTATTAAGATATAACTGAAATCATTAACCTCTGCCATACCCAAGCTGTTTCAAAATATCTCCATATTTCTCCATTATTTCATTTGCAGATCTTTAATATAAGGGATGCTTTTCTAATAAACATAAGATAACTATCTTATTACCAGTTAATAAGGGCAAGTAAGCATCCTGAAGACTAGAATCAAGTTGGTGAATTGGGATGCCACATTAATGTTATTTTGATGGCATTAAGTCTGAAAATCGACCTCCCCCCAGACACTCAGTAGCACTTCTCTCCCTTTTGGGAGAGAGAGCATTAATAAACGTCTCAGTTGTTCCCTTCATTTGCTCACTTAGTTTCCATCATCCTCAAGATTAATTTTTGAAGTATACTTTTCTACCCATGCCAGCATTTCTTTATGTTCAAAATTAGGATCCTTTAGCCTAATGCTCAGATGTAGGCTCTGAACTTTTCAATCTGGGGAGGGAATCAAGAGACTTTACACTGATCATGTAATAGCAGGGATCATACCACAGAATCAATATTTCATTCATTAATTTGGAAAAAAATCACCCTTTGCCCCCACTCCAAGCCCACTCCACAGGCACATTCACACTTCCTTCCTCCATGGCTGTTAATCATCTGACTCCTTTCTACTTCTATCCAAGTTCACCTCTCTCCCCCCTACACCCCCATTCTCCACGACCTATTATTAAACTGAGTGTTCATGAATGAAAGGATGATGTCAATTCCACTTACACTTCTCTGCATCGAGAAGCATACTTGGCACTAAATATTGCTATTAATAAATATTTTATTAAAAAATCAAATGAAGAGGGTTTTGAGTTGCTCCCCTAGAACCTGAAGGAACTGTGACCCTCACTCTGAGCTCCAGTCATTGGCTAGGTCTGCGCAACTGCTTTCTTGCCCTCTCTTGCTTTTTAATCTTCCCCTTCAGCCCTCTGCTTAGAGGTCTAGTTGGGGTCAGGGCATATCTGATCAGATCCAACCTCGTTTTGACAGCTGATTCCATGCCATTTCACTTAAAGAAAAGTATTCCTTGATTGTTTCTCTGAATGTTGGACGGTGTCATGCTTTTGCCGCACAGGTTCAGTTCTGTCTGTTTCAGCATTATAATAACAAAGAAACTCCTTGCAAAAGATATCCAGGACTGGAGGCAGAAGGGATCTTCTTTGCTGTTTGTAGTGGGCTACTCATGTTTATCATAGTTTCCCCCTGCCCTTATGTCTACTTTCCCTGCTACATCATACACTCTAAGATACATGCTCTCTGTTTTCCTCACCCCTACCACTCCGTTAAATTCACTTACAAAACACCTCTCCATTTTTCTCCATATTTGGTCAGCACTTCCCTTATAACCCAGCTACCTGGGTGCCTATCCCTGGGCTTCCAGGTTTACTGGCCCACTGTAGCCCATCTCTAGCTTCACCCTCCCCTGAGACCATGGGAAGTTTGGGGCCAAGCACTCATAAACCCCCAAGCACCAACAACCTCATTTCCATACCCCTTTCCAAATACAAGGGACCACGGAGTTTCTGCCCAAATGGAGAGTGTCCATTTGCATGCATGCAGTTCCTCACAGAGTGGGAGAAGCTCCAGAGTGGGAAGGGAAGGGGGCTGGTCAGCCAGGATCCTCCATTTAGTCTCAAATATTAGAAGTGGGCTCAAAAAGGGTAGAGGTGGGCCTGATCATCCCAATTCCAAAGCTTGCTCATTTACCCTCTCCCCTAACTGATCTCTCTGCCTCCACTACTGCTCCCTAACAACCATATCTCTATACGGCAGTCAAATCACAAATCAGGTTCAGCGTTTTGCTGCTCACAACAATCCGTCTGCTTCCCATTGACCTTTCCCCCCCACTGAACTGACAGTGGCCTCCGTGATCTGGAAGACCTGGATCTGCCCACTGCTCATCTCCCATCATTCCTCCTTTACCCTCCACATTCCCTCCACAAGGTCCTCCTCTGATGCGAATCCCGGCCCTCGGTGGGATCCATGTGTTGTGGCTACAATAGACAAATTCACACAGACTACCGAGTCCTGTGGAGGAAAAGGGATGACATGGCCGCTCTCTCAGTGAAAGAGAGGGCCTGCCCTGTCCCTTCCCTGGACAGGCTTTTATTGCTTTTCTGGGCACATTACATTGAGGATGATCCTCATTTACTGTGCACAGGTTCCCTTTAGGTGGTTACAGAAAATAAAGGACAGGGTGTTGCTAATTACATAAAAGAGGAAAGACATTTGCAAATGTAAAGGGAAAAGTGGTTGAACTGGTTACACTGTCCTTGGAAGGTTTAGCATAGATTTTAGGAAGTTACTTTAAAGATATGCAGTAAATGTTTGCTGCCTCAATTCAGGGTGAAGGAGTTTCAGCAAAAAGCAAGTCTTAAAGTGGCCTAGGTACAATGAGGGCCTGATTCCCCACGGGGGGAACCTATATGTGGGTGTGGGTCCTGTGTGCTGGACCTCGTTCCCCACGGGCCTTTCTGACCGGGAGCTGGGCCCACGACACACAGAATGGTCTGCTATACTCCTCCTCCAGCTCAGTCCTTCAGACATTCTCTTTCCTCTGCCCAGGTCTTCACACAAATGGCTCTTCTCTTTCTTTTCATTCAAATTCTGTTTCAAAATATACCTTCTCAGGTATGTCTTCCATGGCCATGCAATCTAACTTAACATTCGATAACAACTCCATCCCTCTGTAGCTCATCACCCTAATCTTTCATGGTAAGAATCACTGTATTAAACTTTCACATTTAAGTATTTGTTTGAATTATTTGTTTCTTTACTGTTCCAGCTAAGGCAACATGGTAGCAAGAGTCTAGCCCATTGTGTTTATGGCTCTATTTCAATGCCTTGAACAGAGTCTGAAGCATCGTGGACGTTCAATAAAGAGTTGTTGAAAGAAAGTAGCAGACAAAGAAGAAAGCGAGATAGGGAGGGAAGGGCAAAAGGACAGGCATCAACAGGGAGAGCTGAGGGCCTGGAACACAGAGAGGCAGAGATCTGCCTCCTGGAGAGCACCCAACTGCCTCCTGAAGCCCCACTGCAAAAATGAATGAATGAATGAATGAATGAATGAATGAAATTGGTTTAACTGTTAAAATAGGCAGGATATCTGCCTATAGAAGACTAGGAGATCTGGAAATAAAAATTGCCTGTTCTTAGTGCCCTATGCCAGTTGAGACATAATAAATATGGCAAAAGTTTGTTATGTGCTCGGTAGTCCTTTCCTGCTTCTCATCCCTCAGTTTCCTTCATTTCATTTCTATGCCACAACCACTTCCTTAGCAGTGACATGCCCAGGAATTTCTCCAAAAATAACTAATCTTTAAAAGAAAATCCATTTTGCCATGATTCATGCATTTACCAATTAATCAAATATTTATCATACTTGTACTATATGCTAGGCACTATACTGCCATCTGATTTTTTACCTGCCTGGAATATCTGCATGGTTGTATTATTACATGGTAAGCATATAAAAGGTAGCAATTAATTTTCTGAAAAACAAGGGGAATGCCGGGTGGAAGAAGAACATTGAAGGAGAGGACTAGGCTAATAAGGATTACTTCCTATGGAAGCCCCCACCTAGGCCATCTCCCCTAAGAGGCAGGGCTCAGAATTCTGCATGTAAAAAATAGTTTTAAGACTAATACCACATTCTAAGTAGAGCATGGGCTGTAGTTATGAAAATGTAACTGTATAGGGTACAAAGAAGTTAAAGCCGCATAATTGGTCAGCAATTGGTTATAATAATTCAACATAAACAGAACTTATTCCCTATGGCCTCCCTATCTATGGCAATGCTCCCAAGTGAAAACCAATAACCAGCCAACATCCAATTGTATTGGCACTTCAATTCCTACCTTCAATTCTCATATTACTCCCATATTACTGTTATTACTCCTTCAGTGCAAGAGGTTCAGTTCACAGGTTTCAGGATTTTTTTTTCTGAATCAATAATATCCTATCTGTTAGAGTCAATGAGGGAGGGAGGGAGAGGGAGAGAGGGAGTGAGGGGGAGAAGGGGAGGGGAGAGGGGTTGAGAGAGAGAGAGAAAGAATGGATGAAAGTGAGAGGGAGAAAGGAATTTAAAAAGTAATCACTGTAACATAGAAAACAGTGACTACAGCAAACAGAAAAATCCCAAAAGATGTAACCCCTTTCAAAAATAATAACATTTATGTAAAACTATTCTTTGATCCCTGCTGGAAAGATTGAATAAAATTAGTTTACTTTTACTATGAATATTATTTTAAAGATTGATTTCCATAGAAGTTCAAAACAAATACCTCCAGAGACAATTCAGCCAAGTCAACTTTATTATGCAGTATAAACATTAGATATTCCTTTCTAGGTGCTGTGCTGAACACAGAAATGAAAGTGCCTGAGATAAAGAAAGAAAATGACAAGAAATACCTCTAAGTTGTGACAAAACTCCAAATATCTGTCAAATTAGAATTTATGGCTATTTGATATAAACTAAAGACAATGAGGAGGCAAATGCAATAAGGGCATAGTTTTGACTAATGTAATATCATTTATTCATACATTTGACAGACTATCCTTCTCACAGCTAACATTATAGAAATCAGAGCCAAAATGCCTTTTTTAAAATTCTCCCAGAAGAAACAGATTTTATTCAATTTTATAAAAACAATATACTATAAAGCTTTTATGTTTATAGCTAAATTTATAGGTTTGTATCAACAGGTACAATTTTTTTAGTTTTGGTAATTTAAAAAATATGTTTTAATAATTTAGAAGAAAACAATGAGTTTGTTATTGTTTTGCTACACACAGTTGATTTTAACTAAACAATATATTTGAGAAGCAACTTGGCAATGGACTTAAAATTTGAATTCAAACAGCAGTAACTCTCCTGGCAATTTTTTTAACTGCAATAAACACACACATATACACATACACAAAACCAGCATTGCTCATAAAGAAGAAAAACCATCAAAACATCTGAAGGTTTGTGAGTATTGAATGGT
This sequence comes from Desmodus rotundus, assembly GCF_022682495.2. Classification (NCBI taxonomy): domain Eukaryota; kingdom Metazoa; phylum Chordata; class Mammalia; order Chiroptera; family Phyllostomidae; genus Desmodus; species Desmodus rotundus. The sequence goes on from NC_071392.1 coordinate 33,832,097, forward strand.
TGAAAAATTGATATATTTATGTTATGGAACATTATGTAGCCATGAAGAAGGATGAGTAGACTCTGTATCACTAGGCCAGGATGATACTTACAATATATTTTTAAGTAAAAAGCTAAAATTGAAGAATAAAGTTTATGCTGTTCTTTCACCTTAATAAAACTTTAAACAAAATAATAATGAATAAATGTATTTGCATAATATATACAGGGTCCAGTAGAAATTAAGGCCTGCTTGAGTGTGGTAGGAGAGTAGTAATATGGGTGTAATAATTATAGTTTTATTTGAACATTTCACCTAAAATGTCATATGGTGTGCTTGGTGTGATGTCGTTATGATACAGAATTACATGCGTATGACTTTGTAATAAAAGATTTTGTAATAAAAATGGGCAGTATTTGTGCCAGACCCTGTGTATTCATGAGCTTGCAGAATGACATGACATGATACATGTGTTGTCAAAAGTCATTACCACAGAAAGGTAAGAATTAGAGGGGATGGGTAGGGATTATTAACTTTTTCTGTGTTCATCTCTAATGTTTCCCTTGTTAAAACAAGCAAATTTTGTTAAATGGAAAATAAACCGTATATTTTGAAAAAAAGACAGAGGAATAAAATTTATTTATTACTTTGAAAGATCTTTTAGTAAGTAACATCCTAGTAGATGAAGATATTTAGTGCACCTTTAAACATCAGCACTGTATTCTGTATTAAACTTTAAGCCATTTCAAGGAAGGCCAGGGTATCAAAAATGAGTCCTGAGGGGAATGCGAATTAATAAAGTGACTGGGATAACCAGGGATATGAATCCAAGGCTCATATACTTACAATAGAAAGAATTAGTCATAAAACAATTATCCATAGAGCAAGTATTGAAATTTTGCCAATTTCCCATGTAAGCTTTATTATATATTGAAAATAGTGTCTTTGTTTTACAGGAATAATTATTTTAAATCATATAAATATTGATTTACTTTAAGACTCTAATACCATGATTTCTTATGTGGCAATAAACTATAATGCCCTTTCACCCAGGAAATTCATGAAGCTGCATTAATGAATAAAATTTCATATGCAAGTCATTTGGTAATAATACTAAAATCTTTTTTGGTCATTTCCATTAAAATTTTTCTAAAACTTAATTTATCTTCTAAAATGTGTTTTTCAGTTGAAAATATCAGCACTTTGAACCCAGAACCCCAAGTTGTGGGAGCCTACTAATTTTTGAAAAATATTATCCATTTCTCCAAATGCTTATTTCTAGACTTAGCAGGAAAAGGAGTTATATCCAGAGCAGTGAAGTTTTTATAGTATATTTAAAAATTTCTTTCACTTGAAAACTAATAATAAGAAAAAATATATTCATCAGGTTCCTTGTTGCCTCTGGTAAGAGCAAAACTGAACAGAAGACAGATTTTTTTTCAAACAACTCCTGATGTCTGCATCCCTACCTCATAGTGAATAAATTCAGGGTTAAGTGACATTCACCTTGGCTGAGCACTGAAGTTGTACAAATGAACCAATTATGCTAATAAATGTTAAACAATAGGATACCTGGGGGTTGAAGGGTAGGGGAGTTTTGCAATTTGTATGGTATATATGCTCACACTGTGGCCAATTTTAAGCTACCAAGTATTTAAAATCCAGATTGTAAATTTCCTAAAATTTTAAGTCAGTTCTGGAACACCAGTACAAGTCAGCTCTAAGTGAACCTGAAGATGATCTTGACTTTCCAACTGTGAATCATGCTAACACGAAGCGAAAGGGCAATCTCCATTTCACGGAGCATTGGGCTGGCTGAGAAAACTCGATTCGTACCATTGTCTCCCACATAACCTGCTCACAGGCCCTGTGTTAACCAAGGTGACTCCACATTCCCTTTGTATAAATGACACCTCAGAGTCCCAGATGTGGTCAGATAATTATTGAGTGTTCACATGCCATGATTACTAATGATAAGATAATGACTGACAACTAGTTTGTACAAACCAAAGAGACACTTAGGAAATCTGATTACAAGCACATTTGGTTGTTAACTGATAAACTAAAAATGTGTTTCTACTTTGTCAGCAAGTATTTTATACAGAAACATGCAAACTGAAGCAAAGGGCATACCGATTTCATGGTTGAGACCCTACTTTGAGTTCTCTAGAAGGAATCCTTATTCAACCTTTACCTTGGCCTTCATTTAGCTCATAAAATTCACAAGAAGGATCAAGCAAAACCATTAGCTAATCCAAAAAAAAGCAAATATTTAAGAACAGTATTTAGTAAATGCTGAGAAAGCTACTACTATAATTAGTTAAATAAGACAGATTTTTGTTATTAAAAAACATAGAATTTTCTATCTCTATCATCTTTGCATTACACAATTTCTTCTCATATTTTAAGATTATCTTTCAACCTAGTAGCAGGTTTATAATCTAATTGAAGCACCTTCTTAACATAATTAAACTAAAGACTTATTTTTAATTATATGATCATAATATAATTAAATGATCATTATAATGATCATAATAATAATGTGAACAAGTGCTAATCACTATTCTTAGTTTCTTAATATATATTACTTCCAATGTTTACAGTAAACATTCAAGGCAATTACTACTTTCCCTCTGAGCAAATGAAGGAAATTTGAGTTTGGAGAAATTAAGTAAATACCACAATGAATAAATATCACTGCCAGGATCTGAATTCAGGTCTCTTTGACCGTCTATGTTCTATCTCCCATATTTTCAATAAGAGAACTTATTTTCTACATTACTGATATTTGCCTTTGCTTGATTGCCTGAGTCCCCCAGAGTCAACATCACTTCCAAAACATGAAGTCCAAGACAAGAAATCCTGAGATAATGATGTTTGTTATGGAATTAACTGTGGAGGCCAAGCAGTGAAGGGAGTAATGTGAGGTACGACCCAAAACTTGAAGTTAACCACAAAAATTAACATGACTTTAAACTTCAAAATAAAAACCTTCATTTTTAATATATTCAGCCACCTGTAAAAATGATCTGCCGTAAGAAATAGAAAATAGATAACATCAGGTATATGTACAAATTAAAATTCAGTAAGTTATTCAGGGTACAGTCTTAGGAGTATATGACTATGTCCAAATATGTGAAGCTATTAAAGCAAATGAGGGATAATGGTTGTAAGGAATGAATTATAATTGATCATAATAACCAGACTAGAGCAGTAACTACTTAATTATATTATTTCTTGTGTGTATATTTGCATTAGAATCATCCTCAATGGGGGTGAAAAGCAGCAAGTAGCAGGATATCTCCAACATTTGGGGGACCAGAAACTATGTAGAAAATCTCAAACCCTCCAGTTTCTGTTTTTTAATTGGTCAAAACAGAAAATGCAAAACGAAATTTCCAAATAGTTTCTAAACCATTTGCAACAACAATAACTTTAGGATTTTAACAGGCCTGAAAGCTTTAAAGAGATACATTAAATAGCTAGCTACCTATCCATGCTAACAGCCACTTAGCTAGACCTTGTTTCAACCCTTGAAGGAGAGAAGACTTTATTCAGTCCATCAGAACCCTGTTGTTCAGCTTTTCACCATGGTGATGTTAGCTGTGGGTTTGTCATACATGGTCTCTATTATGCTGAGGTATACTCCTTCTATACCTAATTTGTTGAGAGTTTTTATCATGAAATGATGTTGAATTTTGACAAATGCTTTTTCTGCATCTATTGAGGTCATCATATGGTTTTTATCCTTCATTCTGTTAATGTAGTATATCACGTTTATTGATTCGTATATGTTGAACTATCCTCACATCCCAAAGATAAATACTTTTTGATCGTGATATATGATCCATTTAATGTGCTATTGAGCTCAGTTTGCTAATATTTTGTTGAGGATTTTTGTATCTATATTCATTAAGGATACTGGCTTATAATTTTCTTTTCTTGTAGCATCCGCTTCTGGCTTTGGTATTGGGTAGTAATTTCAGCATCATAAAATTAGTTTGGGAGTGTTCCCTTCTCTTTTGAGTTTTGGCAGAATTTGATACATGAGGATTGATGTTAATTCTTGTTTGGTAGGATTCACCAGCAAAGCCATCTGGTGGGGGGCTTTCCTTATTGGGAGGTTTCCGATTACTAATTGGATCTCTTTACTCTCAGCTGTTCTGTTTACATTTTCTGTTTCTTCCCATTTCAGTCTGGGTAGGTTATATGTTTCTGGGAAGTTTTTCATTTCTAATAGGTTATTCAATTTGTTGGCATATAATTGTTCACCATAGTATTTATGATCTTTTTTATTCTGTGGCATTAATTAAAATATCTCCTCTAAGTTTTATTTACTTGAGTCTTTGTTTCTTAGCCTAATAATCTTTTCAAAAAATTAGCTCTTACTTTCATTGATCTTTTCTATTGTTATTCTAGTCTCTACTTCATTTATTTCTACTCTGATCATTATTATTTTCTTCCTTCTATTAACTTTGGACTTAATTTGGTGTTCTTTTACTAATTAATGAAGGTCTAAAGTTAAGTTGGTCATTTGAGATCATCCTTCATTTTTAATGTAGACATTTATTACTATGAAATTGCTTCTTAATCTTGTTTTTGCTACATTCTATTAAGTTGGTATACTGATCCTATTAAAGCTTTAGATAACTTGGCTGAAATATGTATATGCCATGCACACCTCAGAAAGTCTGCTTAGGTAACTTAGTCATTCTTCAAAAGGGAAAAAAACATAATGTGTCTTTAATTAAAGTGATACGTCATTTAGGCAAAAGTTTTAAAGGACTAACCTTTAATAAACAAGTCTTAGGTTTCATAGCAATGGAGCTAACCAATAAATTAGCATAAAATCAAAATTACAATTTATGCCTCCTAACTCCTAGTTAATTTCTCAATAAATTTGTACTAAACCAGGCAAAATCTGAGTTAGTCTTATGAAATACAAATTTAAATAAGATACTTATTTTGCCTGGGCGAAATAAGTCAGAAGGGCAAATTATAAGGAGAGTCAGAAGGGCAAATTATAAGTGGTAATACAGTGGGATAATTAACACAAAACTCTCATGTAAAAGAAGCTACAAAATACACAGAGAAGAGATTAGTAATTCTATAAAGAGCTGTAGGTGAGAGGTATAATTTGAAGTAATTTAAATAATGGATATATTACCAGGCAGTAAAAGAGGGGAGGTATTCAGGATGTGCTAAATTCTGGAGGCAAAGAGAACCGGTAGCTGGAATATGACAAGAAGTTCAGAAAAGGTGTGACCGAGACAGGAAGCAGGGCTATCACATACAATTGCTTTTAAGACCCTTAAGCATCACACCAAGGAACTCGGACTTAATTGTGTGAAGTGGGAAAGCAATCAAACATTTAAGGAGATGTATGTGAGTCCGCGGTTCTCAAGGGCACTCCGGCCTCAGTGTAGAGGACGGACCGAAGAGAGTCACAAACTCAGGAAAACTGTGAGAGAAGAGACACATGGAGAGCAGGAAGGACAGAATTTCAAGATATGGGTTTGTCTGGACATGGGGAAGAGAGATGAGAGAGGGCTTCGGGATGACTCTGAGGTTTCTAACTAACAACTGAATACAGTTTGACCCCACTAACAGCAGGGAAAAAGTGAAGAAATAATTTGCAGAGCAGAGGGAAGAGGTGAGCTAAGGAGTTTTTCCTGAGGTATCTGAAAACATCTTAATACATACAGGCAATAGACAGTTCTGCCACACTCTTTTGATGTTTTATTTTCTATTAACTTATTTTAGCTCATAATATCCCTTAATGTGTATTCAGTGAAGCTCATCTTATTACAAGGAGGTTGTTGACCCAGTTTGGAAGGTGGGTGATGCTCTGAATTTAAACAATCCTTACTGTTTTTAAATGCTGTGGGTGTGAGTTCAGTGAGCACCATCCCCTTAGCCAGATCAGCAGAGAGAGTGAATCATAATTGCTTCTAACTGTAAACCACATAGTGCTTTTAAATATAAACCACAGTACATTTGTTAGAATGCTTTCCCATAAAGATTTATGGGTTGAACGTGTGCATTTGGGAAACTTAATACAGAAAGAAGTCTTTTGAATTGCTTTCAGCGAGTTTCTTATCAACCATAACACTTTATGGCTGATGCTATATGTTTCTCAATGACACCACTGCATGCACTTTCATAATTAATGTACTGTACAGCACACCAATAAATTATTGTATTTAATTAAACAGAAAATAGTTTAGATGTTTGCAGTTAAAAGTAGGAGTTAGTTTTATTTTTCCATATTGGAAACAATGAAGTTTGATGATGTACAATGATAGAAACACTATTGTGTTTAACAGCAGAAAATTCATATTGAAGTCATTTCTCTCTCGGGCTGCAAATATTTGCAATTAAATAGGCTGGGGCATGCATAGCTTTAAAATGACCCCCATCTTATGTCAAGAAATTAAATTTTTTCTTGCCTTTCCTATTAGTATGCCTCAGAGAGCCCTGGCATTAATCAGGAGGACTGTCAGATAACCACCAGTTGATTTTGAAGTCATTTTAATTTTTTTGAAGGAGAATCTCATGTTTCTTCTTTCAGCATTTTGACTTTGATTTATTTTACAGCTGTCCTTGGTTTACATATTAGTTTTACACATACAATTCCTGTTCAAAGAAGTCAATAAAAGAACATATTTTATACAATGGTATAGAAATGAATATGCTATTGTGTTTTTCAGAAAATTAATTGCTAATTAAACTTGTTTTATGTACATATTATATGCTATATTTTCTTACTTCATATGAAGATTTTTTAAATCTTGATAAGGTTTTTAAATCTGTTCCCATCTCATATCTCTGCACTAAAAATATATATCCTGATCTTTGAAAAGATGTTTTTGAGCTATTTTTGTCTTAAGAAGTAAGTAGAGTCTCCAAATAAAATGCTTTCGGAGACTCTAGATTTCAGTGGCATCCCTGATTGACTTGGGGAATCCTGGGAACAATGGAGAACTCAGTAAGTAGAACATATTCCTATCTCTGCCTTCAGGGTCGGGCTAGCTCTGCACTCGTCCTGATTTATTATAGCTAAAATTAGATCTCATTTCACAATGGGAACTTTTCCCCCCATAAATCTTAGAGAGATTGCAACTTGACTATGTAGGAAAACAAAGTTTACGAATCATTAGGAATTTAAATCTCAGAGTCCGTAGTGAAAAGTATCATTTGGTAAATGTTTAAAGGACTTTTTCAACCATTTTGGTGGTCTGTATTTGTAACCTTACAGGATCAGTTTACTTGTCTTCCCCCTGGTATTTTTGGGAGCCAGCTCATCCTGGCAGGCCAGTTCAAAACCAGTTCCACTGAAATACAGATCTTGTCCATAGGACTCACAAAAAGTTTTTTGGAGGGTAGGAGTATCAGGATGATTTATTGATAACATCTGTCCTTAGATTTTTGTGAGGTTTAAATCTTGTCATCCATGTAATGTGGCAAGTAGCTAAACAGATTTAAAGCTCGTTTTGCAGGAAAATATTGGCTATCCGCGCAGGCATTTTGGAGACTACCTGATGTGAGAAAGTAGATTGAACAGCACAGCAAGGAAACGGTTTTTGTTTCCACATCTTCACATCAGAATGCCAGCTCTGACTCTGATGCGCGATCACCAAAGTGTATAGATCTTGCGTCAGTCAACAAACAGAATGCCTCTTTACTGAACAGAATTCAGTTTGGAGGTGACTCCAGTCAAGTGTGGCTACTTCAGAGTCCTAGCGATTGGGAAGTGCTACATAATGTGGTCAACACCTCAAGTTCTTGAAGCTTTACTCTTGTACGAGGTAATCAGGAAATTAGGTGTCCTCGCCCCATGGCCTGAGCACTTTTTCATGGAGAAGTTTTGCATTCTGCTTTAATGCTAAGGTCGTAGTTTCTGTGCATGGTTGATAACAAACATACTATGTAGAATATATTCATGTACCTTTTTGACTGTTATACTTAAATTAGGAGTGTATTATATTAACCAGCTTACCTTCAGTTCATCCTGTCCATAAATGCTTTTTTGAATTAAGTTGGTGGTGGAGGGCAGGGGTGGGACATACTCTCCATGTAAAGTAACATGTTTTCATTTATCAGCCAATACTGATATTACTATTACTCATTGCTAATATTCCTTAAGCTTGTATTGAGCATTCGCTGTGAATAGCCTTCTTTTACATGTTGGAACACCTGCCATTCTCAAAACAACCCCATGCGGTAGGTACTATTATTATTCATTTTTCTTTAACGCTTGAGGGTTAGAGAGAGATAGAGGAAGTAAATAATTTGCCTTCAGCTAATTAAATGGTCGAGTCCAAATTTCAGCCCAGGAAGTCTTAAGAACTACATATCCCAATGTAGGTTCCATTTTGCATTGGTTTCCAGGAAATTCAGAGTTAAAACTGAGCGCTCAGCTGCCATGAGCGCTGCAGGTGCCTGGTGTTTTCTTCTGTTGATTTGAACTGGAGTTCTGTGTTTAGTTTTACAATCCACATCAAATAAAGTGTTGAGAGGAGAAGAGTTTCAGACTGTAAATAACCAATGAGTCATATATGTTTGGAATGACTGCAAACACCCCAGCGTACTGTTTCCCCATATGCCGTAGGCCTAATGTACTGAGAAAAACACAGCACTTAAGGTGCCAGTGTGCTTGAATCAGTAAATTCATAGACTTTGGAATCTGCCAAACATTCTTTTTGTTCATTACATTTTGAAACGGGACCATGCCAGCTAAGCAATATCTGGAAGCCTAATTGATTGTTAATTAATAAAGAAATTCCGGATCTCGGAAGATGGCGGCAACATAGGTGGGAGCGGAGTCCACTTCCCCTCAACGCCAGGGAAATACCTAGCTGATCTGAGGAGCAGAGCGAACAGCCAACAGTACTCCAGCATATACGAAGATCAGAGACCAAAGATAGAGGACACTGAAAGATCTGACGGTAAGAAGAGTGCTCAAGGACAATAAGGTCCACGGGACCCAGGACCGCGCGGTACAAGGGCGGCAGAAGCGCCAGCCCTGGCGCAGGGGCTGCGGCAGGAGTCTTGGGAGAGGGCCAGGCTGCGCTGTGAGCAGCCAGGTGCTTGATTAGACCAGGGGGGCTTGAAAAGGAGGAATTTCTCAAAAAGAAAAAGAAAATAGAGACACTCAGGGGCTAATTAGAGAACTCTCGGTAGTAGCCGAGGCCCCTGGCGCCCCTCCCCCTCCACCCCTGGACTGCTACGCTCACCTGAGGTCCGGTCGCGCGCGCGAGCAGATTAGCGAACGGGACCCACACTTGAAACCCCGGAGGGGCGCCCACACCTGAAACCTCCGAGATAATTTGGACCAGAGTCTAGCTGCTCTACCCACAGGCCCAAAACCTCGGAACCGAGTGCCGCGTGATTCAGTCCCAAGGCGGCCCCACCCGCCTGAGAGACTCAAGCCCAGGGCGGCTGGATCGGGCCCCCAAGCACAGAGCCTGTGGCTCAGCGGGCTGCGCGCTCACCAAGCACAGGGCCGGGTGGGTGCCTGTTTTCTAAATACAAAGCTGCTGGCGAGTGTCCTAACCCCAAGGCGGCTGAATCCGCCACCTGCGCGCCAGCGTTCCAAGCCCTGGTGGCTCGATTGGTCCGCCGGCTGCGCGCTCAGGGCACAAAATAACGTCACAGACCCAAAGCGGCTGGATTCCCCTGCTGCGCGCGCACGCGTCACGAGCCAAAGCAGCTGGATTGGCTGATCAACGGACTGATTGACTGCCAGGGACCACACTTACAAAACAGCGAAGAGTGTGACCCAGGAAGAGAGAAAAGTGAAACCAATCCTTCCAAACACCCCCTCCCGTTGCACAGACAGGACACCAGCAGAAATAACCTGTCCGGTTTAAAGCCAACAGAAGGTTTTTTTTTTTTTTTTTTTTTTTTTATCCTTTTTCTTTTTTTTCCTTTCCCCCTGAATTCCTTCTTCCTCTCTCTTTTTTTCTTTTTTTTCATTCCTTCTTCCTCCCATCCTTTACCATTTTTATGTCTTCTTCCTGCCTTCTTTTATCTATTTCTATGTTTTAATTTTTGCTAAAATTCCTTCTTATCTTGCCTCCGATCTTTCTTTATTCTTCCCTCCTTCCTTCCTTTCCTCCTTTACTATTTCCTTTTTCCCTCCTTCCCATCTTTCTTTTGGTTTGTTTTGTGTGTGTGTGTGTGTGTTTTTTTTTTTTTCTTTTCTTTCGCCCCCCCCTTTCTCTTTTTCCCACAGGTGAGACAACAAAACCTGGAGTGCTGAAAAGACTAGAGATAGACCGTGTTAAACACATAAATGTCAGCTCAAGACCAGTGAGCACAGGAGAGTAAGGAGACAGCACCACCGAATCCCATTGGCATTCTACCATAGAAGTTCATATCATAAATCCAGGGAGTCAGAACAAAGCAATTTAAGACGCAGAGGCCAACAAGAAGAACCTCACAAACAATGGGAAGACAAAGAAACAATTCCCAAATGAAAGGAAAGGAGGAAGTCTCAGAAAGAATACTAACCGAAAAAGAGGCAAGTCAACCATCAGATACTGAGTTCAAAGCAATGGTCATCAGGAAACTCACTGAGCTCTCTGAGCTCAAAGAGAACTACCAGAAACTACAAGGAAACTACAATGAACTCACTGCAAACTATATCAACATGAAAAAGGAAATAGAAAATATCAACAAGAGCCAAGCGGAAATGAAGAATACAATTTCTGAATTGAAGAACACAGTAGAAGGAATTAAAAGCAGACTTGATGAAGCAGAGGATCGGATCAGCGAGCTGGAGGATAAAGTAGAAAAAAACACCCAGAAGGAGCAAGAAAAGGAAAAGAGGCTCAGAAAGAATGAAGAGGCAATAAGGGAAATGCAGGACAACATGAAACGTAACAATATCCGTATAATAGGAATACCAGAAGGAGAAGAAGAAGAGCAAGGGATAGAAAACCTGTTTGAAAAAGTAATGATGGAAAATTTCCCTAATCTGAGGAGAGAAAAAGTCACCCAAATCCAGGAAACACAGAGAGTCCCAAGCAAGAGGAACCCAAAGAGACCCACTGCAAGACACATCATAATTAAAATGGCAAATTTCCAAGACAAAGAGAGGATCTTAAAGGCAGCAAGGGAGAAAAAGGAAGTAACATACAAGGGAGCCCCGATAAGGTTAGCAACTGACTTCTCAATGGAAACGCTCCAAGCCAGAAGAGAATGGCAAAAAATATTCCAAGTACTGAGAACCAGAGGCCTCCAACCAAGACTACTTTACCCAGCAAGGCTCTCAATCAAGATAGAAGACCAAATAAAGAGCTTCCCAGACAAAAGAAGTCTAAAAGAATACAGCTCCACCAAACCAGCTCTGCAAGAGATGCTAAAGGGACTGCTTTAAGGAAAGGAAGGAAAAGAGAAAGACAGAGGAACACAGGTAGGAAATAATGGCAATGAATAACTACCTATCGATAATAACCTTAAATGTAAATGGATTAAATGCTCCAATCAAAAGACATAGAACAGCTGAATGGATAAGAAAACATGACCCACACATATGCTGCCTACAAGAAACCCATCTCAGGACAAAAGACTTACACAGACTGAAAGTGAAGGGCTGGAAACAAATTTTCCAAGCAAACGGACAGGAAAAAAAAGCAGGGGTAGCAATACTCATATCAGACAAAATAGACTTCCAAAGAAGGGCCATAAAGAGAGACCCAGAAGGTCACTTCATAATACTCAAAGGAAGAATCCACCAAGAAGACATAAACATTGTAAATATATATGCACCCAACATAGGAGCACCCAAATACATAAAGAAAATATTGGAGGATTTCAAGAAAGATATTGACAGCAACACAATTATAGTAGGGGATTTTAACACCCCACTATCGAAAATGGACAGGTCTTCCAAACAAAAGATCAACAAAGATATTGTGTCACTTAACAATACCTTAGAGGAAATGGACTTAACTGATATATACAGAGCTTTTCATCCCAAAGAAGCAAAATACACGTTCTTTTCAAGTGTCCATGGAACTTTTTCAAAGATAGACCACATGATAGGACACAAAGCAAGCCTCAACAAATTCAAGAAAATTGAAATCATATCAAGCATCTTCTCTGACCACAAGGGTCTGAAACTAGAAACCAACGCCAAGGGTAAAAACCCAAAACACTCAAAAGCATGGAGACTGAATAGCATGCTATTAAACAATGAATGGGTCAAGAACGAGATAAGGGAAGAAATCAAAAACTTCCTGGAAACAAATGAAAACGAACTCACAACAACCCAAAACCTATGGGACACAGCAAAGGCAGTCCTGAGAGGGAAGTTCATAGCAATACAGGCCTACCTTAAGAAGTTAGAAACAGTTCACACAAACAACCTAACCCTACGCCTACAAGAACTGGAGGAACAACAACAAAAACAGCCCAGAGCAAGCAGAAGGAAGGAAATAACCAAGATCAGAGCAGAACTAAATGACATAGAGACTAAAAGCACAATTGTAAGGATCAATGAATCCAGGAGCTGGTTCTTTGAAAAGATAAACAAAATCGACAAGCCTTTAAGTAGGCTCATCAAAAAGAAAAGAGAGAGGATCCAAATAAACAGAATTAGAAATGAAAGTGGAGAGATTACAACTGATACCACAGAAATACAAAGGATCGTAAGAAATTACTATGAAGACCTGTATGCTAAGAAATTTGAAAACCTAGATGAAATGGACACATTTCTAGAAAAATATAATCTTCCAAAACTGAATGAAGAAGAAGCAGAAAACCTGAACAGACCAATATCAGCAAAGGAAATTGAAGCAGTCATCAAGAAACTCCCATCACACAAAAGCCCTGGACCAGATGATTTCACAGGAGATTTCTACAAAGCATTTAAGGAAGAACTAACCCCTATCCTTCACAGACTATTCGAAAAAATCCAAACTGATGGAAGACTCCCAAACTCTTTTTATGAAGCCAACATCATCCTAATCCCAAAACCAGATAAAGACACAACGAAGAAAGAAAACTTCAGGCCAATATCGCTGATGAACATAGACGCTAAAATTCTCAACAAAATATTAGCAAACCGCATCCAGCAATATATTAAAAAGATCACCCACCATGACCAAGTGGGATTCATCCCAGGGATGCAAGGATGGTACAATATTCGCAAATCAATAAACATAATACATCACATCAACAACAGCAAAGACAAAAATCACATGATCATATCAATAGATGCGGAAAAAGCATTTGATAAGATACAGCACCCATTTCTGATAAAAACACTCAGCAAAGTGGGAATAAAGGGAGCAGTCCTCAACATAATTAAGGCCATATATGAGAGACCTACAGCCAACATCACACTCAATGGACAAAAACTTAGAGCTTTCCCACTAAGATCAGGAACTAGACAAGGATGCCCTCTCTCACCACTCCTATTCAACATAGTATTGGAAGTCCTAGCCACAGCAATCAGACAAGAAAAAGCAATAAAAGGCATCCAAATTGGAAAGGAGGAAATGAAACTGTCACTGTTTGCAGACGACATGATAGTGTACATGGAAAACCCTATAGACTCCACTCAAAAACTACTCGACCTAATAAATGAATTTGGCAAAACAGCTGGATACAGAGTCAATACCCAGAAATCAAAGGCATTCCTGTACACCAGCAACGAAACTGCAGAAACAGAAATCAGGAAAAAAATCCCATTCGATATAGCAACAAGAAAAATAAAGTACCTAGGAATAAACCTAACCAAGGAGGTAAAAGACCTGTACTCAGAAAACTACACAACACTGAAGAAAGAAATTAAGGAAGATACAAATGGAAGCATGTACCATGTTCATGGATTGGAAGAATCAACATTATCAAAATGGCCATACTACCCAAAGCAATTTATAGATTCAATGCAATCCCTATTAGAGTACCCATGACATATTTCACAGATATAGAACAAACATTGCAGAAATTCATATGGAAGCATAAACGACCTCGAATAGCTGCAGCAATTTTGAGAAAGAAGAACAAAGCAGGAGGGATCACAATACCTGATATCAAACTGTATTACAAGGCCACTGTAATCAAAACAGCCTGGTACTGGCATAAAAACAGGCACATAGACCAATGGAACAGAATAGAGAGCCCAGAAATAAACTCAAGTCTATACGATCAATTAATATTTGACAAAGGAGGCAGGAGCATAAAATGGAGCAAAAACAGCCTCTTCAACAGATGGTGTTGGGAGATCTGGACAGCTACGTGCAAAAAAATGAAACTCGATCACCAACTTACGCCATACACGAAAATAAACTCAAGATGGATAAAAGACTTAAATATAAGCCGTAACACCATAAAAGTCCTTGAGGAAAACATTGGCAGGAAAATCTCAGACATTCCACGCAGCAACATCCTCACAGACACATCCCCTAAAGCAAGGGACATAAAGGAAAGAATAAACAAATGGGACCTCATCAAAATAAAAAGCTTCTGCATGGCTAAAGAAAACAGCACCAAATTACAAAGAGTACCAACAGTATGGGAAAACATATTTGCCAACGATACCTCAGACAAGGGCCTGATCTCCAAAATATATAAAGAACTCACTCGACTCCACTCCAGGAAGACAAACAACCCAATTAAAAAATGGGCAAAGGACTTGAACAGACACTTCTCCAAGGAAGACATACAGAGGGCCCAGAGACATATGAAAAGATGCTCAGCATCACTAGCCATCAGAGAGATGCAAATTAAAACCACAATGAGGTATCATCTCACACCAGTCAGAATGGCCAACATAAACAAATCCACAAACAAATGTTGGAGAGGATGTGGAGAAAAGGGAACCCTTGTGCACTGTTGGTGGGAATGCAGACTGGTGAGGCCACTGTGGAAAACAATATGGAATTTCCTCAGAAAACTAAAAATGGAACTGCCCTTTGACCCAGTAATTCCGCTGCTGGGATTATACCCTAAGAACACTGAAACACCAATCCAAAAGAATCTGTGCACCCCAATGTTCATAGCAGCACAATTTACAATAGCCAAGTACTGGAAGCAACCGAAGTGCCCATCAGCAAACGAGTGGATCCAAAAACTATGGTATATTTACACAATGGAATTCTACGCAGCAGAGAGAAAGAAGGAGCTTATACCCTTTGCAACAGCAGGGATGAAACTGGAGAGCATTATGCTAAGTGAAATAAGCCAGGAAGTGAGGGACAAGTACCATATGATCTCACCTTTAACTGGAACATAAGCAATAGAAGAAAAAAGCAAACAAAATATAACCAGAGACATTGAAGTTAAGAACAATGTAACAATAGCCAGGGCGGGGGTGGGGGGTGGGGGCGGGGATAGTGGGAAGAGGGTATTACAGGAACTACTATAAAGGACACATGGACAAAACCAAGGGGGAGGGTGGAGAGGGGGGAGGGAGGTGGGTTCACCTGGGGTGGGGTAGAGGGATGGGGAGAAAAGGCATACAACTGTAATTGCATAACAATAAAAAAAAAAAAAAAAAGAAATTCCCTCAGGCTAAAAACACTAATCAAAAGCCTGTCATTTAAAGTTTTGCCCAGAACTCACACTTTGCTTCCAGCCTTTAATTCTAAAGATTTACATCCCACTCAAATCATCTTTCTCCCATTGCATGGGAAAGAAACACACATTCTCAGGTGGTTTAAAACACACCATATTGTTATTCTAACACGATTGTCTCTTATGGCAAGAAATCAGAAATATACCTTGGCGAGGTTTTTAAAATATAATGAAATGAAATTCAACTCTATTCATTGCCAGTTATGGACTCTATCAAAAGAATTTTTTATTGAATTGCTCACATGTTATCTCCTTTGAATAAATTACAATAGAAATAATATTTGTTTTTTTTTTAAGCAGGTGGGTCTTCTTCAAATAGACTGCGTATTAAAAACATCAATGATATATGGTTTAGAACACTAACTAAAAATTTTGGGTAAAATCCTCTGCAATACTGCTTCCACCACCAGATTTCTCCAGAGTGTCCATGCACGCACACTCGTCCCCAAACTGGAACTGTCCATTGTGACTTAGGAATACGCAACGTGTAGCTGTAGAGATTCAGTCCCTACAGTTCTCTCACTAGAAAATGTAGAGTGATAAAATATCAGCTTGGACTTTTGTATATGATACGAGCAGGTTGATGATTGAAATATCAACAAATTGCACAGGGACTTTTTAGTTTCATTCTTCTAATAAATGATACAGAACAAAGGAAAGAAGGATGCATTTAAGGATGTTATTGTACAGTATGCTCAATGAATGTGATTTGATGTATTTAACAATATTTTTTCCAAAAAATTTCTATCTGATTATAGGGCAGAGACTGCATTTTATTAATCAATTATTCCCAATCTCCACAAGACCTAATGCATGTGGCACTCCATAACCACCGAGTGAACTAAATACAAAATAATTTTGAAATTATTTGGCCAGGATTCAGTGCCAATAAATACTAGAGACATGAATATGTAGAAAGAGATCAATACTTCAAAATTATTTATTGCAACATATTTTCTTATGTTTAAAAAACAAGGAAGTGTATACTTGTAAATGCTGATGATATGCTAATGATAAATATATTTACTATGATGCAGTCAATGATGCTCATAATTAATTCCTTAACTAGCTAATGGCTAATCTAATAAATGATATGATTGAAAAATTCTAAAGTTTAAAACAGAAAAACCTCTCATCTATTTATTAATAAATACCTCTTCTTTATTTATATTCTTACACTTAATTCGTTTCTGGAGCAATATTACTTTTAAAGATTTCTTTAATTATGTCATTCATTTAAGAAGGTAATTTTTTTCTTCATGGAAAAAATACTCAAATAAATTTTTTACAAATTCATGTTCTAAATTCTATGTTAAATGTAAAAGGAAATATATTTGTTTTCCTCAAAGGCAAAGGGTTCTGCACTCCCAGGTGGATTATGCTTGAGAATTCTAACAATTTCACATCAGCTACTCATTGATGTCCCTTCTGCTTCTGAACTGGCTTGCATTCCCAAGGTTGCTTAGTTTGTCAAGGCCCAAGCCTCTTCCCTGACCAGATGTGTCTTTGCGCTGCCTTTGACACCCAGCTTCAGGTAGATTTGCCCCTTTTCTGAATGTGACCCCTTTTCAAATATAAACACCCTTACTAAAGTAAGGGTGATCTCATCATTTCAAAATATTCTGAAGTTAAGATAGAGAAAGGGAAGCACATAAATCTACATTGCCTCTCATAAAAGAAAAACTTACTCTTATTTCCCATTTATTAGTTTTGCCATATAATATTTACTTTAAAGGCTAGTCAATTTTTTCCCAGAAATATTTAAATATTCATACAGTCTAAGTTATGTTTTTCTTTGATACTGAAGGCACAAAGATTGGAAATCATTTCTGGCCTTCTTTGAAATACTCATATCACTATGATATAAAACTTGAGGAAAAAAGTCAGCCTCCTGGAAATGTTGCAAAAGATGAGCTAGTTCTATGGTATTCAGTAGCTTGGGGTTTATTTCAACTCAAAATAAAATGGCATGTGTGATCTTGGCCTGAAATGTAGCCAATATATTATTCATATGCTAAAAAGGATAGTTTGCAAACAAATGAGATCACACAGTATTTGCCTCCAAGACACTGAACAGGTTGTATCAGAAAAAAGAAGTGTAGAAATAATATAAGCTCTGCCAATATGAAATAAAATTTTGCTATGCCAGACAAACCTAGTCCTTTAATGTGTTTCAACCTTAGATCCACATTGATTTTTGAAAAGGTTACATTTTACCTAAAGATTTAAATTAAAATTCACCTTCAACAGCCCTTCCTAGGAAACAACTGACTAGTCTCTGGAATCTGAAATTTTGTGATGTGATATAAATTATTTGAAAAATAAAATCCTGCTGCTATTTTAAAATATATAATGCAAAACAATTTTTATCTCAGCTTCCTATCAGTCAGTGGCTTTTTAGAGAAGCAGATCTTACAATATAGCACGGAACTAGGAGTCAGAACTTTTTCCAAACCCTGTGCTATTTCCTGATATGATTACAGTGATTTATCTCATCAGAAGACTGACTTCCTTCTTCACTTCCTTCACCCTTTTATAACACAGTCATGACTAATGCTTGCAGCTGGTAACTTAAGCATAACCCCAACATTTGTAGTTGATTTGTTCTCAAAATAAGTGTCATTGTACATCGGATTTTTATATCAAAATTGAGCCTCGTCTTTTTGTACAGAATTGCTGTTCCTGTTACTTAGTCAATAAACAGGATATTACTGTCATAGTACCACCTGAAATTCCTAAGAAGCACCACTCACTCCAACTTTTATCACTCAAAATAATTCCATTACTGGATGGAGAATCTAATTAAAATAAAAGTTAAATTTTAGGAAGGAGAAAATCACTTTTCCTGAGGTGCTTTGTCTTATTATTTTAGGTCTAATAATTGAAAGGTTAAAAAAGTGACCACGAGGGCAACAGTAGTGACCTCTGTGACAAAGCAAGTGGGAGAGGTGAGTGTAATCACCAAGCATCTAGCTGTTCAGTGAAAAACACATGCAACCATCACCATGAGTCCTATAGATTTTGCAAGTGAACAACTTGAACTGCAGGGAAATTTAGCAACTTTCTCAAGATACGCTGGTTAGATCCTAAAGCCTGTCTTTATATATTTTCTCTTTTATACCACATTGCATCTCAGAATATCTTTTTTCTATTAATACTAGCTTTACCAAAAAAAAAAAAATCTATTAGCTATCCATTGTCATTCATTTGCTCAACAAGCACTTTAGTGTAACAAGCCCATAGTAAGTTTTGAAAATGTAACAGGAGGTCAATTCGTGTAAATAAGTGAGAGATATACAATTACATATACTAATTATAACAATAGCATTGATAATAATTATGACTAATTTTAATCGAGCACTCAAATTGTGCCATGCACAGGTTTAGGTTCTTTATATGTGTTAACTCATTTAATTCACAAAACAACCCTAGAAATAGGCACTGTTACAATCCATGTTTGAGAAATTATAGCACAAAGAACATTGGGAAAACCACTGTAAAACTATCAGCCAAAGGAAGAATAATTTTAGTATTTTCAACAAACATTTATTGCATGTCTGCTGTGTGGCAAGCCTTGCTCAATAATTACAAAAGGCCTCACAAAGAATGATGAAGCACCTCATTCTTTTGATCATCAGCTGATACTTTAAAAATCAAAGTTCTCTTAATGAATAGATGAAATAGAAAACGACATGCAAAGCAACAGAGAACTACAAATGAACCAACAGCATTGTGCACTTGACAATCGCACACTATCAATGAAGTCACTATATCACAGGGGTTTCCAACCTCAGTGGGCTTTCAAAGCTGCCCAGCAATCCCATTTTCCTTGCTAGAGCTGTCTTCCCAATGTCATTTCATGCTTTTCCATCATCTTGAAATCTCCAAATACCCCCTGCTTCCTGCTCACTCTTAGCACATGATCTTGCTTTCTATTTCACAGGAACTTATCAAGTTATTGTTTATAACCACCTCAAAGTCCCATAAATATTTGGGTTAAGATTATTATAGAAAATATTCATGTCCAGGTATTCCTTACTACCTGTATTATTTGAATATACTGGTATTTTTAAAATAAGTCATATCATAATGAATCAGTGTATAATTATGTCACATATAAGTTCCAAAGATCCCATGCTGGATAAACACAATGAGCCAGAAATCATGGGTTGAATAAATGTATTAAAAAAGAGCTTCATTAGACTAATAAGAAAAAACAAATCCCAGAGGTAAAATGTGGCAACATCTGAGAAGAGTTTCTTCCATGACGTTCTCTGTTTCTGCACTAAAAGTCCAAACCTGTCAATTCAGTCCCATCTGTGGAATGTCCTCTCTTCCTATATTTAACAACAGCAGCAACAACAAAAGGATAAAAGAAAGTAATACACGTAATATTCCCTGTTTTCACCATTGCACCCTCACAACTGGTGTGTAGTTTAGTGACTTGATGTCAAAACTACAAAATTTTGTTAGCTTCATGCAGGGCAGGAAAAAGTATTAATATATCTAAGGTGGTTTTCTTCAGTTATAAGCTCTAAACCTATAATTCCCCTCCATCTTTGGTTATTTATTTTTTTGCTCTAATACAATGGGGACAATCCTTCTCCTGCTTCAAGGTCATCCATACCACCTTTGTACAGAATGTTGTCCTATCCAAAATCTTGAGAGAGTAGTTCTAAAGATTCTTCTTTCTATTACATAAGTCTTCTAATATCTTCTTTATTCTGAGTCTTCTCCTCCCATATTTACACATACTAAACTCTATCATTATCTTACAATAAAACAGTGGTATGTGCTTTGCATGCAAGCTAATGGACACTATTAGTCAGTGCTTTATTTGATCTATCACTCTCAGAGTCTCTCTCTCATGGGTTTTCTTGATTCCACTTCACTTCCTGCCTTTTTAGTTACCGCATCTTTATTTAATTTGTGAACTCTTTATTCTTTATAGGTGCCTGAAATATTGATATTTCAGATAGTATAATCATATATGTAGAAAATTCTAAAGACTACATGTACACACAAAAATATTAGAAGTAATAAAAGAATATAGTAAAGTTGCAGGATACAAAGTCAACATAAAAAAATTAGTTGTGTTTCTAAACACTAACAGTGGACTATATAAAAATGAAATTAAGAAAATAATCCATGTACAATAGCATCAAAAAGAATGAGATAGGAATAGACTTAACTAAGGGGGTGAAAATTCATTGCTGAAAGAAATTAAAGAGGCACATAAATGGAAGGACATCCCTGTTCATTGGTGGGAAGTCAATGTTGTTAAAACATCTGTATTATCCAAAGTGATCTGCAGGTTCAATGTAATCCTTATGAAAATCCCAAAAACATTTTCTTAGATTTTATTTATTTATTTATTTATTTATTTATTTATTTATAGAGAGGGGAAGGGAGGGAGAAAGAGAGGGAGAGAAACATCAATGCTTGGTTGCCTCTTGTGTGCCCCCTGCTGTGGACCTGGCCTGAAACCCAGGCACATGCTCTAGACCAGGAATCGAACCGGTGACCCTTTGACTCACAGGCCAGCACTAAATCTACTGAGCCACCACCAGCCAGGGCACAAAAGCAATTTTTATGGAAATAGACAAAACAATCTAAAATTCACATGGAACCACAAAAGACCTTGAATAGCCAACACAATCTTAAGAAAGAAGAACTAGGTACCCTCATTCACTGCTGGTGGGAATATAAATTGGTACAGCCACTACTAGAGTTGCCATGTTACCCATCAACCCCTCTGCTGAGTATCGGCCTGAAAATTTTTTAAACATTTTTTTACAAAGATATATGCACCCCTATGCTCATTGCAGCATTATTCTTGGTGGCCAAGACAGAGAAAAAAAACGAAGTGTTCTTCAATAGATAATTGGATAGAGAAGATGTGGTGCATATATACAATGAAATGCTGCTTGGCCATAATATGAAGTAGTGCCATTTGTGACAACATGGGCGAATCTTGAGAATATCATGCTAAGTGAAATAAATCCAACAGAAAAGTTCAAGAGCCATATGATTTCACTTATATGTGGGATATAAAACTGAAAGCACCAAATGAACAAACAGAAAAAAACAAACAAAAACTCATAGACATAGACATCAGTATGCCTGTCACCAGAAGGAAGGGGGAGTTAAGGGTTAGTAAAGGGGGTCAAATATATAGTGACAAAAGAAGATTTGGCTTTGGATGGTGGGTACACAATGCAATATATAGATGGTGTATCATAGAATTATACACTTGAAACATATATAATTTTATTGACCAATGTTACCTTAACAAATTTAATTTAAAAAAAAAAGAAAGAGGAACTAAGTTCAAGGCATCACACATCCTGATTTCAAAATATATTGCAAAGCAATAGTAATTAAAACAGGATGGTATTGATATAAAAATATATAGACAAATGAAACAGAATAGAAAGCCCAGAAATAGACATGTGCATATATGGTCAACTGATACCAATAAAAGGTGACAAGAATGTATAATGGGGAAAGAACATAATCTTCAAAAAATGGTGTTGGGAAAACTAGATAACCACAAGCAGAACAATGAAATTTGATCCTTATCTTACACCACACACAAAAATAAACTCAAAATGAATTAACAATTTAAATGCAAGACCTAGAATTATAAAATTCCTAGAAGAAAATATAGGTGAAAATCTCCATGACATTGGGTTTAGCAATGATTTTTTGCATATGACACCAAAAGCACAAGCAATAAAAGCAAAATTACACAGTGAGACTACATCAAACTAAAAAGCTTCTTTACACCAATGTAAACAATCAACGGAGTGAAAAGGCAACCTTAAAAATGGGGAAAATATTTTTAAAGCATTTGCCTGATGAAGAATTAATATACAAGGAACTCCCACAACTCAAAGCAAAAACAAACAAACAAACACAAACCTAGTTTAAAAATGGGCAAAAGGCTTGAATAGACATAGCCTTGGAAGATATACAAATGGCTAACAGCTACATGAAACAATGTTTAAATTCACTAATCATTAGCGAATGAAGTCAAAACTGCGGTGAGCTATCACCTCACACGTGTTCGAATGGTCATTATAAAGATAAATTAACAAAATTAAAGAAAACACACAGAAAGTAACAAGTGTTGACCAGGATGTGGCGAAACTAGAACTCTCATATACTGTTGGTATGATTTTAAATAGATGCAGCCTCCATGGAAAACAGTGTGGAGTTTCCTTAAAAAATTAAAAATAGGATTATCATATGATCCAGCAATCCTACTCCTAGTTATACATCCAAAAGAATTAAACCAGGATCTTGAAAAGCCACCTGAGCCCCTGTGCTCACTGCAGCATTATTCACAATAGCCAGGAAAAGAAAACAACATAAACAGCCATCAACAAATAAATAGATACGGAAAATTTAGTATTTACATACTTGCTTTTGAAGGATAACAATTAGTAGAATTTTGTTTTGATAAGCTATGAGGAAACTGAGCAATCAGTATGGTTATCACCTTAAACCTGCAGTTGAAACTGCTCTAAGAGAGAACATATGTGCTTTTTAAAACAATTTATCTTACTGAACTTGTTTATAACCTTGATGCAGTTTGATTTTTGTATACAATGAATTAAAGAAAATTACATTTAATTTGGAAATGGTCTCCCATTATTGATTCTTGAAAATCCAAAGAATAGTACATGCACATGTAGTACAACTAGCAGAGATTGCCTTCATTACTTTGCAGCCTGTCAGTTTCCAAGGCCATTAATACAATTGACCCTTCAACAGTAAGGGGATGAGTGGCACCAACCTCCACCCAGGTGAAACTCCATGTATAATTTTTGACTCTGAATAATTCAAGTTGCCCCTTGATAACCATGGAGGCTTGGTTCTAGGACTCCCTCTGGAAACCAAAATCCAAAATCCATGATACTTAAGCCCCCTATATAAAATGGTATAGATCAATAGATATGGCTGACTCTCAGCATCTGTGAACTCCCCAAAGTAGATCAAATCAGTACAGGTATTTATTGGAAAATATCTGTGTATAAGTGGACTCATGCAGTTCAAGCCCATACTGTTCAAGAGTCAACTACAGTTTCATAGCAAATGACAGTCTAAGAGCTCAAATTCACACATGCTTTGTTAAGATTTCAACTAATTACAAGTAGCAAGGCCCGCGTCACTCATCAAGTACAACATTCACCCACTTAACTTTTGTTTAGAAGCAAAAAGTCTTTTTCTAGTGCCATGACCAAGTTGATTCTGCGGGTTTAAAACATCTCTGAGATCTATTAGTTTAACCTCAGTTTTTGAGGACTTGAGAGTCAATAAAATGTAAGAGTTAATCATTAGATCACTACTTGCAATTGTGTAGTAAACAGAAGAAATTGAAAAGAGTTAAGAAGTAGCGAAAGTAAGCAAATCACATACTATTATAGTGGGTCATGTGAATGCCTCAACAGGCACGAGTGTAAGTAGGTACTTGAAAGCTTTCATTTCTTCCCATTCCCTACAGGCCTGAAATGTGGACCATATGTATCTGTTAGAATACACTTGGTATGGTTAACATAGGTATATACTCTAGGGCCTGTTAGCATTAACCACCAAAGCATAGTATCTCTGAATTTCTGCTATGAACTTGATAGGAAGATAGTTTAAAAAGGAAAAGAAGGAAGAGAGTAGAATTATAGAATAGGGTGAGACCTTTTTCTACCTGCTATTTGGGAGGGGAGAGGTTGTTTATTTTATTACTTCTATTCTGAGGTAATTATGATCAAAGCAGAAAAGTATCTCCAGAGATTATTCCCTAGAAATATCACCACATGAGAATGTTCAACACTATGCAACCTGACCGAGCAATGATGGCTGTGTATATCATGCAGGTACATGGAAGGTGCTATCAGTAAGGAATTCCAGACCATCTGAAGGATCGCACACTTTCCTGGCTGCACATCAGGAAAAAGAGAGAGAGAGAGAGAGAGAGAGAGAGAGAGAGAGACTCTTCTCTGAGGGGCCTCTGGAGACTGTTTGTAAAGAATGTAATAGCTTTCTCTGCTAGTCCCAGAAAAGAGGTAGTTACGGAGCCTCCCAATGGCTAAGCCACTGGTTATAAATAAATGGCTGAACATGAGTGCAGGTTGTGAGTGTTCCAACTGTGGAGTGGAGAGAACCCTAGTGACAGCCATACTTTTATCCCAAAGTGCCAAACAAATATCTGCATGTGTCTTGATATGTAATAGTAAGGGAAGCCCTAAGTTAGTGGGATGAATTGTTCATTCAATAGGGAGAGGCTAAAACTGCATAATGAGCTAAGCAATGAAGCATTACATCTCCGCACCCTCACTATTGGCCCGGAACATGCATGGCTTTCTAACATTGTAAAGGAAAACTATGAGATAGACTCCGTCAGGAGAACAAATCATGCCTGCTTGCCTTCCGTCACAAATAAACGCTAATTCATACTCTAGTTTCATGGGGTTTAAGTTCCATCTTATTTATTCAATGGAATATTATTAGACATGAGAGCTCTGCAGAATCACAGCTGCTTGGCACAGAAGTCCTTGCTATTTTAATGTAAAATGTGAAGCATCTCAAGACATAGTCATGGAGTGTAAGGAGACATATGGTGAAGGTCAAAGTGCAGCACCAGACGCCTTCCCCTTGGCAGGGTGCTGCCTACAATTTGCTAAATTTAGGAATCCTATGTAAACTTGGTTCTGTTATATTGATTCTCAGTTTAAAATTTCCTATTCCATGGGGGGAGAGGGAGAAGTGACATGAAAAATGAGGCAAGAGTGACGCTGTGCCACAGCCAAGAAAAGTTTAGGTACACGAGTAGGGGCCTGACGGGAGCAGCTAAAGTGGGAATCAAGGATGATCAGACAAGGGATTAATGAAAAAGCACCGGACAGGCCACTACCTATCCATGGATTTCCCATGTTTCTCATGCAAATCTATGCAACTCTTGAAGGCTGTTGGTGTGAACAATGGATTTTTCTCTATCTACTGATTTGGGGAGACTTTGAGTCTTGCCCAAGACTGCAGGCCTACTGGGAAATTATTCAATTTGGGTAAAATGTTCAAGTACATTGAAATGGTTAGTAGAGATGAATTAATTAATGTACAAACCAAAGGTTGTCTTTCACAAGTATTGGTTTAGCTGAATTTCATATATAACCTTATTTTATTTCTATATCATTAATAAGGCAGAACATTGAACGTATTTCCCCCTGAACTAGAGGAATGATAAAATGTTTGTGTCAAGAATTACTGACTGTTGTGTTTGGCGAGGGAGGACATCTATCATCTTTACACATTAACCCACTAGGGGATTAAACACAGTTCTCCGGAGTTCTCAGTCAGATATTTGGACAGACTAAGCCAATTAAGTTCACCAGTGAGAAAGCCAGAACTACAGGGGAAACTTATACTACATTGCTCACTGTTGGAAATCGCATTTAAACAAATATCTAAGGTGTCTATCATCACCTTCCCAAGTATTAAAGACGGGGTGGTAGAACTGGCAGAGGAGAATCAGGCAACAAATATTCCTATCAAATTCTTATAGTACTTACTTGCTTTTGTGATGCAGATTTGGTATTTATGGATTTGGAAGTCAATTTTTTGCTGTGTATGTTTGTTTACCTGTCTAGTTAATTTTTCTCTCAGGATATGTGAGAATTATTTTATGGAATAACATGGACTAAGGTAGGTTATTATTTAATACACTAGGTTCCCCTTCTAGTTTGTCTGTCTAACCACAGTGTTCTTCTACTTCCTTTTGCCTTGCTTTATCCACACAGGATACCCCACATTCTCTATCACTGATGAGCAAGAAGTGAATATTAACAACAGTTAAGTATTTCTGTGATGTCTTGCTCTTATCTAAGCATTAGGAAAGCAGCCTATAAGCCTCTTTCCAAAGGAGACACTCCTGATCAAGATATCTTCTCTTTAAAAAGTTATAGAAAATACTGTTCCACCGACCTGTGTGCACTTCAGTAATCCTCCAGAGCAAATAAATGTGAGCACACATATTTAAATACCATTTTCACACACACATACAGACACACAAAAAAAACCCTTGGGATTTTAAGAAAATATTAAGTAATTTGAAGCAAAACAACAGCAGGAAAAAAACCTAACATGTGCCCCGACAATTAAGATTTCCAGATATTCTAGTTTAATTGCAGAAAGAAAAGTTATGTTCTACATAAACGGGCTCTCAGAGTGCACAGATGCTGGCTGTCACCATCGCATGAAAATCAGAGGTCACGGTGGCAGGTTCAAATGCTTCATTTGTAAGTAAACTACTCACCAGCTAAAGAATTTTTTAATAGTGAGTACTAGCTTTATAATTCCCACATGTTTCTTCTCTCTTAATTGCTCTTAGAAGTATGACTAATGTAAAATTACCTTTCTCTGATAAAATCTTATTACTCTCAGGAAAAAATACGGAAATAACTATATTTTAACTCTATCAAAAACTCTTACCCAATAATAAATAATACAACAGAACATCCTGGACTTCTTCCTGTGAAGAAGCATAGCAACCAAAAGCTAACATTTTATAGAAGAAACGTGTTCCAAAGTGGAATTTAAAGAGCTGTAAATTTTACATGACCTTTCAACAGCTTTACACTCTGCTTTGAGACACACAATAATTTTAGCTCCCTAAATGTGGACGAGAAATACAGCCCTTGAAAGAGAAAGCTTTATAAGATGTAACCCTTTATGGAAAAGATCTGCCCTGTTTTGGGAGAAACAACAAAGTGAATAATACTAACAAAAATTCTGCTTTTTTGATGTGAAGTAAAAAAAAAAACTATTAAATGTTTTGGTGGAGACTATTTTCAGTAAGCATATGTTGCCCAGTTAATGGAGAAACTTCTCAAGTGTACAGTTTGTTTTACGCTAACAACCCTTCGTCAACCTCAGGAATTTTCATGCTACCTGAGTATTTAAAGAAGAGACAGAGAGAAAGTGAGCATCTCTATACTAAGAAAGAATTAATAACTATCAGCTTTAGCTTCACAGTTAAATATAGGTTTACATTTTTTCTAGATTATATCATTCTGGGTGACTAAAGCAGTTGATGAATATAATCACAAAGAAGCATGAATATAAATTCAGGCAACACAATTTCCTGTTCTATCTCTGTTCTTTACAGGCTATGAAACTTTGAACAATACTCCCTGACCCTTCTAAGCTTCAGCCATGAGATTAAACTAGAAAATAAATATCAATATACTTTGAAAATTCTATAGTTCTGCAGTATATTATTATTATTATTCATTATTTAACAACCCAAGAAAAAGCAAGAGATGCAGTCTTTTTGGTCAGGTGGCTTAAAATCTAGTTAGGAAGTAAAATACATATAACTACAAAATAAATTAAGAGCAATAAATTTAATTCTAATCTAAGGATTTGGTGATGGATTTGAAGCTGAGGGAAAATTTGAGAAATGAGATTCAATAACATTGTGTATAGAGAATTAAATGGAAGTCTTTTTTCCCTATGAGATTGGGAAATATGTGTTAAGATCGATTGAAATTAGTTTGGTTCAAAAAGAATTCTATTTGTGACATGATATAGTGTTTTCAGTCTGAGATGCAGAAAGTTTCACCTGAGCAAATATTTATGTTGTGAGCAATTGGTATTATCTGATTAGAATTTGAGAGGTTCTGCCTAGAGATATATTTTCGGTTAAAGAGATAAAACAATGCAATTATGAGTATGGCTCACATTTAGAGAATAATTAGGAATCAAGAGTTGAGGCTTAATGACAAATCCCATTGTAACTAGACAAAGAGAGTGGTAAGAGAAAGCAGAGAAGCAGGAAAAGTGCTGTAACACAGACTTAAGAAAATGAAAATCAAAATGACAAACTACAGGAGCTGAAAAAGAATTCTGAGTCAGAGGGTATTACTTGAGGAAGGAATTTTAGTAATATGGCAAGCAAAGATAAACTGCAAAAAGCAGAATTATTTAATAATGAAATAAACCAGTACCTTGTGGAAGCAGCAAGGATGGAAACAGGTAATCAAGAGTTCAGCAGGTACAAGAAGGGAAAAAAAATCTTCATAGTGGGAAAAGTAGTTGAGCTGCTGTAGGGTAAGTGGAGGCAGTCTGGCTTCCTCACCCAGGGGTCTGGGTAGCTAAGGGGAGCAGTGTTCCCATAGCCTTGAATGTGCCTGATAAGCAGTGTTCTCATAGCCTTGAGTCTGGGTTCAATAAACTGTTCTCATAACATGAGGTGGGCTTGCATACTCAGAATCATGCTATGTTATATAATTTTCTGGCTTTTGGCTGGCTTAGTGTGCCTCTAGTACTTAAGTCAGTAGGGACTCCCTGCTGGGTGCCACGCTGGGGAGCAAGGGCCACGACACGTGCCACACAGAGACATGCAGGGGAACACGGGGCCTACAGCGTGCGTGGCTCACCCACCTGTGAATAAAGGCATGTCAGACATCCCCACGGCTCCCTGAATATTTTTCCGTCTGCCTGAATACCGTGAACCTGTCAGGACTTGCACAGTCGCAACACAGCTGGGTAAAAATGTGCAATCTGAGTGAAAATTCAACATGTTCCAAGGTAAAAACGGAATAGTCATTGGAAACAGAAACTTGAAAATACTTAAGAATGAAAGTTTAAACCTTAGATATACTCAAGGAGATGGGAATGAAGAGTAGAGGGTTAATCTGAAACAGAAAGGAAAGCTTTTCTTCCAAGGCTTAGTGAAACTCTGCAAGGAGGGTTCAATATGAAAGGAGAGAATACGCAAGAGAAATCACGCCAGGTGGTCTCAATATTTCTTCTTAATTAGAAAAGTTCACCTGGTACAAGTGAGAATGTGGGGAGCAAGAGACTGGGAACCAATGAGAGAGAATGAAGTCTGCCCATCCGCTGTGGAGGCTGTGCTGGAATCAGTGAGCAAGTAGGGGCACTTTTTTTGTTTCTGTTTTTTTAAGGAACATCAGGAAAGACCTGGTGAAAACTGCATGTCAATAATCTGTGTTTTGCAGGTCAGCAGAGCTCTTTGTTTTTCTAACAACTGATCTGAGCCTCAGTAGGGTGTAGTACATGGGCAGGTGTAGTACCTTACAGGGAAGGTTTGGCTATGGAACTCCCAGTGAATGGCCAGCATATGGTGAGTCCGTTTTTCCTTTTGAGCTCCCAGAGGTTAATTTTGTACTGATTTAGGGTAACACTTTCAAGAATCTGTTTTTGCCAAAGTAAAGAATTATATATAAAAACTGGTTTATTCTTTCTTTTTTGTTTTTTACTTCTGATACTGGAGGTTTAATGCAGTGCATTTAGGTGTGGTCCGGAGAGATGGTCCATGACATGAAATTTGCAAAAGAGATTATTTTGTCGATGCAATTTCAGTGATAACAAAGATGTTATTTTAGTGGAGTGGTGGAAGTTATCTAGCAGACCTCATTCAATAGAAATGGGTAACTTTACAGCATTTTCTATTAACTAGACTATTGTAGAAGCTGAAGTTAACTTGTACAAAACTGATTATCATGCAAATCATTATTGTCATTGTAAAGCAAATTAATTTCATCTGATACAGCTGAGATACTATTGATCTCACTTCTCTAGAACATGATATTTTATTGCTCTATTGGTTATTGAATAGTTTTACATTTATTGGCAAATTTATTTCAACATTCCTGATGACCCATGTATTTTTTTTAATTTTGTTGATTGATTGTAGAGAGAGAGACAAAGACATGGATTTGTTGTTCCACTTACTTATGCATTCATTGGTTGCAAGATTCTTGTATGTGCCCTGACCGGGGTTTGAACTCACAACCTTGGTGTATCAGGATGACACTAACCAACTGAGTACCCAGCCAAGGCCTGATGACCTATATTTTTTATTTCTCTTTTGAGCTTAACATCTGAATCTCTCATTAATTTATTTGCTTCTATACAGCCACTTTTTCTATGTCTTTTTAAAAAATTGCAGGGATACATATTACATATATTAATTATATGAATAGCTTTCGATAACATGTTCATTGTACTGCACAGTATTCCACCGTGTAAATGTACCATAGTTTTTGATCCATTCATTTGCTGACAGGCACTTACCATATGATCTCACATATAAGTGGAACCTAATCAACAAAACAAACAAGCAAGAGAAATAGAACCAGAGACATTGAAATAAAGAACAAACTGACAGTAACCAGAGGGGAGGGGAGAAGGGATAATGGGAAGAAATAGGGGAGGGCCATCAAGGAACATATATAAAGGGCACATGGACAAAGCCAAAGCGGGTAGGATCGAAGGTGGGATGTGGGGATGTGTGGGGCAGGAGGGTAGTGTGGGGAACTGGGGAATGGAGACAACTGTACATGAACAACAATTAAGGGAAAAAACAAACAAACTATGTTCAAAGGCTGGCTTCCCATTAAGAGTTTCCTGAGCCTGGAAAACCCAACTGTACACCCACCCCAGTCTTGTGTGCTTGACTAAATATAAAGATAAATTATGTTAACATCAGGAGACATTTTGTAAAATGCCTTTTAGCATAGAGAGCTCATTTTGCACAGATAGACGGTGAAGAGGTGCCTTCTCTACATCCTGTATAAAATCCAACTTTAAAAAAAAGCATGCTCCATCAAGCCACTGTTCCTCCAAAGACTGCCAAGCTCCCCTCTCTTTCCTTCGAAGGTTGAGAAAGAATCAAAGGGACCTTAAGAGTTGGAATGAAATCACGAGGAGAGACCAGATGTGCGAGCTGCAGCTTTCAGTGCTGAGATTGTGCCCGGCCCAGAGGCACTAGCCAGAGGTAATGGAGGTGCATGCCTGCTTCCACTGTTGTCTAGCCAGTTACCCCATGGCAAGGCAACCCCCACCCCATTAAAAAGAGCATCTTTCGCTACTAGAAAATAAATGCTTAATGGCCTGTGGTGACATTGCCAGCGCATAAGAAAATAATATATGTGGTTAGTCAAGAATGTGGGAGGGGGTGGGCGGCACAGGGGAGAGCAATGGGGGGAAAATGGGGACAACTGTAATTGAACAATAAAATTTTTTTAAAAGATCTAAATTTATGGAGGAGTTTAGGAGAATGAAGATTGGAGACTCTTCCGAAATTCGCTCCCTTGTGGAGTCTGTGTTAACAGCTCTTGCCGCTCAGAGAACGGTTGTTAATGAGAACTTTTTGTTGACACTTAACTCTTTAACTCCTGTAAGTGCAGACATGGAAGTAACTGCTTGGAAATTTTAAATAGCCATGGTATCCAACTACGTGTAATTTTTGTTTTGTGATTACTGTTATTAGTATTATGAAAATAATTACTAATTATTTTAATACTTTTGTTTCTCAAAATATTATCCCATACAAGATTGCAAATCAAACAAGCAAAATACTTGTCCTTTGAGATGCCTTAAGTGAATAAGGTTCCAAAACTGATTTAGATGAAGTTGTTGTATCTTTATGTGTGTGACCAGATCAAATATAAAGTGTCTTAAGAATTAAATATATGAATTTCCCATCCATGATAGAAATAATTTCGAATATAAGGAAATAAGCAGAGGAGAAATGTTAGAGTAATATGTTACTCTAACATATTAAAAAAATAAAGAGGTTTATACCTCTCTGGTCCTTAATCTGGGAGATTAGGAAAAGACTGCAGTAAAGAAATCATTAATGCCTGAGAACCCCTTAAGTCCAAAGGATTGTTGCCAAATTCCAGAACAGTCTGTTCTAGTATAGCGTTCCATATATGTTCTTATAAAATCATCTGTCTGCAAAATTCTAGTTACAAAAACAGTTATTTTATAACTGAAATTCACTTGAAATTGTTTATAATTCTCTTCCTCCCTAATCCTGCCAAAGAGAATCTCTAGTCCAATTTTCTCCTTCTTTCCCTAAATTAAATAAGAATAATTATGCCTTGTGGAAAACTGCCAGGTATGTTTATATAATAAAGAATCTGGGACAAAAAGAAACATAAATGTGACTCAGAGCTGGTTGAACAGTGCTTCTGAGGGGTGTGGCAGGTCTGCAGTATAGTGGAGGGTACTGGAGAAAAAAATTTATTTGTGTCGTGTTCGGAAATACTGCACACTCTTTAAGCCATGAAAGTAAAGATTTTGAACCAGTTGATATAACCTTAAATTATTGGACTCTTCCTCCGGTGATAACACTGGTTTTCGATTGAACCAGCAGCTAGGGTTTCCAAGCGCAGTTTTCACATACGGAGTGCGGAACTTTACATCTGTAATAACTAATTTTGCCTCAAGAGGAAATCTCACTAATGAAGGGTTTTATTTATTATCTTGAGCATTTTGTTAATGCCACCTGAGAATAATAAGTTGGCTCATCAAAATTAACAGCAATAATTTATTTGCACTTCAATCTATACACACAGAAGTATTTCAACCTTTGACCCTGACTTGTAAATTTTGCTTACAGTAGAGTTCACAACTATCCAAAGAATAAAAACAAAATCTGTGACGTACACTACAAAGCCTCTGAGTGCCCGGCCACCCAGTGCTTTGCGCCCAGCCAGTGGGAGTCAGCATATAGCCAATAATATTCCACACTTAATAAATCAATCATTTTATGTTCATATCAAGCTCTAACATCTCTGTCTGACATTAGGAAAAATGCCTAGTTTTGGAAAACATTTTGTGATAGAAAAATGCTGCCTTGGAATAGAGTCAGAGCATAAGGGTTAGTAAGAAGAGATGGACTCAAGGATAATATTAAGAATGGCCCAGGACTTCGGAAGATGGCGGCAACATAGGTGGGAGCGGAGTCCACTTCCCCTCAACGCCAGGGAAATACCTAGCTGATCTGAGGAGCAGAGCGAACAGCCAACAGTACTCCAGCATATACGAAGATCAGAGACCAAAGATAGAGGACACTGAAAGATCTGACGGTAAGAAGAGTGCTCAAGGACAATAAGGTCCACGGGACCCAGGACCGCGCGGTACAAGGGCGGCAGAAGCGCCAGCCCTGGCGCAGGGGCTGCGGCAGGAGTCTTGGGAGAGGGCCAGGCTGCGCTGTGAGCAGCCAGGTGCTTGATTAGACCAGGGGGGCTTGAAAAGGAGGAATTTCTCAAAAAGAAAAAGAAAATAGAGACACTCAGGGGCTAATTAGAGAACTCTCGGTAGTAGCCGAGGCCCCTGGCGCCCCTCCCCCTCCACCCCTGGACTGCTACGCTCACCTGAGGTCCGGTCGCGCGCGCGAGCAGATTAGCGAACGGGACCCACACTTGAAACCCCGGAGGGGCGCCCACACCTGAAACCTCCGAGATAATTTGGACCAGAGTCTAGCTGCTCTACCCACAGGCCCAAAACCTCGGAACCGAGTGCCGCGTGATTCAGTCCCAAGGCGGCCCCACCCGCCTGAGAGACTCAAGCCCAGGGCGGCTGGATCGGGCCCCCAAGCACAGAGCCTGTGGCTCAGCGGGCTGCGCGCTCACCAAGCACAGGGCCGGGTGGGTGCCTGTT
Source organism: Desmodus rotundus (assembly GCF_022682495.2). Classification (NCBI taxonomy): domain Eukaryota; kingdom Metazoa; phylum Chordata; class Mammalia; order Chiroptera; family Phyllostomidae; genus Desmodus; species Desmodus rotundus. The sequence continues at coordinate 33,866,138 of NC_071392.1, forward strand.
TTCTAAATACAAAGCTGCTGGCGAGTGTCCTAACCCCAAGGCGGCTGAATCCGCCACCTGCGCGCCAGCGTTCCAAGCCCTGGCGGCTCGATTGGTCCGCCGGCTGCGCGCTCAGGGCACAAAATAACGTCACAGACCCAAAGCGGCTGGATTCCCCTGCTGCGCGCGCACGCGTCACAAGCCAAAGCGGCTGGATTGGCTGATCAACGGACTGATTGACTGCCAGGGACCACACCTACAAAACAGCGAAGAGTGTGACCCAGGAAGAGAGAAAAGTGAAACCAATCCTTCCAACCACCCCCTCCCGTTTCACAGACAGGACACCAGCAGAAATAACCTGACCGGTTTAAAGCCAACAGAAGATTTTTTTTTTTTTAATCCTTTTTCTTTTTTTTCCTTTCCCCCTGAATTCCTTCTTCCTCTCTCTTTTTTTCTTTTTTTTCATTCCTTCTTCCTCCCATCCTTTACCATTTTTATGTCTTCTTCCTGCCTTCTTTTATCTATTTCTATGTTTTAATTTTTGCTAAAATTCCTTCTTATCTTGCCTCCGATCTTTCTTTATTCCTTCTTCCCTCCTTCCTTCCTTTCCTCCTTTCCTATTTCCTTTTTCTCTCCTTCCCATCTTTGTTTTGGTTTGTTTTGTGTGTGTGTGTGTGTGTGTGTTTTTTTTTTTCTTTTCTTTTGCCCCCCCTTTCTCTTTTTCCCACAGGTGAGACAACAAAACCTGGAGTGCTGAAAAGACTAGAGTTAGACCGTGTTAAACACATAAACGTCAGCTCAAGACCAGTGAGCACAGGAGAGTAAGGAGACAGCACCACCGAATCCCATTGGCATTCTACCATAGAAGTTCATATCATAAATCCAGGGAGTCAGAACAAAGCAATTTAAGACGCAGAGGCCAACAAGAAGAGCCTCACAAACAATGGGAAGACAAAGAAACAATTCCCAAATGAAAGGAAAGGAGGAAGTCTCAGAAAGAATACTAACCGAAAAAGAGGCAAGTCAACTATCAGATACTGAGTTCAAAGCAATGGTCATCAGGAAACTCACTGAGCTCTCTGAGCTCAAAGAGAACTACCAGAAACTACAAGGAAACTACAATGAACTCACTGCAAACTATATCAACATGAAAAAGGAAATAGAAAATATCAACAAGAGCCAAGAGGAAATGAAGAATACAATTTCTGAATTGAAGAACACAGTAGAAGGAATTAAAAGCAGACTTGACGAAGCAGAGGATCGGATCAGCGAGCTGGAGGACAAAGTAGAAAAAAACACCCAGAAGGAGCAAGAAAAGGAAAAGAGGCTCAGAAAGAATGAAGAGGCAATAAGGGAAATGCAGGACAACATGAAACGTAACAATATCCGTATAATAGGAATACCAGAAGGAGAAGAAGAAGAGCAAGGGATAGAAAACCTGTTTGAAAAAGTAATGATGGAAAATTTCCCTAATCTGAGGAGAGAAAAAGTCACCCAAATCCAGGAATCACAGAGAGTCCCAAACAAGAGGAACCCAAAGAGACCCACTGCAAGACACATCATAATTAAAATGGCAAATTTCCAAGACAAAGAGAGGATCTTAAAGGCAGCAAGGGAGAAAAAGGAAGTAACATACAAGGGAGCCCCAATAAGGTTAGCAACTGACTTCTCAATGGAAACGCTCCAAGCCAGAAGAGAATGGCAAAAAATATTCCAAGTACTGAGAACCAGAGGCCTGCAACCAAGACTACTTTACCCAGCAAGGCTCTCAATCAAGATAGAAGACCAAATAAAGAGTTTCCCAGACAAAAGAAGTCTAAAAGAATACAGCTCCACCAAACCAGCTCTGCAAGAGATGCTAAAGGGACTGCTTTAAGGAAAGGAAGGAAAAGAGAAAGACAGAGGAACACAGGTAGGAAATAATGGCAATGAATAACTACCTATCGATAATAACCTTAAACGTAAATGGATTAAATGCTCCAATCAAAAGACATAGAACAGCTGAATGGATAAGAAAACATGACCCACACATATGCTGCCTACAAGAAACCCATCTCAGGACAAAAGACTTACACAGACTGAAAGTGAAGGGCTGGAAACAAATCTTCCAAGCAAACGGACAGGAAAAAAAAGCAGGGGTAGCAATACTCATATCTGACAAAATAGACTTCCAAAGAAGGGCCATAAAGAGAGACCCAGAAGGTCACTTCATAATACTCAAAGGAAGAATCCACCAAGAAGACATAAACATTGTAAATATATATGCACCCAACATAGGAGCACCCAAATACATAAAGAAAATCTTGGAGGATTTCAAGAAAGATATTGACAGCAACACAATTATAGTAGGGGATTTTAACACCCCACTATCAAAAATGGACAGGTCTTCCAAACAAAAGATCAACAAAGATATTGTGTCACTTAACAATACCTTAGAGGAAATGGACTTAACTGATATATACAGAGCTTTTCATCCCAAAGAAGCAAAATACACGTTCTTTTCAAGTGTCCATGGAACTTTTTCAAAGATAGACCACATGATAGGACACAAAGCAAGCCTCAACAAATTCAAGAAAATTGAAATCATATCAAGCATCTTCTCTGACCACAAGGGTCTGAAACTAGAAACCAACCCCAATGGTAAAAACCCAAAACACTCAAAAGCATGGAGACTGAATAGCATGCTATTAAACAATGAATGGGTCAAGAATGAGATTAGGGAAGAAATCAAAAACTTCCTGGAAACAAATGAAAACGAACTCACAACAACCCAAAACCTATGGGACACAGCAAAGGCAGTCCTGAGAGGGAAGTTCATAGCAATACAGGCCTACCTTAAGAAGTTAGAAACAGTTCAAACAAACAACCTAACCCTACGCCTACAAGAACTGGAGGAACAACAACAAAGACAGCCCAGAGCAAGCAGAAGGAAGGAAATAACCAAGATCAGAGCAGAACTAAATGACATAGAGACTAAAAGCACAATTGTAAGGATCAATGAATCCAGGAGCTGGTTCTTTGAAAAGATAAACAAAATCGACAAGCCTTTAAGTAGGCTCATCAAGAAAAAAAGAGAGAGGATCCAAATAAACAGAATTAGAAATGAAAGTGGAGAGATTACAACTGATACCACAGAAATACAAAGGATCGTAAGAAATTACTATGAAGACCTGTATGCTAAGAAATTTGAAAACCTAGATGAAATGGACACATTTCTAGAAAAATATAATCTTCCAAAACTGAATGAAGAAGAAGCAGAAAACCTGAACAGACCAATATCAGCAAAGGAAATTGAAGCAGTCATCAAGAAACTCCCATCACACAAAAGCCCTGGACCAGATGGTTTCACAGGAGATTTCTACAAAGCATTCAAGGAAGAACTAACCCCTATCCTTCACAGACTATTCGAAAAAATCCAAACTGATGGAAGACTCCCAAACTCTTTTTATGAAGCCAGCATCATCCTAATCCCAAAACCAGATAAAGACACAACGAAGAAAGAAAACTTCAGGCCAATATCGCTGATGAACATAGACGCTAAAATTCTCAACAAAATATTAGCAAACCGCATCCAGCAATATATTAAAAAGATCATCCACCATGACCAAGTGGGATTCATCCCAGGGATGCAAGGATGGTACAATATTCGCAAATCAATAAACATAATACATCACATCAACAACAGCAAAGACAAAAATCACATGATCATATCAATAGATGCGGAAAAAGCATTTGATAAGATACAGCACCCATTTCTGATAAAAACACTCAGCAAAGTGGGAATAAAGGGAGCAGTCCTCAACATAATTAAGGCCATATATGAGAGACCTACAGCCAACATCACACTCAATGGACAAAAACTTAGAGCTTTCCCACTAAGATCAGGAACTAGACAAGGATGCCCTCTCTCACCACTCCTATTCAACATAGTATTGGAAGTCCTAGCCACAGCAATCAGACAAGAAAAAGCAATAAAAGGCATCCAAATTGGAAAGGAGGAAATGAAACTGTCACTGTTTGCAGACGACATGATAGTGTACATGGAAAACCCTATAGACTCCACTCAAAAACTACTCGACCTAATAAATGAATTTGGCAAAACAGCTGGATACAGAGTCAATACCCAGAAATCAAAGGCATTCCTGTACACCAGCAACGAAACTGCAGAAACAGAAATCAGGAAAAAAATCCCATTCGATATAGCAACAAGAAAAATAAAGTACCTAGGAATAAACCTAACCAAGGAGGTAAAAGACCTGTACTCAGAAAACTACACAACACTGAAGAAAGAAATTAAGGAAGATACAAACAAATGGAAGCATGTACCATGTTCATGGATTGGAAGAATCAACATTATCAAAATGGCCATACTACCCAAAGCAATTTATAGATTCAATGCAATCCCTATTAGAGTACCCATGACATATTTCACAGATATAGAACAAACATTGCAGAAATTCATATGGAAGCATAAACGACCTCGAATAGCTGCAGCAATTTTGAGAAAGAAGAACAAAGCAGGAGGGATCACAATACCTGATATCAAACTGTATTACAAGGCCACTGTAATCAAAACAGCCTGGTACTGGCATAAAAACAGGCACATAGACCAATGGAACAGAATAGAGAGCCCAGAAATAAACTCAAGTCTATACGATCAATTAATATTTGACAAAGGAGGCAGGAGCATAAAATGGAGCAAAAACAGCCTCTTCAACAGATGGTGTTGGGAGATCTGGACAGCTACGTGCAAAAAAATGAAACTCGATCACCAACTTACGCCATACACGAAAATAAACTCAAGATGGATAAAAGACTTAAATATAAGCCGTAACACCATAAAAGTCCTTGAGGAAAACATTGGCAGGAAAATCTCAGACATTCCACGCAGCAACATCCTCACAGACACATCCCCTAAAGCAAGGGACATAAAGGAAAGAATAAACAAATGGGACCTCATCAAAATAAAAAGCTTCTGCATGGCTAAAGAAAACAGCACCAAATTACAAAGAGTACCAACAGTATGGGAAAACATATTTGCCAACGATACCTCAGACAAGGGCCTGATCTCCAAAATATATAAAGAACTCACTCGACTCCACTCCAGGAAGACAAACAACCCAATTAAAAAATGGGCAAAGGACTTGAACAGACACTTCTCCAAGGAAGACATACAGAGGGCCCAGAGACATATGAAAAGATGCTCAGCATCACTAGCCATCAGAGAGATGCAAATTAAAACCACAATGAGGTATCATCTCACACCAGTCAGAATGGCCAACATAAACAAATCCACAAACAAATGTTGGAGAGGATGCGGAGAAAAGGGAACCCTTGTGCACTGTTGGTGGGAATGCAGACTGGTGAGGCCACTGTGGAAAACAATATGGAATTTCCTCAGAAAACTAAAAATGGAACTGCCCTTTGACCCAGTAATTCCGCTGCTGGGATTATACCCTAAGAACACTGAAACACCAATCCAAAAGAAGCTGTGCACCCCAATGTTCATAGCAGCACAATTTACAATAGCCAAGTACTGGAAGCAACCGAAGTGCCCATCAGCAAACGAGTGGATCCAAAAACTATGGTATATTTACACAATGAATTCTACGCAGCAGAGAGAAAGAAGGAGCTTATACCCTTTGCAACAGCATGGATGAAACTGGAGAGCATTATGCTAAGTGAAATAAGCCAGGAAGTGAGGGACAAGTACCATATGATCTCACCTTTAACTGGAACATAAGCAATAGAAGAAAAAAGCAAACAAAATATAACCAGAGACATTGAAGTTAAGAACAATGTAACAATAGCCAGGGCGGGGGTGGGGGGTGGGGGCGGGGATAGTGGGAAGAGGGTATTACAGGAACTACTATAAAGGACACATGGACAAAACCAAGGGGGAGGGTGGAGAGGGGGGAGGGAGGTGGGTTCACCTGGGGTGGGGTAGAGGGATGGGGAGAAAAGGCATACAACTGTAATTGCATAACAATAAAAAAAAAAAAAAAAAAAAAAAAAAAAAAAAAAAAAAGAATGGCCCAAAGGGCAGCCAGAATGGTACTTCAGTAATCCAACATGAGTGGTGAAGGTCTGAACTACAATGGGGTTTATATATAGAAGGGGAGGGTTTTAGAAATCTCCTACTAAAAAACAGCAAGTAACTAATGATTACAGTAAGAGAAAGGCCAGAAAAAAATGTAAGAAATGCAAATATTGTAGCCTGGGAAAGTAGAAACATGGCCCCATTGATAGAAAATTTTTTTTAAATTGGCAGATCCTGAGCCAGTTGGGCGGGTCAGTTGGTTGGAGCAGCATCCCATACGCCAAAAGATTGTGGGTTCAATCACCGGTCAGGGCATGTGTGGGAGGCAACCAATCAATGTTTCTCTCACTCGATGGTTCTCTCTCTCTCTTCTTCTCCCTTTCTCTCTCTAAAATCAATAAACATATCTGTGAGTAAAAATTAAAAAGGGTTACATTGAAATATCCTTGCCTCAAGCTTTATTTCTTAGTATCCCAGACTTAAGTATATAAAAGAAGGAAACAGTATAAAATTATGCAAGACTAATTTTTAATAGAAATAATTCATAATTTAGGTTCCAAATTTTGAAAGAGCAAATAATAGAACCACTTAAAATATTCAGCACTGTGTAAAGAAGCAAAAATTGATTGAACAATAGTGGTAGTCATGGTTACCTGCATGCCATCTGCACGCTGTGATTATACAATTCATTCCTATGAATAACAAAATTATAACCTAATACAAAACAATCTTGCAACAAAGATAAAACCCCCAAATCCACAGCTTCATAATATAAACTTGCATGATCTCTGTGAATAAGTCAACACTTCTATATGCATTCCCTTAATTTTTATGATCACAGTTCATATAAATATCTAAATTATTCACAGGAGCCCAAAGTTTAAAAACTTTTTTGAAATGACACAACCATATCCAGAAGAGAAACAAAAAAAAATCACCCTTTCCTAAATAGGTCAGTTTTATAACACCAGCCATTTTAATTAATGATGGTTGTGTTATTTATAGATCACTTAATTTTCATTAATTTGCTCTACTTAATATATTTAAACATTTGTAAACAGTTATTCACAATGCTAAGCTCACCAATCCTTGCCTCCCATGAAAATAAATTTTGAATTGTTTTATGTCCTTATTTTTAAAACAATAACTCAGTATTGTGTTTTCATATTATATTGTAAAACTTGTCTCATCTTGTTAGTTTCTTCTTTTTGAATACACAGAATTATGCATAAAACTCCCTTGTTAGAATGCCCGCACTAAATTACTCCTCCTGAGACTATGGAATTCACAGGTGGTTGGAGTAGATGCCACAGTATGCTTAAACACAATTGATATAATTGAGTTATCAACATAAAAAGATGGCTTTTCACTCACATGATTGATACTGCAGCAATGAAAACAGAACACTGTTCGTAAGCCAAATAATTGCATTAAATTTGTGGGGCAGAGAGCCTTTGTTTGGCTCTGAGTCTGGAAATTTAGTTTCTACTCTGATCCTGGCACTCCACTGACTTCACGCAAGTCACCTAACTTGCTTGAGCCTTAGTTTCTTTCTTCATCAAGAAATTGAGGGAGTTGATGCTAAATGACTCTGGTACTAAAGCATTACAACTGAAAGTGATTCTGTGTACCGGTTACACAGCTCTTCAGTTTCTAGGAATTGTTTGTGAAAGTTTTGCCAATATCTTCTCTCTGCCAATATGCCTTAGCTTTTACATGCATTGGGCAAGATCCTAATCACAAATTAACCCACTGAGCATTTTCAACCAATTACAATGAAGCATAATCTTCCAAAATATCTTTCTGATGTCCAGCAAAATAACTAAAAGTATTATTTGGGCTTTCCAAAATCAAATATCTGGGCTCAATTGCAATGACTTATTCCCATATTCTACCAGGGCCCTTTTTCCTTTGGAAAGTAGTTTACATTGCTACACCCTAAAGAAGCTAATGAACACGGAATAAATCATCCACACACTGTGACTTTTACAGTCTAGGAAAACTTCCCTATATATGAAAGAGTTAGCTATTGATCTGCAAAGAAAATTGAAGTGCATCTAGCACTACATCTGTATGCTAAAAACCTGGACTCAAAATTGGTGAGGATTTTGAAGAAAGTACACAATAGCAGTGTGAAAAGAATTGTAACCGGTCAGCTTGTGCAGTAACTGTGCCTCGAGTCACCGCTGCAGCCCCCTTCAGAATGACACTGAATTCACATGCAAGGACGCAGCTGATGTTTTTATCCACATAGACTCAGGCTGTGCCTTTATAGAAAACAGCTTCAGCAGTTGATTTTTAACAGTTGTTAGATTGATTCAACTCTGCCTTTCTTTGTTATATTGTTCCCAATAACATATTTGGCTTGCTTTCTTTTTTCTCAGCCAGTTGCTCATTGCTCATAGAGATAGCGTAAAGACATTCTTTACCGTGAGATGAGAAAGCTACACTGGTCAGGTCCCTAGATAACTTATACAGGCTTTTAAGTCTATAAAAGGCACTGCCATTAAAAAGTTAAGAACATAGTATTTGGACATAAATAACCTTGAATTCCAGCCCATTCTCTAGTAGATATAACAAGGGACTTCATATTTTTTATCATTACTTTTGTCATCTACAAAGTGTTTACACAAAAGTTATATCTACTGAATGAGTTTATATTATAACTAAATGATATATCACTCAATGTATGCCAAGTGCTTAACACAATAATAAAGTGAGATAAATGTGAACATGTTACTGTGAAAATATATTAGTTACAAAATATTAGGTTTTGAATATGATTTCTGAAATAAAATTTGTAATTGCTATTCAGCATGAAGCTCAATAAATTTTTCTGCTTACTTTCCAGCTTAACCAAATTAAGCACTAAACTCAAACATTATGGCCCTATCTATACATTACACTCAAAATATTTTATATGTAAGTTGTTTTACAGTGCTTTAAATGTAAGTATATCAAATTTATACAGCTTCAAATCCTAGTGTGGGTTCAAAGAAGCTGGCTATTGTACCTGATGGCATACCACGTGTTTACCACAGAATTTCAATTTGTAAAGTATCTTTGAGTAAAAAGCTTTCATCTTCTCTTTGTCTACAAAGGAAATGGCTTGTTTCCAAACTACCACTTCTTCATGTCAGTGTAGAAATGATTTCTTGATGCCTTGTGGTGCACCTGCTGATCTTTCCCTGGAATCGGCTAGCAAATGAAACTCACACGAGTAGCGCTGCGCTTTCTGGAACTCCAGATGCATTGTGATGTTATGTGGAGACACCGTGAGAACTGCAGGGTCCTAGAGAAGAAAAGTGACTTGGCCAAGGCACACTGGGATGTACCGGATGGAGATCATCTGGGTTCTGGACTAGGCATCCTTCTCATCACAACAACCTTTACCTGCCTGCCTCACCTTTACATATGATCCCTCCTTACAGAATGTGATGCAGTAATGACGCTCTCTTCCCATTTCATTTAAATAGGCCTACGTAGAGCAGAGAAGAAGGCAATAACCTCTTTTATACTTCAAGTCTCTCTAGAGCGTGTGAGGCTCTCTGTTAAAAAGGCATTTCTCTCTCCCTTCCCTTGCCTGGGTGTTAAGGAGCTGGAAGCACATAACCCACTTCACAAAATGAACTGGAGAGGACCAAAGGAGAACAAAATTGGCCGTGGTGTTCCGTAAACTGCCCCAGGAGCAAATGATTCTGGAGTCTTGCTTCCCACTTACCTGCCTTCTACTCACTCAGTTACTGTGTTAGCAACAGAGGATTCCTCCCTCCATGAAACTTAATAACTAAAAATTAGGAAAGGCCCATTACTAGATACACTCTATATCTTTCTTCAATTTCTATTGTGTGCATTGTACCTGTTTCCAGTTCATAATAAATTTTGGTTGAATGAATATTTGCTTTTTCACCATTAGAATTACAGAGCTAATAGCCTGTGCTGGACAGTCTTGTAGTCCCCCTTATGACATAAACCACGTTTCCACTGGAGCTTCATGGAGCCTTTCCACTTGTTATGATATATGGAACTATTCGAACATCAAATGTTGTACTCAGTTTATGCTATAAGAAATAGAAAAGTAGGTAACTGATTAAACATGAGAAAATTTGATATGACAATTACTAACACAAAAACAATTTAGGGAATCATTTAGCTTCTTCTGAAATTACCCAATAAGGATATTCTTTAAAAAATCATTCATGAATTAAATTCCAGTCAAGACATCAGACTAAGTAAAAGCTGTACTCACCACCTCCCACGGTCACATCAAAAATTACAACTAAATTATAGAACAATCACCCTTGAGAGCCACTGGAAGACTAGCAGGACAGAACTCCTACAACTAAAGATAGAAGGAAGCCACGTGGAGACTGGTAGGAGGAGTGGAGAGATGCAAAATGGGCTGGTCCCACATCCACTGGTTGCAGTGAAAAATCAGGAGGGATATTTCTACCTCCTGAGGAGTGAGGGGTTCCAGCCTCATATTGGACTCCCCAGCTCGGACCCCCCAGTGCTAGCAAGAGGGCTTCCCGATACATATGCTGTGAAAATTAGCAGGGATCCAGCCAAGTGAGAGGAAGGGCCACTGAGTCCCAGGCATCTTCAAGGGCTGCACAAACACTCACGCACCCACATTTACACTAGTCTCCAGCAAAAGGATCAAAACCATCAAGGGCATAGAAAGAACTGACCGAATTGTTTGGCCTCAAGTTGAGAACTGGAAAACTCTCTCCCAGACAGAAGTTCTGGCAGGAGCCATTGTTCCTTTGTTTAGCCCTCCCCCCACACAACTTGTAGATACAGGTGTGTATTTGAGTCTTTAACAACTTGGCTAATAACGGCTCCCTTTACTCAGGTGGTTCCCTGAGACCCAGCCCTACCCAACCCACATACCAGCCCGAAACTCCTTCAGTGTCTTTTCCTCACAAAACACCAGCATTTGCCCATGCTGACTTTCCTAAAACTTCTAAAAGGCTCACAAACCCCAAAAAGCAACAGCTTGTCTCAGTATACCTTGTGCCTCTTGCTAAGTGGGCCCCCAGTACTAGTGGCAGCTGGCCTTGGTTCATATCAGAGCCTTTCTCAGGCGCCTCCAAGTCTGGCACAGGCAGCTACCAATCACAGATCACTTTGTAGCTCCTGCCAGGTGGCCGTGGCCGGGCACAGGCAGTGGCCGCAGTGGGCCTACACCAGAGCCTCTCACAGGAGAGCCCAGAACCAACACACCTGGTGGCTGAATTTAGACCAAACCAGAGAAGCACTCTACTAACTCCACAAATGACACACCCAAAGGTTGAACTCAGCAGGCTAAAGAAAATCCCATTCAAGGGGTCAGCCCTCATAGACTGTCCACTGTAGTCAGGGTCAATCCCCACAGCCGGTCAGCCTGAGGGTCAATCCTACCCACTGATATACCACCAGTGATCAAGGCTCAACTGCAATAGAAGGACACATATATCCCATACAAGGGACATCCCTGGAACACCTGGCTCAGGTGACCAGGAGGTCTCGACCAGCAGGCCCCAAAGACGCCTACTATATAAGGACACTAGGAGACATAGCAGCATTACCTAATACATAGAAACGCACACAAGGAGGCAGCCAAAAATGAGTAAACAAAGAAACATGTCCCAAATTAGAGAACAGGACAAAATTACAGAAAAAGACCTAAACAAAATGGAGTCAAATCTACCAGATACAGAGTTCAAATAGCTGCTTATAAGGAGATTCAATAAACTCAAGGGAAGAATAGATGAACTCTGTGAGAACATACACAAAGAGCTAGACACCATAAAAAAAAAGGACAGTCAAAAATGGAGAATAAAATAACTGAAATGAGGAACACATTAAACGAAATCAACAGCGTAGTACACAAAGCACATCATCAGTGACTAGGAAGAACAGGTAGCAGAAAGCACCCAATCAGAACAGCAAAAAGAAAAAAAAAACCATTTTTTGAAATGAGAATAGTTTGAGGGACCTCTGGGACAACATCAAATGTAACAACATCAGATGTAACAATAGTTGCATATAGGGGCACTGGAAGAAGAGAAAGAGCAAGTAATTGAGAACCTCGTTGAAGAAAAAATGCCTAAAAATGTCCCTAAGCCAGTGAAGGAAATAAACATACAAGTAGCCCAGGAAGTGCAGAGTCACAAACAAGATGAAACCAAAGAGGGTGCCACCAAGACACATCATGCTTAAAAAGCCAAAGATTAAAGAAAATAAGAGAATCTTTAAAGCAACAAGAAAAAAGCAGATAGGTGGTAACTCCCACAAGACTATCAGCTTATTTCTCAACAGAAACTTTGCAGGCCAGAATGGATTAGCACAAAGTATTTAAAGTGATGAAAAGCAAGGACCTACAACCAAGATTATTCCACCCAGCAAAGCAATCGTTTAGGATCAAAGGATAGCTTCCCAGGCAAGAAACAGCTAAATGAGTTTATCACCACCAAAACAGTGTTACATGCATGTTACAGGGACATTTTTGAGAAGAAAAAAAAAGATTTAAAATATGAATAATAAAATGGCAATAAATACATAACTATCAACAATTACAAAGAAAGGACCCCAAAATGGAATTTATTTATAAAAAATTGGAATGGAATTTATTTCTAAAAATTATGTATTTATTCTTACATGTTTAAACTTCAGTCACCTTTGAAGTACTCTCCATCTGATGTAATACATCTAGTGAGACACTTCTTTCTACTACTCCAAACAGTTTTTAAACTTGTCAATTTTGATGCCTTTTAGTGCTTCTGCCATGTTTTTTTTCATCTCTTCTACATAGGCAAAACATTTACCTTTGAGGACCATTTTCCTCCAGGGAAACAAACAAACAAAAAATGTCATTTGGGGTGAGATTGGGTGAATAGGGAGGGTAGGGCACAGGGATCACGCCATTTTCAGTTATAAACTGCTGAACACTCAAAACCCTGTTGGACGGTGTGCTCATAGATCACCCATTGTGAAATGGGCAAACACACTGAAAGAGTCTTTTAAAAAACTCACTGAATCCAAATGCAGCCTCTTACAGCAATGCAAGCTGGTACTCTGATACAGATGGCTTTCCAGAACATTCACCTAGCAGGGCAAGCCTGTGCTACAAGGGACCTGCCCTCCAGAAGATAATTACAGGTTTTTTTAGGGTCCTTCCTCATACTTTAAATCTGAATGGATTAGCTGCTCCAATCAAAAGACATATGGTGGCTGAATGAAGAACAAAATAAGTCCCATATATACGCTGTCTACAAGAAACTTACTTCATATCAGAAGACATATACAGACTGAAAGTAAAGGGATGGAAAAAGATATTTTATGAGAATGGAAACAAAAAAGGAAGCTGGGGTAGTAATACTTACATAAGACAAAATAGACTTTAAAACGAAGATTATAACAAGAGACCAAGAAGAACATTCCATATACAATAGCCAAGATATGGAAGCAGCCTAAGTATCCATCAACAGATGATTGAAAAAGGAAGATATGATAGATTATATATAATGGAATATTATTTGGCTCTAAGAAAGGATGAAATCTTACCACTGGCAATACCATGGCTGGACCTAGAGGTTATTATACCAAAAATAAGCTATATAGGGAAAGACAAATACCATATGATCTTACTTATATGTGGAATCTAAAAATAAATAAATAAATGAATAATCAAACAGAAACACACTCATCGATACAAAGAACCGATGACTGCCAGGTGGGAGGGGTTTAGTGGCAGGGTTAAAAAGTTAAAGGGATGAAGAAGTGCAAACTGGCAGTTATAAAACAGTCACAGGAATGTAAACCACAGCATAGGCAACATTATCGATAGTATTGTAATAAATACTCAATATGTACGGTGGCAGGTGCATCCTCCACTTACTGGAGGAGTTACTTTGTAGGTTATATAAATGTCCAGCCACTGTACTGTAAACCTGAAACTAATATAATTTTGAATGTCAACTGACATTGAAAAATAAAAAATTAAACCATTCATTTACTTATCATTTTCCAGTGCCAATTTTATGGAAAAAAATGTGCCAGGTGCCTCACAGTCTCAACCGTTGAAGATCTCACAAACTTGCAGACAGAGGGAAGCAAGCCTCATCTCTGAAGAAGGGGCCACAGAAGACCTACAAATGCATTGTCCTGGAAGCACAAAGGAGCGAGTGGCACCTGTGAACTGTTACAGGAAGCTCCAGGGAAGGGAATTAGCAGAGATAAGAAGTTTTCAGATGAAAATTTAAAAAAAAAAAAACAAGGCATTACAGAAAAGGAAATTGGAATGAATAATGGCCCAATATTATGGAAGTAGATGATATATTCTCAATTAACAAGTCATTCAACAGGGAAGAATAAGGTAGGAAGGATAAGAAAACGATTGGGTGGTAAGATCATGCCTTGTTAGTAGTTTGAATATTACCCTTTAATAAATATGAAGATATATATTAGTTTTAGTCAAGGAGAGATGGTAGGATGGAAACAGAATAGTCTACAATTTGTTTATGCCACGAACGCAATGGCTTCTTTCCCTTTTATACCACTACAGCAAGTGCTCGATGACTTCTATTTTACCTGGACTCCAATCTCCTTTACACTTGAAGTATTTTGGGATGAGAATTGACTGGAATTAGTGGTGGATCTAATGTGGTGATTGGGCGGAGGGATCCTGAAATAACATCATGGGATCTCTTGGGGAACTAGTGGCTGGTGACGCCATTAAAGAGATAAGGATTATTTAGGAATAAGATGAGCATGGTTGTGTTGGATATGAATTGGAATATAGCAAACTTGTTATGGTTATCTAGTCTTTGAAATACCTGAGCAGTATCCAGGAACTGGGGGGAAATAATATGCCTAGAATACGAGAAAGAGTTTGGAGCCTGATGACGGAATTTTAAGAAACACTGGCATACAGGCTATGGCCATATGTGTGATTGCATAAGAAGAGAATTATAAAACAAGAAGAGAGGAGGACCTACAGTAGAACCCTGGAGAGCGCTGAACAGACAGAACAGGACTAAGGGACATAACAGTTTTTCAAACACAAAGGAAGAAGAAGGCCTGAGTCAACATCAGTAATGCCACAGAGGACGAGGAGGATGAGACCACAGGATCTACTAGATTTTGCAAATTAGGAGCTAACTGTCGTTACCACCAGCATCTATTTTAGCACAGTGGCGGGCTGAGGTGTGAATAAGACTTGAGCAAGAGAAGGAAGTACATATGAAATTCTTTTACAAAAAGTCTGTCCACAAGATGAAGGGGAGATCAGCAAGTTCATTGGAGAGAATACCTTTTGATACTGTTCTTCTTTTCAGAATTTAAAGGCTGACTTAGAATTTTATCAGGAGATTTGGGACCTATCTTTTGATCACTTTACAGATAGGTGATCAAAACACCCACTCACTGAAATAACCATCTACTTCCACCCAAGTTATGTTCACATTACCCTTCCAATCTCTGTTGTTTAATCTGCAACTCCCTATTTACAGTTGTTGTAGAAGAACTATGAATTAATCATAATTCAAACTATTACCTTGCCTAAAGCTAAATAAATATTAATGACACATCTTTCATCAAGTCAGACATGTATCATAGTATATAAAACCATATGTATTAAAAATGTATTTTAGAACAAGTACATCTTGAAGCAGATCATCTTAACCACCCACCAAAAAATATCTGTCTTTTTTGTTTATATAAAATATATGAACGGATCTTGAGTTAGGACAGAATCAGTGCAAAGATGTTTAGTAACAATTGTTGCCAATCCTGATGCACTTTTAGGTCCTCTTAGGACATTGGATTGTGTCAAACAGCCAATGTCAGGCCAAGAGTCTTCTAAAACCTTGGATGTTTTTTCTTAACAAATAATATATTTCTCACTTTTACTCAAGGATATGAGAGTATTGAATATCAAGGGATTTCTGCATTGAGCAAAATTTATGCATTGAGTAAAAAAGATATTTTACTGTTAAATATCACTGGGAGATGAAATAAAGAATCCAGTTGTTAACAAATTTTTAAAGGAACTGGACTAAGCAGAATATTAATTATATGCCTAAAAAATATTTATTTAATAAGGGACTGTCAGAATATACACAGCAAATCTCCTTTCTGCTTACCCCTTTGTAACTTTCAAATTGAATATTAAATATTAAATAAGATTTTTATAAAAAGGGAAAAACATTTTGATATACTGACTCATTCATCCCTTATTCTCCATAAAACACTTTTTAATTTCAAAAAGTTCTTTATTTTTTACTTATGAAAAATATCAACTATATGAGGCAAAACTCAATAAAAATGCTTTGATTATAATTAATTCTTGTGTACACTGAATGAGAAATAGAATTCTTTAATAGAGAAATAATAATCAAAGCAGTAGTTACTATAAAACAGGTTTTGAAAGATTTTTTTTAATATGAATTGTCCTTGTCTGCACTTTATTCTTTCAGTAGTCCAGATTATAAATGCAATCGAAAATAATGAATAAGGAAATTACATTATTTTCATCAAGTTCTATCATCCTGATTAAATACACTAGAGTTTAGGCTAAAATAGGGACAGTTACTTTGCATACCATTAATGTGGGACATTATAGTAATGATATTATGAAATATGTATTAGTTTAGTAAAAACTTTTATTCAAATTATGCTGTATTTAAATATCACTAGGAAGAAATAGTCTAGTATGATTTATGAAAATAAATTGAGCGTGGACGGTGTGGTTCAGTGGATTGAATGCGGGCCTGTGAACCAAAGAGTCGCTGGTTCGATTCCCAGTCACGGCATATGCCTGGGTTGTGGGCCAGGTCCCCAACAGGGGGCACGTGAGATGCAACCACATATTGATGTCTCTCCCCCTCTCCTTCTCCCTCTTTTCCACTCTCTAATGATAAATCAATAAAATCTAAAAAAAAGAAGAAGAAAATAAATTGATAGTCTCTGAAGCATAAACTGTTGAGGGGCTTTAACGCAGCCCCCCAGGTTCCGCCACAGCCGAAGGAAAAGACTACCAAGACATGATCTGCTTCGGGAGGAAAGGTGGCCTTTTCTCTCAGGGGGAGAAGGGCCCCAAGCCTCTCTCTCCAGGGACTTTTATTAGGTTCATTCGCATAGGAATACAGATAAAGCTCATCAATCATTGTCAGTCAGTAAGGGTTAAACAATACAAGATTTACAGAGAACTCTGAGGGCTTATTCTGAGTTACAGCCAATTAGTTAGAGGGCCATAAAACTTTAGGCGCCAGACTCATCTCAGGTCTGGACCCTTATCTCTTAAACTGAGGGTACAAATTAAGTAGGTTTCACAGAAATGTATGTATTTTTGTTAGGCCTGATTCCCCAGGGAATCCGCCCCTCCCAGCATAGGACTGCACTGCCCTCTGTTATTGCTTCAGGCTTAAGTCAGGCAAGGGAAGTAAGGCAGCCAAGAGATTAGGAGACTTCTTGCAGACAGAATGAGGACTCAGGCTATTTCAAAGCCGAGGGGCGAGGGTCCATCACCCCCTTTTTCCACAGCCCCCCGAGTCCTTCCCTGCGGGCCTCTTTTGTGACCAGAGCCTGTCTTAGGTTGATCCTCCCTTGAGGATTCTTACCCGTCATTGGCTAACTGGCCAAGCTCAGGGCCAAGCAGGGTGAAGTGGGCAGAAGTGGCACTTCTGCCAGGGAGACAAGCTTTGTCTCCTTAGTGGCTTATGGTCCCAACTCTGACTCAGCCTTAACCATGAGGGGTTACAGCCTCTGAAACCAGGCAGGGCGGTTCCCAACAATAAACTACTGTCTTTGTTGTAACACTGATTGAAATCTGGTGATTTGTCCATATCGTTACTCAAATAATGCTTTCCTATCCTCTGTGGTAGGTGGAGAAACTAAGAACAGAAAGAGAACAAAGTAAACTTATGGCAAAATACTAATAGCAAATGATTGCTTCAGAAGAAGTAACCATGTCACAGTTTTTCACATGCTTTCCTTAATGGTTAAACCTATTTAACAAAATCTTGGTAATATTGTAAAAGCCTTTTTACTTTTACTTTAGTGAGAAATATTTGCAGCCAGCAAAGTTAATGCGGTCTCATTAAGGAAGCCACAGTACTCAGTACATTAGGACTCTGCTCTGCACTTTTAGCCCAATTATCCCATGTTGTGGAATGAGAAAGAACTTATACCTGCTCTCTGGTTGTCTTGACATTTTATGTCTCTGTGACATTACCGCCAATTTATCTGGGGTTGCTTAAAATTAACCAATCACAAAGATCACTCTGGAGCTTCTTAACATCAGATTTCTAGGCCACTCGCTCAGGGGACTATGCTTTGCTAAGCTTGGGTGGGTCTCCCAAATCTACATTTTAACAAGTCAGTTAGGTACTTCCTATGGTCAGGCAAATTTGGAAATTATATCCACTATTATGCTCTTCCTAAATCCTGAGGGTGACCTCTCTCACCCTGTTGTGATTTCAGTCTACGTGTTAGAGTAGGCAGTTGGTTAGATGAGATAGCCCCAAATGGGTGGCTCAGTTGGTTGGAGCGTAGTCCCCATACACCAAGGATGTAGGTTTGATTCCCTGTCAGGGCACATACAATAAGTAAGCAATGAATGCATAAATAAATGAAACAACAAATTGATGAATCTCTCTCTAAAAAAAATCAATAAATTAAAAAAATAATTAAACAAGAATGGTGGGAGATGAAGAAGAAATCTGATTAAACAGGGGAAAAATCAGCTTTGTGGTCACTACAGGGAGTAACTGATATTAAGCAGAATAAAACATCTGACTAGGCATGTATCATATTTATCAGACTATAAGACGCACTTCCCCCCTAATTTGGGAGGAAAATGGGGGTGCATTTTATAGTCCGAATATAGCTTACCTGGCTCGATGGGGTGGGGGTTGGGGGGTGGAGTGAGGTCACAGGAGGCAGAAGCAGGACCACATGCTTTGCTTTAATTTTTTTTTCCTATTTTCCTCCTCTGAAACCTAGGTGCATCTTACGGTCCCATGTGTCATATAGTCCAAAAAATATGGTAAATAGTTTTTGCAGTCATGCCCTGGAGGAGTAATCCACATTGTTCCTCACCTAACAGGTTGGGAAGAAAAAAAAAGACTGCAAACATCCAGAGAAGTGGGAGGGTGGCAGAGCAGGAGTTCCTTTTACTAGTGCTTGTGCAGTAGAAGCCAAAACGGCCAGCAGGAACTATAACCATAAAAGAGGTAGGGCTTAAGCAGAAGATTGGGAAAATCCAGGAAAGAGATTGGATAGTTGGAAAGAAAACTGGTCTTTCCCAACCCAAGAAATACAAGACAGCCCACACAAAGACCTCGGGCAGCTGCTCTCTCCAACCTGCAAGCTTTCTTGCTGTAATACACTTTTCCACTGTTGTTTAAACTTCTGTATGCGTGTCCCTGAATGCTTTCCTGCATCACCTAGAAAACCCTACTTCGTTCGGTAGCACATGGAATATTTCTTCTTGTGCATGTTTTCATTCAATCACTCTTTCATCTTTCTTCTCATTTATGGATATTTGGGACTGGCACTTGCATGCTTTAATTTTGTCTGGCAAATACTACTTTCTCCACTTTCTTCCAAACCCAGAGGGATGAGAGTGTCTTCTCCCAAAGCAATAAGGTTTGCAGACCAGAGATGAGTAGAAGACTGGCTGGAAATATATGAACGGGAAGCATTCTAAAAATAACAGATGCTCAGAGCAAGAGGACTAGAGGAGAAAGACAAAGACCAAACAGGGAGTAAGCAAGAAGAACACAAGTTTACAAAACAGTGGAAACAGAATTTCGTGGTCACCGACCTTACATAGAGAGCATACTGGCCTGTGCCAGGTGAGTCTAAAAATGACAAAGGAGATGACAGTCCCCTCCTGGAACCAGAGGTGTAAGGGGGCACAAAGACATGTACAGGGACAACTGTCATTCAAGGCAGAATATAAGAGAATCTGAAAAATGTTATCAACTTACTAGCATTCTGAATGGTAGAGATCATAAATATTTGAGAAGACGAGGATGAACTTAACGCACATAGCATTAAATCTAAGTTCTGAAATATGGGTCAAATTTTAAAAGGTGTAATAGGACAGGAAGGTGTTTTGGCAGAGGAAGTACTTATTCAATGGCTAAATAAATCAACCTCTGAACAATTTAAATGAATTAAAGCAAAAATTAGTAAAACGGATAGAGACTATCACGTCTAGAAAGGGGATTCTTTCAAGTTTATGGGTGGCTATTCCTGCCAGGAGAACAGACACTCCTGCAGGTAATACTGATGTCGGTGTAATACAAATATTTTACTCAAAATTTCTAGGGATATACATCACATGTAAACATTTGGAAGAGTCATTATGATTAGAAATAAAACTTTAGTTAGTAACTAAAAACAAAGGTCAAATTCCAGCAACTTCCTCATAAGAATTCTGTTGTTCTGTTAAAAAACAATCATGTAGCAATTTAAAAAACCCCATACCTTTTAAAGAAATGTTATAATTTTCTTCAAAGCCCTAAATGAGGGTGAGCCACAGCTAGGGGAAATAAGAATTGTGAAATTAACATATTTATGAAATTCAATCACATCCTTTATTAGCTGTATGTAAGGTTAACCACAAAAATAAGTTGACCATTCAAATAAGTACATGATAATAGTTTTTTTTTAAGAGATGTTAATTTAATGGTCCATTAGATGATCCTAAAACTATCTCCCAAATCTGGATCTACTGCTGGGTGAAAAAACCATTTTGTTAATAGTTTGGGATAGTGGCCCCACTCACACTTTATGTATTCCAAGTGAATATCAGTAAAACATATCTGTTTTAAAAATATGCAGAACATATTTTTAAATATGCAGAACATTTCTAAGAAAATATTGCATTCGTGTGCTACAGCGTGTCCAGTATACAAACACTCACATGTGTGCATGCACACTCCATGTGCACGCACCTGTTATCATGCCCATCAGTTCAGTCAGACGGAAGGAAAGTACGATGTGGCGTCTTCCAACCGAAATGCCATGGTAGCGAGGACCTTGGTCCTGGCTCAGTCTCAGTCGTCTTCGTATTTCAGGGCTCACTATGTCAAGATTTCCAGATTCCCCCTGAGGCCATTTATACATACATACTTGCTGGTAATAGAGTACTGATTCATTTTTTTCTTTGTCATTCAATATTGTAAATGTTTGAAATCATGTAGTGAGCAAAAACCATATGAAAAAGAAAGTCTTATTACAGCTACAAAGTAAATAGCATGAGAGGACCAGACCCCTTCTACAGAACACAGAGTTCAAATGCTGCCAAGTTTAAATGTTTATACTTAAATTGTATTATTTCAAAACCTTCCATTTACAGTTATCATCCAAAAGCACAACACAGTGGTTCAGCTAGGCATGGCAAGGGTGATAAAAACCATTTGAGGCAAACAGATAACCGTAAATCCATTCACTGAGTGAGTCAGAAGGATACTCCATCCACTGACTGTGAAGAAGAATTGCCGTCAAGGGCCAGTAGCTACTGTGCTGTACACCTGAAACTAGTACAAAAAGGGTTGAATGCAAGCGGTAATCAAAAAATAAAATTAAAAAAGAAAAGAGCTGGTAAACAAGAACAACCTAAGAGAACATCTAGGTGTGAATACTAACAATGGTCAGGCAGAAATTAATGTGATGTTTTTTATTCCCAAAGAGTGAAAAATTTAACTGTATATGACTCAAGGTTTTGGGCAAAAATATATAAGCTCACCATTTCTATGCAGAAAACAAAAGGAGGTGCAAGATGTTTTCTTTGAAAATATATACAACTTGCAGTTAGAGAGACCCCCTATTTCTCTTATTATTAACATCATGTTAGTATGGTACATTTGTAAAAATTAATGGTAATAGAGTACTGATTCATTTGTACTCTCTTGAGTACAATTGATCATATATTCCCTAAAGTCCACAGTTTATTCAGACTCAGTTTTTACTCAATGTCTTTTTCTGTCCCAGGATCCCACTCAGGATAACACATCACATGTAATTGTCTCCTTACATCCTCTGTACTGTGACAGTCTCCCAGACGTTCCTTGTTTTGGTGACCCTGACGGTTTTGAGTATTGGTCAGGTATTTTGCAGACTGTCGCTCAGCTGGGAATCGTCTGCTGTTTCTCCTCTGATCAGGCAAGGGTTATAGGGTTTGGGGAGGAATTCCAGGGATAAAGAGCCATGTGGTGATATACATCATATTATTTAAGTGATAGGTATGATTTACCACTGCTAATGTTAAACTTTCTCACCCAGCAGAAGTGGTGTTTGTCAGGCATGTCTACTGCAAAGTTCATCTTTTCCCCTCTTTTCCATTTTACACTCTTAGTAAGGAAGTCACTATGCACAGCCAAGACTTAAGAAGTAGGCAATTGTAGTCCTCCTTCCTGGGAACTGTGTGTCTACATAAATTATTTGGGATTCTGCTGCATAAGAGATGTATCTATTTTCCCAATTATTTTTTATTCAATCATTTATTTATGTCACTATGGCCATGGAATATTTATTTTATACTTTGCGTTACCATCCAGTATTACTTTATATGTTTGTTTGCTCAAATTGTTTCAGTTTTGGCTCAGGCCCAGTGGCTCAGTTGTTTGGAGCATTACCCTGTACACGAAAAGGTTACCGGTTCAATTCCCAGTCAGGGCACATACTTAGGTTGTGGGTTCAACCCCCGTTCGTGGTGCATATGGGAGGCAACCAATCAGTGTTTCTCTCTCAAATCAATGTTTCTTCCCCTTTCTTTTTCTCTCCCCACCTTCCTCTCTCTCTAAAATCAATAAACATATCCTTAGGTGAGGATTTAAAAAAATTGTTTTAGGTTTGGACATTGGGAGCTATTTCAGTTGACTCCTGTATCTCTTTACGTAAACCCATGGATATGGCAGTTTTGAGCACTTCCTTGCTTTCTGACATAACAAGGTGCTACAAGATAATCCTGTGTATTCCCTGCCCAGCCCTGGAATCAGGAAACCAGGCACCTCTCTAATGAGGCTTGGTTTCTTTTATTGGAGAAGGATATTAGATACCAAGTTATGGGAGCTACTGGGTTCTCTCAGCTGACAAAAACAGATAACACGGGTGCACACTAACCTGTGTGTGCAGCAACCTAAACATACTTCTCCCCTTGCTCATCTATAAGTTCCAACTCCAACATTAAAAACCTGGCTTCCACCATTTGTCATCCATTATTTACTTAATTGTTTAATTCTCTACTTATTCATTTTTAAATTTAGAGCCAAATCGTACTGTTTTGGGGAGTTTATTGTATGTAAATAATATATAACATAAGTTAAATACAAATATACCTCTTTCATTCTCTCATGTCCTATCACCAGCAGCATACGTTTTAAACACCAGGCAAGTCTTGCTATGAGGTTTGCTTCTGTCCTCTTTTAGTTACATGACCATTGGGACCACAATCACATATAGCTTAAATTCCAAAGGTTTTCCTTCCATTCAGTCATGTGGAACTTGTTGCTTTTGTTTTAATTGAAACAACCTTATAAATAATGGTAAGGTTTCTAGGCTAGCCCACAAAGGCCTATTTAAGTCAAAATACAATTGTAAGGGTGCATATATGCAATTAAAAATAATAGAAGGTAGCCCTAGTTGCAGTGGCTCAGTGGATTGAGTGCCAGTCTGTGAACCAAAGGGTTGCTGGTTCAGTTCCCACTCAAGGCACATGCCTGGGTTGTGGGCCAAGTCCCCAGTAGGGGGCACATGAGAGGCAACCACACATTGATGTTTCTCTCCTTCTCTTTCTCCCCCCTTCCCCTCTCTCTCAAAATAAATAAATAAAATCTTAAAGGAAAAAATAATAGAAGGTAATATTAGCAAGTAAAAGGGAAGTCATTAAAACAATTAAATAAGAAGTAGCGCTGTATTAGTCTTAGATACAGATGCCTGGGTAAGTCAGGGAAGTGTTGAAGGTAAGAAATCTATCAAATTCAAAGAAAACATCTGTGAAGAGACAAACCAGCATGGTGACTTTCGAGATTGCTGGAACACACAGGGTATGGAGAGTAGATTTTAATGAGCTTGGACAGGTAGACAGGGACTTAATTACAGCAGGCTGTATATATAATGCAAGCGGATTAGATTTCAGTTTAGGAGTAAGTATGGGAAGCTAAGGAAGAACTGTATGCAAAGGCATGGCACGAACTAGCATGTCTTAAAAACACTACACCAATGAACAGTCTTAAGGACAGAAAGAAAAGGGATGACAATGGAGGCAGGAACAATTAAGAAAATTTTTAAATGATGAAAACAAAAGATGAAGGCCTGAATTAAGTCAATAATCCAATAGTGTTAACAAAGGAGAAAAGTAGTCAGATACGAGATGATGAAGAGAGAGACACTTTTCTCAATGACTAGCGGCTGCCACTGTGGTGGGGGTGGAAAGAAACTCTATGATTTCCCTTTTACTGTTTTGTGAGATAAAAAAAAAAAGGTTAAAATGGACATCTGTTCTTGCCAATATCAAGGCAGAGAATATAGTAGGAGGAGAAGTTTGGAGGGAAGGTAACGCGTACTTTAGTAACACGATTTTTACCAAAAGCAGTCTAATCTTTCAGTTATAATTCAGTTATTTTTATGATAATTTACAGTGGGAGTGCTTTCCTATGACACCTGTCAGAAAATGGAAGACCGTAAAGGTAAGTGGTGTTACAGGGAATTCATGTTTATTTACAATCTAATTATAGGAAAAGGTTATAGCATCAAAGATGTACTCTCATAACTACAAGCAGGGCCACACAGAAGAAATGAAGTGAAGACAGCATTCGCTAGATCTCCCTGAGAGGGAAGAAGGAAGGCGGGGCAGAGACACGAGGATTCACAGTGCCAGGCTCCAGCCAGGAGTTGGCACCCTCATTCCAATTAGAGCTGGGCAGGGTTAGGACTTAGGGAGACGATTGCTAGGGGGTAAATGTACAATGGTTGTTTCTATAAAACCAATCTTGAGCACATGCATGTTTTTATGATAGTGGGATACACCATGAATTATGATTTCTATTCATAAAGGTTGTAATTCTACTCCTAAGTGTTTCCTACGGATCTCCTTAAAATAGAATTTGATAAAATTAAAATCATCCTCACCAGTTAGATAGTATGTCTATTTTATGCCCTATAATAAGAATAGTGTATCCCATTTGTGATTTAAATTTCATAGTTATTTATAATAAATTTTTGTACCATAGGTTCAGTATTCTAACCACTTAATACCATCCCTGACTCATCTACTTTCCCACTTGCAAATCAAAGACCTTCCGTGTGTGACACTCCTGCCCTCCCTGTCTCACCCACTCTCCCACCGCTTACCACGCCTGTGTGTACGGGGAGAATAAAACCAGAGCAATAGCAAGGCAGGTGGGATGGCAGAGTCCCTGGGAACCTGGAGATCTTGAAGGACCTGTCATCACTTAGTACCCAATTTTCTTCCAGGAAACAAAACAAAATGGATGACATTATCAATGATAAAAAAAAAAAGACAACAGATGTTTCTTCATACGTGTGTTAATGGATTACAATCCAGAAGCTGGCATGTAGCCTGGGATTAATTCTTTAACTAATCATGTTTATTGGGGTGGCATTGGTTAATAAGATTATATAGGTTTCAAGTGTAGGTCTCCATGATAAAGATCTTTAACACCATTAAGGGGTTCAGCTTGGGGGAATCCAAGCTCTAAGCATTTGAGAAATAATATTACATATAACAGTTCTTTCCCTGGGTCGTCATCTTTTGGTAACTGTGTGAATGGTGGGAAAATGTGCTAAATATTAAATATTGAGAAAGTTATGGAGAAGCTAAGATTTATAAAACTTGGAAACTATGCGACTGGAGACAATGACCTACAGCCTTGTGGCTGAGACAGCCAGGGGGACTGAGTAGATCAGATATTCCCTGTGGGCCGGGCTCCAGCCTGTCTGGTTTAAACACTGCTCCCATTTGGCAATTGAAGCTTATATAGAGCAATGAAATTAAGTGCAGAGCAAGACATTACCTCTTTGGAAATTCTGTGATGCTCTATTGACAAACTGTGGTATTTGAAGACTTCAGAGCCCCGTGGAGGCACCTCAGTGGCTGCCAGAGAAACAAAGGGAAAGGGAGCTGAAGGGCAGATGCTGAGATGTGTGCTTCTGCTGCCTTTGCTTCAGTCAGTGCAACGCTTTGGCCCCGCCCCCGACGTGACAGTTACAGCACATCCCTGCAGTGAAGATCAGGCATTCAGAACATGTTGCCTTCAATATCACGATGCTTTCAGAAGTGTTTTATGGAAATAGAGATCTCAGGTTTAAATCCCAGCTTTGCCTTTCATCCTAGAGGAGAGTTTATTTCTGTGTACCTCAGTTGTCCTATCTATAAAATATGGGTAATGATAGTATCCTCTGCCTAGGGTGACTGTGAAGATTGAGTGAGTTTATAAAGTATTTGGAGCAGTGCCTTTCCAGGGTAGGAGCTATATTATTGCTAGCTATCATTTTAGGTGGTATGCTAAGCCTTGGGTCTTGTGAAAAAATTGAGCCAGCTTTTGGACTTTCCCCATTAGCATCTGCCCAGACTAGTACACCATCTGGCATGCTGTTTAGCTGCTTATTGTTTGTCTCTCCCTACTGTAATGGATGCTCCTTGAGAGGGGGGAGTTTCATCTGTTTTACTTGTTGCAGAGTCTCCAGCATTTAAAAGGGTGGCTGAGAAATATTGGGAACTCAATAAATATTTGTTGAATGAATACATTCTTATTGCACTGAACTGGAACTAATTCAAGTGCCCCTTCAATGTGTCGTGTGTTGATACTTTGATATTTACAGAGTCATAAAGCAACTCCTAAAATGCCAGATGGAAGCAAGGAAGATATAAACCTTATATATTTTCTCAGATCCCCGGGCAGTTATAGTTTCAGACTTTCACAGAGAAATTTGAGGACCCAATAATGATTTTCTAATTTGCTCTCACAAGACCATCCCTGTATCCAAGGGTCAAGAGGAAGAATGAGGTTTTGGTGCCCTTCCCAGCCATGCAGACCCCAGGTCATATTTACATAAGTGCTCTACTTTCCTTATCCATCAACATTGTTGGCATGTCTGCGTAGATGTGCCAGGAAATGGGGCCATCCCATCTATATTACCTAAGTGTTATTGACAGTTTAGTAACATACGCATGTAGAGGGGTCCTGCTCCTCTACACCTGAGGACAGAGATGCCCAATCACATCCACTGCCCCACTGCCTGCACAGAGAAAGACTCTCTTCTAGTTTGCCCAGTCAGGCTCTTTGAGGAGCTGATTAAAATCACATTTAGAGAACCAAGTAAAGCAGAGGACAAAGAGATAGCTTCCTTTGACAAAGGACACAATGATAGCCCTGGGAATTGAAAATAAACTAGAAAGTCTGGGAAAGCGGGGAGTTGCATTTTTAAAGGACGGCACAGAATAGGCCCTTGCTTAGGTGGGGAAAACTCAGGGGCCGAAGTTTTGAGGGCTTTGAAAAGTGTGCTTGCGAGCAACATGGTGGAATGCTCCCTTTCCTATCTTTTCAAGACACTTTGGTAAAAACTTTTACATTATTTTAAAGATTCTGGATTCTCGTTGCACATCTTTGGAGACGTGTCTTTGCAGAGCAGGCCCTCAGGTAACATACGAAGGGTTTTTTCGGTCCTGTTGCACATGGTTAGTTTACACTGAACTTCTACTTCAAAATGTTCTGTGTCATTAATAAGATATTTAGAAACAGGAACTTTGAATAAGGAAGCAGAAGGTCTGTGAGATTTTAGGAACTTTTAAATTTTCTAAGTTTTGATGACTTCAGCCAAATTGCTACTCTCCACTGTAAGAATTGCTCAATTCTTGGAATTAGGTATCTAGAATCAAATTGATTGTAAGCATGAGGAAGTAGCTTAAAAGACAATTTCCCATGTATATTTTAATGTATCAAAAGCACATAACAGATTCATAACTACCATCTTTGCACATTTAATGAGTGTAAAAGCGCTGCTATAGAAATAGGAAAAAGACTTTTTATATTAATATTGCCACTATATTTTGAACAACACTTTTAAAAATTTTCTAGAACTGAGTGCATTAGGCAGCTAAATAAAAGAAATTGATGGAGAAGCACTAGCATATTATAAAAAAATTAAATTGCTCAGATATAAAGACATTAACTCAAGAATACTGAAAATTAAGTGTAATATTATTTATGATGAAATTCCTGCAGGATATGAGGAATCATGATTTAATAAAGAAATGATAACAGTATAGGAAATACTTATTATAAGTGAGTAAATCAGCCTACACATATATTATATAATCACAACAGAAAATTCTGCTTAGAAAGAAAACCTGGAATAAACACACTTAGTATTCTGTTGACAGGGGAAGCTTCTGGAAGGGAGCCTAGATGATGACTTGTGTCCTCGCAAATCTTCAACTTTTTCACTATTGTTCAGAATAAACACTAATTCATTTCATAACAGAAATAACATCAAGTTAATATTTTTAAATGGATAAAACAAAGCCTTGATTTGATACTTATTGCTTTTCTCGAAATCCTTTAGGAGACCCTATATTTGTATTTCTACATTACAGAGAGGTTCTGGCACGTTTATGAAACTTTGCAGGTTTGAAATAAGCAGATGCTCCTTTCCGGTTGCTTTATGAGCACCGTGGGGGCAGCAGTTGGGTGGTGAGCTTTGAAGGGATGTTGGAGAGGGGAGAGCCGTTTGGCCACATCTTTATTGCGCGTAGAACAACTCTTCAGACTCCTTGACCTTTTCCTTGTTCCTTGAATTATGAAGGCCAAGTAGCTAATAAAAAAGGTAATATTTAATTTTACTGGCTCTGAATGTAATCAACTGTTCTCTTCTTTCTCTTAACTTTTTTGTTGTTAAATGTCAGCCTTGTTTCATTCTCTCTTTGCAAAATACTACTATGATTCTCAAAGATTTGGTAAGGCTAACATAATCTGCCTCAAATTTCCAAAATTTCCATATTCTTAAGAGAAGGGAGTGATTCAAATGATTTATAGACTAATGAATAAACAAAATTATACAAAAAATAGTATTATTTATTTCATACCTTCTTCCTATTGGTAGTAAAAACATTTGCTAAAAACAAGAGCAATATGTTTCTTATATTTTAAAAGCATTAGAACTAAATGCCAAATTTGATAATGGAAAAAGCACATGTGTAAAGAATACCAAAAAGCTAAATGTTTATAAAGTAACATTTTATAAATAGTTCAGGCATTTCCTTATGTTCTGCTGGATTCTTTTTAAAAATAACAGACTTTATAACAACACCAGCAATCATTTTTATTTTTATAGTAGAAGTTTTAAAAGTGTAAGAATTATTTTATCACAACAACAATCTCCTCACAAGTTCTATGAACTCTGAAAAGTACTTATACGACTATTACTGGGTTGGCCAAAAAGTCCATTTAGTTTTTTCCGTATTATAAAAGATACAGTTTTCATTTTCACCAATTAATTTATTGATTAAAATATTTTGAGTAAGTTGGCTATTTCCCATGTGTTATAACATTGATTGTTCTCAATTAATGCCTCAATTTGATCGCTATCAACTTTAACTGCTCTACTTGACTGTGGAGCATCGTCCAGAAAGAAATCTCCAGCACTAACTTTGCAAACCACTTTTGACATGTTTGATAAGTCACAGAACTTTCTCCATACCCTGCACAAATCCTTTTGTGCATCTCAGTTGTGTTTTAACCTTTCTTGAAATAATAAAGCATAATAAACCAAAAAATGTTGCATGTTTTCTTCCATCTTCAATAGTAATATGGCTACACAAAAATTCATCAATTCTGATATATTTTTTAAACATATTCTGATATGGCAGCTTTCACAATGCAATCTAGAAAAATTGTTTTTAATGAAGTTAAAGATGACTAAGTGCTACTAGAGCCATCCTATGGAAAAAAAAAACAAATGAAATTTATTGGCCAACCCAATATAAACAAAAGAGTTATACAAATCTCAAGTTAGATTTGTGATTTAAAATAAGAAATCGTTTTAGGCAAAATTCTAAAAATGATCCACTAAGATTCTACACCTAATCCCTGGACTGTGAATCAGATTCCACACATTTTGATTATGTTGCCTTACATGAAAAAAGGATTTTGTACATCTAATTAAAGCTACTCACCAGTGTTCTTAGGTGGATTATTGGTATCGCCCAGTCTATTATTTCTTAATTTTTCAAATCCTATAAAGTTATTGACTAGTACTATCTTAAGGTTTTCTATACCCCTAAAATTATTTGAGCTTGATGATACCTACTTCTTACCAAAGAAGAATAAAAATAAGCATAAAACAACTTCAAAATATACTTATCATAGCCATGGGTTAGTTTAGA
The DNA here is from genome assembly GCF_022682495.2 of Desmodus rotundus. NCBI lineage: Eukaryota > Metazoa > Chordata > Mammalia > Chiroptera > Phyllostomidae > Desmodus > Desmodus rotundus. The sequence continues at coordinate 33,896,557 of NC_071392.1, forward strand.
CACTGGTATAATGGGGTTCAAAAATTAACGAATGATGTGCATTAAAAATAATATGGGTGAATGGATGGATATCAATATATCAAGACGAATAGAACAATAGATTTGTGATAAACTTAATGTAGTAAAATGTTAATGGTAGAATTTAAATGGTATTTGAGTACTCACTGGAAAATCTTTCGATTTTGCTCTATATTTAAATGTGCTCAGTCAAAAATGTTAGAAAAATTTAGGCCAAATAACCTTAATAGTATTATCTGAGAGATAATACCTAGGAGAATTGTTGTGTTAAATAAGATAATACATATAAAGACCTTAGCATAGTGATGGAAATACACATACTTTTATATATACAATTCAATAACATAGCATATTATGTAAAAAATGAAATCCCAAAGCCTTCCCTCAAAATTCACAATCACTTGGTTAAACCTCAAGTTTCCCATAATATGAAATGGAAATCTGAGTTTTAGAATCAGAGGAACCTGACTTTCAGAAGTTTATTTATTAAATTTATTGGAGTGACATTGGCTAATAGGATTATAGGTTTCCAGTGTACATTTCTATGACACATGATCTGTGTATTGCACTGTGTGCCCACCACCCAAAGTCACATCATCTTCCGTCACCATATATTTGATCCTCTTTACCCTTTACTACCCTCCCACCCCCTTCCTTCTGGCAACCACCATACTGTTCTGTGTCTATGAGTTGTTATCTTGTTTGTGTTTCTTGTTTGTTCATTTATTCCTTTCAGTTTTACATCCCACATATGCGTGAAATCTATGGTTCTTAGCTTTTTCTGACTTACTTATTTCACTTAGCATGATATTCTCAAGATCCAACCATGTTGTTACAAATGGCTTGGCACTAGCAGAAAATAGACACTCAGACCAATGGAATAGACTTGAGAGCTCATAAATGAAACCATATGTATATGGGCAAATAATTTTTGACAAAGGAGCCAAAGACACACAATGAAGAAAGGAAAGTTTCTTCAATAAATGGTGCTGAGAAATTTGGAAAGCCATGTGTAAAAGAGTAAATTAGACAACAATTTGTCCCCATGTACAAAAATGTATTCAAAATGGATCAAAGGCCTAAATATAAGATCCAAAACAAGTTACATAGAAGAAAATATAGGAACTAAATTTATGGACTTGGTCTTAGAGAAGACTTTAAGAATTTGACCCCAAAGGCAAGGGAAGTAAAGGCAAAAATAAATGAATGGAACAATTTCAAACTAAAAAGTTTCTGTACAGCAAAATAAACCAACAATGAAACAAAAAGGCAATTGATTGAATGGGAGAGGATATTTGCAAACAACAGCTCTGAGAAGGGGTAAATATCCAAAATATATAAAGAACTCAACAACTCAACACCAAATAAACAATCCAATTTAAAAATGGGCAGAGGATCTTAACATACACTTGTTCTAACAAACCATACAAATGACCAACAGATAATGTGAAAAGGTGCTCGACTTTTCTAGCTGTTAGGGAAATGTAAATTTAATCTACAATGGATACCACCTCATAACTGTTAGAATAACTATTCTCAACAAGATAATTAATAACAAGTGTTGAAGAGGTTGTGAAGAAAAGGGAACCCTCATTCACTGATGGTGGGAATGTACACTGTTAAAGAATTTATTTAATTGGGGCCTCAATTTTGCTTTCTCCATCAAATTAAAATAATAGTGTTTGTGTAAAAGAATTGTTCTGAGTGTTAAATGAGATAATATGTGCAAAGAGTTTAACACAGTGATGAAATATACACACACATTCAAATACAATTCAAATAATACAGCACACTTTGTAAAAAACCAAAGCTTCTCCCCAAAATTCATAATAATCACTTAATTAAATCTCATTTTCCATAATCTGCTAAAGATCACTTCTATAATAAATATTCTAATAAATATAAGTATTTTATAACATTGAAAATATTTAGTATATATTTGTTAAATGAAAATAATGTAACAAATCACATATAATATTATCTTAATATTTTAATATTTTTTAAATACTAGGAAAGTAGACCATCAAATAATAATAGTTATCACTGGCTGGAACCATTACAGATAATTTATATTCCTTTCATTTTATGAATTATCCAAATTTGTTGTTATTAGGTTATATTCATAGTTTATGTTCAAGATAGAAGATTGATGGAGAGAGAGAAAGAGAAGAAGAAGAAGGAGGAGGAGGAGGAGGAGGAGGAGAAAGTAAAGAGGAGAAGGAAGAAGAGGAGGAGAAGGAGGAGGAGGAAGAAAGAGAGGAAGAGGAATGCCAGACCTCCTTTTACTATCATCCCTAAGAAGAACGATTAGGCAAAGGGAAAAATGAGAAAGAATGAAAGGATCAATGACCAGTTTTAGATTTTTCAGTGATGGCCTTGCTTAGAGGTCTAGTTGGAATATATCCATGATGACAGGTCATTAATTAGTGTTTTGTTTTGTTTTTCAGATGACTCATGTCAATGCTGCTTTGATTTCTCCCCATAAAAGTGCAAAAAAAAGAATACAGCTCCATGAAACCAGCTCTGCAAGAGATGCTAAAGGGACTGCTTTAAGGAAAGGAAGGAAAAGAGAAAGACAGAGGAACACAGGTAGGAAATAATGGCAATGAATAACTACCTATCGATAATAACCTTAAACGTAAATGGATTAAATGCTCCAATCAAAAGACATAGAACAGCTGAATGGATAAGAAAACATGACCCACACATATGCTGCCTACAAGAGACCCATCTCAGGACAAAAGACTTACACAGACTGAAAGTGAAGGGCTGGAAACAAATTTTCCAAGCAAACGGACAGGAAAAAAAAGCAGGGGTAGCAATACTCATATCTGACAAAATAGACTTCCAAAGAAGGGCCATAAAGAGAGACCCAGAAGGTCACTTCATAATACTCAAAGGAAGAATCCACCAAGAAGACATAAACATTGTAAATATATATGCACCCAACATAGGAGCACCCAAATACATAAAGAAAATCTTGGAGGATTTCAAGAAAGATATTGACAGCAACACAATTATAGTAGGGGATTTTAACACCCCACTATCAAAAATGGACAGGTCTTCCAAACAAAAGATCAACAAAGATATTGTGTCACTTAACAATACCTTAGAGGAAATGGACTTAACTGATATATACAGAGCTTTTCATCCCAAAGAAGCAAAATACACGTTCTTTTCAAGTGTCCATGGAACTTTTTCAAAGATAGACCACATGATAGGACACAAAGCAAGCCTCAACAAATTCAAGAAAATTGAAATCATATCAAGCATCTTCTCTGACCACAAGGGTCTGAAACTAGAAACCAACGCCAAGGGTAAAAACCCAAAACACTCAAAAGCATGGAGACTGAATAGCATGCTATTAAACAATGAATGGGTCAAGAACGAGATTAGGGAAGAAATCAAAAACTTCCTGGAAACAAATGAAAACGAACTCACAACAACCCAAAACCTATGGGACACAGCAAAGGCAGTCCTGAGAGGGAAGTTCATAGCAATACAGGCCTACCTTAAGAAGTTAGAAACAGTTCAAACAAACAACCTAACCCTACGCCTACAAGAACTGGAGGAACAACAACAAAGACAGCCCAGAGCAAGCAGAAGGAAGGAAATAACCAAGATCAGAGCAGAACTAAATGACATAGAGACTAAAAGCACAATTGTAAGGATCAATGAATCCAGGAGCTGGTTCTTTGAAAAGATAAACAAAATCGACAAGCCTTTAAGTAGGCTCATCAAGAAAAAAAGAGAGAGGATCCAAATAAACAGAATTAGAAATGAAAGTGGAGAGATTACAACTGATACCACAGAAATACAAAGGATCGTAAGAAATTACTATGAAGACCTGTATGCTAAGAAATTTGAAAACCTAGATGAAATGGACACATTTCTAGAAAAATATAATCTTCCAAAACTGAATGAAGAAGAAGCAGAAAACCTGAACAGACCAATATCAGCAAAGGAAATTGAAGCAGTCATCAAGAAACTCCCATCACACAAAAGCCCTGGACCAGATGGTTTCACAGGAGATTTCTACAAAGCATTCAAGGAAGAACTAACCCCTATCCTTCACAGACTATTCGAAAAAATCCAAACTGATGGAAGACTCCCAAACTCTTTTTATGAAGCCAGCATCATCCTAATCCCAAAACCAGATAAAGACACAACGAAGAAAGAAAACTTCAGGCCAATATCGCTGATGAACATAGACGCTAAAATTCTCAACAAAATATTAGCAAACCGCATCCAGCAATATATTAAAAAGATCATCCACCATGACCAAGTGGGATTCATCCCAGGGATGCAAGGATGGTACAATATTCGCAAATCAATAAACATAATACATCACATCAACAACAGCAAAGACAAAAATCACATGATCATATCAATAGATGCGGAAAAAGCATTTGATAAGATACAGCACCCATTTCTGATAAAAACACTCAGCAAAGTGGGAATAAAGGGAGCAGTCCTCAACATAATTAAGGCCATATATGAGAGACCTACAGCCAACATCACACTCAATGGACAAAAACTTAGAGCTTTCCCACTAAGATCAGGAACTAGACAAGGATGCCCTCTCTCACCACTCCTATTCAACATAGTATTGGAAGTCCTAGCCACAGCAATCAGACAAGAAAAAGCAATAAAAGGCATCCAAATTGGAAAGGAGGAAATGAAACTGTCACTGTTTGCAGACGACATGATAGTGTACATGGAAAACCCTATAGACTCCACTCAAAAACTACTCGACCTAATAAATGAATTTGGCAAAACAGCTGGATACAGAGTCAATACCCAGAAATCAAAGGCATTCCTGTACACCAGCAACGAAACTGCAGAAACAGAAATCAGGAAAAAAATCCCATTCGATATAGCAACAAGAAAAATAAAGTACCTAGGAATAAACCTAACCAAGGAGGTAAAAGACCTGTACTCAGAAAACTACACAACACTGAAGAAAGAAATTAAGGAAGATACAAACAAATGGAAGCATGTACCATGTTCATGGATTGGAAGAATCAACATTATCAAAATGGCCATACTACCCAAAGCAATTTATAGATTCAATGCAATCCCTATTAGAGTACCCATGACATATTTCACAGATATAGAACAAACATTGCAGAAATTCATATGGAAGCATAAACGACCTCGAATAGCTGCAGCAATTTTGAGAAAGAAGAACAAAGCAGGAGGGATCACAATACCTGATATCAAACTGTATTACAAGGCCACTGTAATCAAAACAGCCTGGTACTGGCATAAAAACAGGCACATAGACCAATGGAACAGAATAGAGAGCCCAGAAATAAACTCAAGTCTATACGATCAATTAATATTTGACAAAGGAGGCAGGAGCATAAAATGGAGCAAAAACAGCCTCTTCAACAGATGGTGTTGGGAGATCTGGACAGCTACGTGCAAAAAAATGAAACTCGATCACCAACTTACGCCATACACGAAAATAAACTCAAGATGGATAAAAGACTTAAATATAAGCCGTAACACCATAAAAGTCCTTGAGGAAAACATTGGCAGGAAAATCTCAGACATTCCACGCAGCAACATCCTCACAGACACATCCCCTAAAGCAAGGGACATAAAGGAAAGAATAAACAAATGGGACCTCATCAAAATAAAAAGCTTCTGCATGGCTAAAGAAAACAGCACCAAATTACAAAGAGTACCAACAGTATGGGAAAACATATTTGCCAACGATACCTCAGACAAGGGCCTGATCTCCAAAATATATAAAGAACTCACTCGACTCCACTCCAGGAAGACAAACAACCCAATTAAAAAATGGGCAAAGGACTTGAACAGACACTTCTCCAAGGAAGACATACAGAGGGCCCAGAGACATATGAAAAGATGCTCAGCATCACTAGCCATCAGAGAGATGCAAATTAAAACCACAATGAGGTATCATCTCACACCAGTCAGAATGGCCAACATAAACAAATCCACAAACAAATGTTGGAGAGGATGTGGAGAAAAGGGAACCCTTGTGCACTGTTGGTGGGAATGCAGACTGGTGAGGCCACTGTGGAAAACAATATGGAATTTCCTCAGAAAACTAAAAATGGAACTGCCCTTTGACCCAGTAATTCCGCTGCTGGGATTATACCCTAAGAACACTGAAACACCAATCCAAAAGAATCTGTGCACCCCAATGTTCATAGCAGCACAATTTACAATAGCCAAGTACTGGAAGCAACCGAAGTGCCCATCAGCAAACCAGTGGATCCAAAAACTATGGTATATTTACACAATGGAATTCTACGCAGCAGAGAGAAAGAAGGAGCTTATACCCTTTGCAACAGCAGGGATGAAACTGGAGAGCATTATGCTAAGTGAAATAAGCCAGGAAGTGAGGGACAAGTACCATATGATCTCACCTTTAACTGGAACATAAGCAATAGAAGAAAAAAGCAAACAAAATATAACCAGAGACATTGAAGTTAAGAACAATGTAACAATAGCCAGGGCGGGGGTGGGGGGTGGGGGCGGGGATAGTGGGAAGAGGGTATTACAGGAACTACTATAAAGGACACATGGACAAAACCAAGGGGGAGGGTGGAGAGGGGGGAGGGAGGTGGGTTCACCTGGGGTGGGGTAGAGGGATGGGGAGAAAAGGCATACAACTGTAATTGCATAACAATAAAAAAAATTAAAAAAAAAAAAAAAGTGCAAAATCGTAGGTAGGTTACCGTTAGATCTCACTAGGCAAATGGTCACCGGAGGCATCTGACTATGGCAATGGCCATATTCTAAAAACCTCAGAGGAGAGGAGATACTGCAGTTTTTATCACTCTTCTTGCATGGCCACTCTAAGCCTGAACATACCGTGGCCCTTGGGCGAAGCAACCAGAGCTACAGCTTGGATTACTTCCTGAGAGAAGTCAAAGTTAATTTGGGGAGAATTTTATGTTTTTGTGTGTCCCTGAAGGAGGAGCACGAATGCAAATAGGTCAAGATAGACCCAGTGTTTAGTTATCTTATTCATGGGTTATGCAGGCTGAGGTTGACTTACACTTGATATGAACAATGTAGTTTCCTTTGAAATTACCTATTTAAATGGCTGGTGACTCTGAAGATACAGTAAAACCTGGGGAATTTATAAGTGACTCAGAATCTCTGAGGGTGGGATCTAGGCATTGGTATTTTATAGGAGTTTCCCAGAATATTTTAAGGTACACTTAAAGCTGAAAACCACTGATTTCATGGGAGACCTACTCATGTGTTTATATAAAGAAAGCAATATAAATCCTTGTATGAACCAGTGTTGATTTTTTTTGTCTCTCTTCCCCAAGTTTCCTTTAGTTATGTTCTTATATCAGCTTTCCTTCTTCCTATAGAAATAATCTTTACCTGATGTCATCCTTAATTTCTGCTGTTCCAAAAATCACATTTTCAAGGACAATTAACCAATCAATCAATTTCTAAAGCTCCACATCATTTTGTTGTTTTTCAAGCATACCAGAAGTGCTAATAAAATAACCTCTTCTAATTGACATAATTCCTCTCAAAAGATTATCTGTGGACTTCCTACTCCCCTTGTTTAAGCTCTGCTTCTCTTGTGATTATATAAGGCTTTTCAATAACTATTATTGTAATTAAGCATGTATTCTCTATACACTTGCTTTACCATAGTGCTCATTGCCTATTTGTCAATTGTGTCTAAACTATATGCTTCCACATCGAGTATTATTATATGCAAAAGAGCAGCAAATCTCTTTCTTGTTAACAATTCTAAACTTCCAAATCTCTACATTTTCAAAAGATGAAGTAAAGCTTTGATCTCTCTCTGGTGATATTCTATCTTCATTCCATATCTCATTTGTCTGTTGTCTGAAGCCAAATTCTCATGATATAAAGAGCTTTTCCCTTTTTCTTTTTATGGGTAGTAAGAAGGTTTTTAGTGTATTTTTACTCTTTAGGCTACAAACAAATTTTCTGAGTTGCACTAAGGAGAAATGTGTTCTCATAACAACATTTATGTATGAAAAGGGAAACTAGTGACTTTTACAAAGCCAGGCGGTTGATGTACTCGTGTATCATGTACATATCAGGGGGCATTTTCAGAAATGTGTTAGGTGTCTAAGCCACACAAAGACATATAGAACAATTGGTTTTTTCTTGTGCTTGGGGTCCAGTTTGGGAGATAAACCTTAGGCTTACACTTGAATTCTCCTCAAGACAATGTAGTAATATAAATTCTATTCAGACCAAGCTCTAGTATGAGCACTCTGAAATGGATGAGGTCATGTGACTGTTATGGTCAGGAGACGCTCGACTCTTTTATGAAGGAAGCTGGAACTGAAGGAGGTTTTGAAAGAATCACAGAAGTTTATTGGTAAGGAAGAAAATGTCATACAACTGTAATAGTTAGGCCGTTGAGTGTCCTGTAAGTCTCATGGGAAAAGCACGAAAAAAAGCAGGCCATATTATTACTTCCTTTAAAAGCTTAACTTTATTTTTTAGGAAGGTTTGTTCATCCTTGTTCAGCTTTGGGCCCACTCTTCCTCTGTGGGATGAAATAGGCCTGACAGAGGGTCTCAACATCCAGAACTAGCTTTGGGCATAGAGGGGGAGAGAGTACTCAAAGATTCAGAAATAGATCGTGATGAGGGCAAATGCAGGTTGGTATCTAAGGTGAGTCAGAGGTGGGTACCTTAGGTACACGGGAAACTAGGGCTGGGGAGCAGATAAAAAAGTAAAGTATCATAAAACGTAAAATGTCAGCGCAGGGAAGAAAGCGTCCATGCAGCAGTGCATGGTGAAGGAGGGTTCATTCTTAAGTGTGCTGGGGTAGTGACATGTTCGCGTTTGTGCAGGCAGAAATCGTTATGCACTTTGTGAAGGCATTCAGTTTACTTCTTTGTATAAAAAGTTAAACACAGCAAAAGCAAAAAGAAATAGATTGGTATCATTTGTGCTGTGGGAGAGGAAGTTCCACAATTACTAAAATAAAGGTTAATTACAAATCTTGATAGTCACTAGCTCCATCTTGTTCTAAAGAGGTCAGCGGTATAAGAAGAAATAAATTAAGTGAGGATGCTGGAAAATAATTGTTGTTGGAATAGGACTAGAAAATAAAAGCAGAAAGAAGTTTAATAATTAGGCAGTCTGTCTTGGCTTTATTGCTTTCAATATTACATTAATGTATTTCATTACTATGAAAGCCTTCTTTTCCCTAGAACTTGCATGTACCCTGATAGCATTTTATAAATGGAAGACCTATCCAAAGAAATAAATTATTGGAAATTATATTTGCAGTTATGTAGAATATTTGATGCACAGGATAAATCATTTTGAAGGGATAGTTAGGCTTATTGGTTCCTAGTAAGAGAAAGTTTATCCTCCCATAATACTATTGTTTACATCTGAATTTGCTTCTGCTTCTACTCCATTAATTATGTTAAGTATGCAATCAGTTTGTCAATGGGAAAGAATAGATCACACACGGTAGGTTTACAACATTTTTATACTGCCAAAAGGTATGCAGTTCTAGGCCTGTTAAAATCTAGTACTTCTGATTCTTTCCCTATATATAAGGCATGTCAATTCACATCTTTTAATTAAGGGGGGATCTAAATTTTTTAGAGCTTAAAATTTCTGTATTTCTTCCTTTTTCTTCAATGACAGTCTCACTAAGCCAAAAAAGTACCAGCAAGTAGTTCCTACACATGAAACCACCATGAAGGAGCTTCTGCTGTCTGTGTATATAGAAGGTCCTGCAAATAACAGGGAGTCACCAGATTCCCCTCACTGCCCTGAACCTCAGACAAGCATTTCTCTCCTTCTAGTCCACAGACTAGTAAAGTAAAACAAGTAAAGTCTGTAAAAAAAAAAGAAAAAAAAAAAGAAAAAAGAAACAAAAGAAAAAGAACATGGTGAAAGTAGTGTCCTAAAATTTTTAATGAAATCAATTTAGGGGATTTCCAGTCAAAATGGCAAAGTAGCTAAATGATGGGTCCCCTCCCCCCATGACAACATCTAAATTACCACTATATTATAGAACAACCACCCTTGAGCACCACTTGAAGCAGTTCTACCACTTGAAGACTACCTAACCAGAAGGCCTATAACCAAGGGTATAAAGAAGAAGCCACATGGAGACTAGTAGATGGGTTAGAGAGATGCCAAATGGGCTGGTCCTATACCCAGGTTGGGAGGTTAAAAAATAGGAGGATTACCTCAGCTGTGGAGCCCCACCACAGAGGAACAGGGGCCCCAGTCCCACACTGGACACTCCAGCCCAGAGCACCAATGCCAGGGAGAGGAGTCCCTACAACACCTGGCCGTGAAAATCAGTGGGAATTTTCCAGGTGAGACAGAGGGCTGCTGGAGTCCTAGGCATTCCTCTTAAAGGGCCCATGTACAAACTTACTCACTGATGGACTCACTGGTTCTGAGCTCCAGCACTGGATCAGCAGCTCAAAGAACACCGGGGATATGAGGGAGGAATGTAACCTCTTCCTCTGCCTCCCAGTCCAGCACAGGCAGCTACCAACTGCAGATCACTTTATAGCACCTACCAGGTGGCTCTGAGCCAGGCACAGGCAGTGGTTGACCTGGACCTGCCCTATAGAACTTCCGAAGAGGTCCCAGAACCAATAACATGGTATGTAAGCTTCAGGTCATACCAGAGAAAAACTCATTAGCTTCACAAATAACACACCCAAAGAGGGGACTCAGCAGGCACTGGAACCCCAATAGAGTGAATCCTACTTCTAGGGTCAGCCCCATGCAACAGCTGCATGCTGTAGTCAGACCCAGTCCTCACTGGCAGTCAGCCAGAGGGTCAGTCCCACCCACAGACAAGCTAACAGCAACAAAGGCTCGACTACAACAGAAGGACACCTACAACCCAAACAAACAACCCTGGAACACCTAGCTCAAGTGACCAAGGGGTATGCACCAGTGGGCCCCATGGTACACCTATTAGACTGAGAGACATAGGAGATCTACCTAAAACACAGAAACAAATATAGAGAGGCTGCCAAAATGAGGAAACAGAGATACATGTTCCAAATGAAAGAACAGAACAAAACTACAGAAAAAGAAATAAACAAAATGGAGACAAGCAATCTACCAGATACAGAGTTCAGAGCACTGGTTATAAGGATATGCAATGAATTTAAAGGAAGAATAGATGAACTCAGTGAGAACATACACAAAGAGATAGAAATCATAAAAAAATAACCAGTCATAAGTAAAAAAATATAATAACTAAATGAAGAATATATTGGATGGAATGAACAGAAGATCAGATGAAGCAAAGCACTAAATCAGAGATTTGGAAGACAAGGTAGCAGAAAACACCTATTCAAAATAGAAATTAAAAAAAAATAAGGGTACTTTAAGGGATATCTGATACAACCTTAAGCGTAACAACATCTGCATCATAGGGGTACCATAAGTAGAAGAAAGAGAGCAAGGGATTAATAATCTATTTGAAGAAATAATAACTGAAACTTCCCCAACCTGGTGAAGAAAATAGACATACAAGTCCAGGAAGTGCCGAGACTCCCAAACAAGATGAACCCAAAGAAGCCCACACCAAGATACATTATAATTAAAATGCCAAAGCTTAAAAAGAAAAGAGAGAGAGAGAATCTTAGAAGTAGCATGAAAAAGACAGTTAGTTAACTACGAGGAAGCTCCCATAAGACTATGAGCTAATTTCTCAACAGAAACTATTCAGGTCAGAAGGAATTGGCCTGAAATATTCAAAGTGATAAAAAGCAAGGACCTATAACCAGTACTACTCTACCCTGTAAGGCTATCATTTAAAATTGAAGGAAAAGTAAAGAGCTTTCCAGACAAGGAAAAGCTAAAGGAATTCATCAACACTAAACCAGTATTACACGAAATGTTAAAGGTGCTACATTAATAATAAGCAAAAATAAAAACATGAATAACAAGATAGCAATAACTACATAACTATCAATAATTATTTTAAATGTAATTGGATTAATGCTCCTAACAAAAGACATATATATGGTGGCTGAATGGAGAGGAATACAAGTCCCTCGCACATGCTGTTTACAAGAGACTCACTTCAGATTGAAAGAAGCACACAGACTGAAAGTAAAGTAAAAAGATATTTCATGAAAATGGAAACAAAAAGGAAGCTGTGGTAGCAATACTAATATCAGACAAAATAGACTTTAAAGCAAAGTCTATAAAAAGAGACAAAGAAAAACATTCCATATACAATAGCCAACATAAGGAAGCAACTTAAGTGCCCATCAATAGATAATTGGACAAAGAAGAGGTGGTACATACATACAATGAAATAATAGTTGGCAAAAAAATGAATAAAATTTTACCATTGCAACAACATGGATGGACCTAGAGAGTATTATGTTAAATGAATTGAGCCAGACAAAGAAAAGTACCATATGATTTCAGTTATATGTGGGATCTAAAACAAAATAAATGAACAAAGAAAACAGAAACAAACAAATATACAGAGACAAAATGGATGGCTTTTGAATGGGAAGGAGGTTAAGGGGCTGGGTGAAAAATGGGAAGGGAGTAAGAAATATACATTGCTAGTTATAAAAATGGTCAAAGGAATATAAAGTGGTCACAGCATAGGGAATATAGTAAATAATTCTGTAATAACTATGTATGGTGCCAGGTGGGTTCTAGTTATCAGGGGGATCACTTCATAAGGTATATAAATGTCTAACCACTATGCTGTACACCTGAAACGAATACAATGTGAATGTCAACTGTAATTTTTTTAATATTAAAAAATAATATTTTTAATAAGCTCTCCAGATGATCATAAAGCTCACTGAAATTAGAACCCCAGTCTAGGAGAGCACACTTCTCAAATATTAATGTGGGTACACATCACCTGAGGATCTCAGGTGTGGAATTGGAATGAGTCAGTCTCAGGTGAGACCTAAGCTGCTTCACGTCTAACAAGCTCGCAATAATGTGCATGCTGTCGGTCCAGATGACACAGGGAGTGGTCAGGGACAGAGCAGTGGCAGCCAGCCCTGCTGCAAGCCCCAGGGGTGGGAACACAGGTCTAGATTCTGAAAGAGGGTAAGGAAAGTCTGAGATGGGTTATTGGAGAGAGAGCTGCCAGTCCAATCCCATTCCTCAGAGTAAGCTATAGCGTTAGTTCATTCACCTAAAGCTTAGCAAGAGGGACTTTCAGGGGACTACTTGAAGAGTTTGAGATGATTCTCCTGGAGGGATTACTCAGGGACCTGGCATCAGAGTCCTGTCCAGGACACTTGAGTAACATGAGTGACAGCAGTGAGTTACTCTGTCAGAGGAACCAAGACCGGCTGTGCTGCATCTGGGAACAAATTCCCCCTTAGCTGGGTAAGTGGATGCCGGTGGGTTTCCCAGTGTCCAAATGTGAACCCGAAAGGAAAGAAACCCAGACTTAAAACTTTTTAAGTACCGATCAAGCAGATGACATGAAAGGTGCAAGAAGATTTCACTGACAGAGCCTGGCTTAAATGGAGCAGGGAAAACTGGGCTGGTGGAGAGTGGCCAGTCAATGAGGGGACTCAGTGCAGATCTGGAAGCTGAAGCTGGGGGACCCTGTACCTCTGACAAGTCCGTGGTCTACACATTAGGGGTAGGATCAGCTTGAATATGTTAAATATTATAAAAGATTTTATATTTCATTCATATATGATTCTATATCTATATTGTATATCTATAAAATATGTTATTATATATTTGTGTTTGTAGTTCTCCTATTTTTATAGACCCAGAGTGTTTAAGTAGGAAACAGCCCTGAATCCTTTCCCTTCAGTCCTTGCCTTCCAAACGGGAAAGGCTCTATAATGGCAGTTAGTGCGGGAGTAAAGGGGTGAATGGGGAGAGCCCATGAGGGAGACAGAAGGGCCATGCATGTGTCCACTCCCACTTCAGGAAGCCCTAATTGGTGGGGTGGTGAGACTGTGTGACATTAATATTTCTGTTTGAATTATTGTCAAAAATCAGACGTTCAGACCTTGGAATTATACTATGATTGTGACTTAAAGCAAATCCAGGGCTTTAAACTTTCTAAGAAAGTCATGGAGAGTCATGAACTTCGCAGTTTCCTTACAGGAACAGGAGAAGGGGCGGCCGGGACTGAAAGGAGAGTTGTGTCAGTGTCACCACAGCACGACGGCACCTGCGAGTCCTGCTGTTACCGTACAAAGACTGGGCATGTACAGAGTGCCACACGCACCAGCTTCATATTCCTTCTGTCAAATAAGCGAAGGCTAGACAGGAAAAAAAATTGATCACTGAGTCAATTACAAAAGAAAAGAGTGGGATCCTAGAAGTAACAGTGACCTTTATTATGGCATTATGCATAGTCAGTAAAATGCTCGTTTTCTCCCAGGATCAAGAGAGTAGGTCTCTGTAGCATAAAACTGTACAACTTATTTACTTTGAAGTCTTCTGTTAATAGCATAGCTTCATTTTGTAGCTTTGAGTCAATAACTTTTTTTCTTTAAAATGTTCCATTTCAGAGTGCTCTGGAAAAGAACAGGGCTTGCTTGGAAATTTAAAAGCACAGCTAAGTGGGCTCGCAAGTCTTATGATGCATGTTAGTTTTTGATCAAAACACATCATCCTCCAGGTTTAAACTAAAAAAATAAGATACACAGGTAAATAGACCAGGACTGACTTGTTTTCTCTGAACATGTGTCTTATGTCCTTCTTATGTCTTTTGATTCCCATTATTTTGTGTCTTACAAGCAGTACAGGGAGCCAGCCTGGTGTTATCGTTCATGCATGGAGCCTTATTCATAAGGACACAAGTGCCCACCTAGAGAAGACAGCTTTGCATTTCTAGAGGACATGAGGAATTTCAGTATCTTCAGAAAAACCCTCTATACTATTTCAAAAAACACCTGCAACTGACATCATCTGAGAAGCAACTGCTGTGAGAGTGAAAACTGGCAGAATTTTCTTCAGGAGCGAAGTATTAAAATATCAGTGGTTATTTTAATATTCAGTCAATACTTTGCAGTCATCTCTTGCTGGTGGATACCCATCTGTCAGGCATTGTCTTCGGCAGATATAAATGTTTACCTCTTAGAACTTATGAAATAAGTATATTAACACAGTCTCATATCTTATAATAAGGCCTCATTAACCTAGAACTTTGTAGATATTTAACCTGCAAGTCTAATACTCATAACACTGTATTTTCCCAAACATATCTCCCTTCCCCAACACACTTTCTCTTTTCAATTTAAGACCAGGTGTACTCCTGGTAAGGGTGATTATAGAAACCTTGGAGTTCTGATTATTTGTCAGACTCAACAGTCTTCAAATATTGTTGACATTATCAATCCTAACTAAATGTTAAAAATAACAATAAGTTCCAAATATGATTAAATTATGATATTAAATGATCCTCTTAGATCACTATATTCTATTTTTAAAAGAATATTATAATTTCTGGTTAAATGTGTATTTATAAAAACTGATCATGACAGGGGACTATTTTTTCAATCACACTCTTCCACGAGTATTTATTAAGTGCCTGTGCTGTGCCAGACAGGCCTGGAGCCTGGAGAAAAAAAGGAAAAGAAGGAAACAGCTTCTGCATGACCTCAGAAAGCTGACAAGTTAGTAAAAGAGTCTCACAAGTAAATACGTAATTCTCCATAAAATAAGTTAGGTACTGCAGCCAAGAGATGCATAATGAGTTCCTTTCACACAGATATTGGGACAATTAGCAATGCCTGAAAATTGAAGACAGTTTAAAAAGACAAGATACTTAAAGATAGAGAGAAATTAGACTGCACAGGTAGATTGGAGCACATTTGTGGTATACGAGTGATTGGAAGATGGATAAAATCACAGAATTCACATTCCATTTCTGCTTAAGCTTTAAGCTTGGTGTCATCACTTAGCACAGTGCTGGACGTGTAATAGCTTCTCCATAAAAACAGCAATGATGCTAGAGGAAGAAGGATAAGGAAATACTGACTCATCACTCTATGCTTACTTCTGTTCATCCAATTTGACCTCCTTCAGCAAAACCTGCATCTTTGAATCCATTATTTGGTGATGTAGAAACTAGGTAAAAGGTAAACCAGGCGAGAGAGTAAAAGTTGTTTTATTTAATATCCTCTACTCCAGGCCCCTAGAATTATCCCTTTACTTTAGTTAACGTTGAATGTATCCTCACAGAGTCAAAGCACATTATGGTGCAATGCGGTTTCAGTTTCAAGTAGAATAGACGGTTAATGTTTAAAAAAAGAAAACATGTATCGTGTTTAATGAAAAAAAAGTGTGAAAGGAGCATAGGTGGAGGAAGTATATAGAAAAATGGGAATAATTATGCCAGTAAAGCAAATAATACCATTCTTAACTCATAGCTACGTGGCACTTTAGCTATGAATTATCTCTACATGTCTCAAAATGTTGAAAGAACAGTGACTTCAGAAGTCAAAGGCTACTGTGCCTCACTCTTCAGGGAGTTATCACTTTGGACGACTGGAAGGGTGAAGGGCACAAGTATGATTTTTATAGCACACCTTAGAAACCATAAAAGTGACAGAACGAGCCTATCTTTATTCAAGTTTAGCACATCATATTTAGATTTATATCTGTATATTTCCTTATCATCAAGAACTGTCTTACCAACTTTTGTCTTCTCATCACCTGGCAGAGCACCTGGCACATGGGAGACATTTAAGAATGGTCGACTGAAAGAACAGAAGCCTAAGTGACTGTCGTACATTGTGAGGCAGGGGCCTTGCACCAGTATGACAATTCAGTCTGACTAGAAGGTCAAAGTATCAAGATAAATGCATGCTCTGTTATGAACATTGGGGTGCACAGATTCTTTTGGATTGGTGTTTCAGTGTTCTTAGGGTATAATCCCAGCAGCGGAATTACTGGGTCAAAGGGCAGTTCAATGTTCATAGCAGCACAATTTACAATAGCCAAGTACTGGAAGCAACCGAAGTGCCCATCAGCAAACCAGTGGATCCAAAAACTATGGTATATTTACACAATGGAATTCTACGCAGCAGAGAGAAAGAAGGAGCTTATACCCTTTGCAACAGCATGGATGAAACTGGAGAGCATTATGCTAAGTGAAATAAGCCAGGAAGTGAGGGACAAATACCATATGATCTCACCTTTAACTGGAACATAAGCAATAGAAGGAAAAAGCAAACAAAATATAACCAGAGTCATTGAAGTTAAGAACAATCTAACAATAGCCAGGGCGGGGGTGGGGGGGTGGGGGCGGGGACAGTGGGTAGAGGGGATTACAGGAACTACTATAAAGGACACATGGACAAAACCGAGGGGGAGGGTGGAGAGGGGGGAGGGAGGTGGGTTCAGCTGGGGTGGGGTGGAGGGATGGGGAGAAAAGGCATACAACTGTAATTGAATAACAATAAAAAAAAAATCTTTAGAAAAAAAAAATGCATGCTCTGTGGTCGGCAGACTTTTGCTGTAAAGAGATAGATAGTAACCATTTTAACCGTTTAGAGCCAAACAGTAGCTGTTGCAGCTTCTCAACTCCACCACTGTAGTGTCAAAACAGCCTTAAGCAATATGTAAAGAAATAGACGTAGCTCTATTTCCATAAAACTTTATTCACAAAGACAGGCAGTAGGAAGGATTCCCAATCCCAACTCATTTTGTACAATTTTTTCCTCCCTAAAAAAGTGACTTTAGTTTTTATTTTAAAATTATTTTTATGTGTTTTTTCTTTATTTTTGTTATTGACACTATGACGGATGACCCTGTTTCCCCCCCACTTCCTTTGCTAAATTTTCTTAATGATTTGGGTAAGAAATTAAACTTCAAAATATTTAATTTTCAGTAATTAATATCTGCTTTGGTTTTGAAAAAACAAAACATTAATATTAGATCTAAAGGAAATTTCAGAACAACTGGTTTTATTATTAGAAAATATTTGGAATATAGTTTTTATTCCTCTGCATCTTTGATCTACAGGAGTACATAAGAAAAGGCTTATGCAACATACTACTGAATTATGTTACTGAAATACTTATTTTCATTGAAAACAGCATGGGCTTTGCATTTTTACTGCACTGTGGAAGAAAGGTAAAGGAGGGCAGACATGATGAAGGCAGGAGAGAAAGAAGAAGGGGAAGGAAAGGAGGAGGGTAAGAAAAAGAGAAAGAGATCAGTTGAGTGTTAATGCTTCAGGTTTTATATCTGCACTCAAGTGCATTTGCCTGTGAAGATTCAAATTTTCAGAAAAATCTATTTAATGTTTTATTACAATACTAAAGCTAAAAAATTTTTATAACCCTGATATTTATACAGTTCATGTAGAAATTTTCTATTTTGCTTCAAAAAATGGAAGAAAGTGACTAATGCTATGATACCAAACACAACTTGAGAAAAAAATCTCCTTTTTCTCTAAACAATCATGTACATGGCATATAATTTTAAGTAATAAACACAGTGTGTTTCAGGTAAAAATTACTGGTTGTGAAAATTTATTGGTTGCTTCAGCTACATAAGCGTAACAGGTTTGCCTTACAGGTAGCACAATTCCACGTAAGAAGCGAACAGTTTGTCCTCCTTTCTTCCTACCTCTCCTTTTTCCTGGGTTTGGCTAGGAATAGAAAGAAAAAATATCACTCTGATGACAGTAATTGTCGCCTAATGGCAAGCATTCTGTCAAATTAGCCTAAGTGTCCATTTAAAAGCAAACTTTTATGTGGCTTGCTAAACTATTAAGGCTATTAGTTGAGACATAGAATTGATTTATTTTACCCATAGCATTAACCTCATCTTGCATACTCATCAAGATCGTACATAGGGCAAAGTAAATGCACCTTGATGTTTTATAAAATTGAATTAAAATTCAAGCCATTCGCTGTAAAAGCTACACACTGCTATAATAACAAGAGGGTGACTGAGACTGCCAGAATCTTCCTTACAAGTGACTGAATGAAGCTTCAGTAGTGGAGTCCTCATGGAAAATGGATTTCATGTCACTGTTTACCAAATGTATTGTAATTAGTAGCAAATAGGCTTTGTCTTGATGGGGGTATAGATCCTTTGATCCATAAAACCAAGAAGTAGGTACTTTTTAACCTAACTGAAGGAAGTTACAGGAAGACCAGCTGCTTTAAGAAAACCTCAATTTTCATTTGACAATCAGGATGGAAATACCTGATCTGACAGCGAATTAATATTACCACAGTGTATGTAAGACAATATAATTATAAAAATGTATGATTAATACAAAAAGTACATGTAAAAATGTATGTCCCTGAGGGACTGTGTCTATTTAGAAACAAAATCGAACCCGTGGAATACGGGTTGAGGATGGACACAAGGCAGAGTCAACTGGACAAGGGGGCACAGCATGTCTGTCATCAGCCTTGACGACAAACAGGTCAGTCCTTATCGGGCTGGTCCTTCTGCTGCAACTAAATGTCACAGAGCAATGTTTTCTCTTTGAAGCATCGCCTTACATCTTAAAAACAATTTGAACATATTTTTCTTTCTATAAATTCATTGATTTATTCACTTAATCATTCATAACCTAGCCAGGTCTAGGCAGCCCGTTCATTGTAGGCTCCATGTTCCAGGCACCGTGTGATCCAGGCACTTGGTCGATCCGTTTAAACTATACAGTCTTGCAAGTTCAAAAAAAAAAAAGCTATGAAAGGCCAGTATCTCAATGTTACAAAACTTTGAGAGTGGGTCTATCCAGCCAGGTAACAGAGCAAAGAGTTGAGAACACTGGAGAGCGTTCACGTTCACAGAAAGTAAAGAAGAGCATGACGTAGGGACAGAAGCCACGAAGATTCGGAAAAGGAGATGATGAGTCAGGATGTTTTTGCATCATGGGAGGTACAATCTGAATACCGATTTCTGACCATTCGTTCCGAGCTCCACTGTGGCTTTCACACAACTTACTGCTTCAAAGTCTTAGTGACGTTAGTAAAGCTCCAACGTAAGGGAAGGTCCCCAACAACTTTATTATTGCTCGATTAAATATCATTACTATGATGAACACCTGACATCATTTGGGGTAATTATTCCTGGTGAAAAATTAAGTTAATATTGATTTAATTCTTGTTATTAAATTTCCAGTATCTAGAAAGGACTCACCCAATGAACTTATGTTAAAAAGGTCAGAATCATAGTCACAGGGTTATTTTTAAAGTGTTTTTCTTGATGTTAATGAAGTTAGTGTGAGCGAAGGGCTATCATATTCTGCCACACTCTTCTCCAACTTCAGAAACACTTTAGAGTGAGGGCGGTTGAAGTACATTTCAACTTTTCTTGTTAACTTTCCCATTTATGATCGTATTTTTACATATGATTTTTTTGGTCTATCAATTCTAGTAATCATTTATGATTCCACACCCTGAAAGATAAGAACATGTTCATTTATGTCACTCATCAATTTTTCTCTCCTGCCTCCTAATTTTTAACTCTACTTTTATTAGTAGTATCACTGGCTACCTTTGCAATTTAAATCATATTCTGAAACCCCAGCTTCTTTATTTTTGTTATCACTTTAGACATTAATGCAAAGTTACCTTTTCCTGCCCATCATTTCCTCAATTCTCCACCCAAACTCTATTGGCTATTTTTCTTCTACACAATGGAAGTTGAATATTTTACTTTTTTTTTTCTGTAAGACATATGCTATTCAAATGAAAGAGGTTCCAGGGTGACCATTTAAAAGCTTATTTAAGTGTCCCCAAGAGGACATTGTGCAGGAGTGTCTGATGGGCACTTGACAAATCTAGAATGCTGGACTTGGGGTGACAGGCTTCTCTGCGGGGCAGCAAACAGCAGTTTAATCACGTAAGCTGTGCTGGGACAAGGGCAGGCTTTCACTCTGGCTGAAAATCTCTTAAAGATATTTATAGTATTACACCAAACTGGAAATATTAATAACTGAACTGAGAATATTCTGTGTGTAGCTGTGAGTGTGTCTGTGTGTAACCAGATGACTTGAACTATTTGAAAATGACTAAAAGCCATAGATACTTACCCAAACTCACACATAGAAAAGAATAGCCCCTCTGTGTGAGTTTAGAAGTACAGAATGGGAAGTAAATACAACCATCTCGTCATTTATTCTACCTTTTAGTTACAATAATAACATATGTGTTAAGGAGTTAGTATCTAATACAGAAGTGCTGGAGTATAATTCTTGCATATCAGTAAATATTAACTGGAGAAAGTAAATTAGAATTTCCAGGAAGAGTGTTTTTAAAAATACAACTGATTGATTCACCCCAAACCTACCAAACCAGTTTCAAACAGTGAGATCTGAGCTTCTTAGTCTTTCAGCAGCTACCCCTGCGGTTTTGATGTATTATTCTAATTGGTATAATAGTTACAGAAAAATGTTAGAATCATTTTAATTATTATGCCTGTTCTCTGGCTCACCACCAAAAGGGAAGTTGTATTGAGTACATGTTAACATTATAAAATATATGTCCAATAAACATACATAACACTATATTATATATAGGTATGCATGTATAACATATGTACACACATATAATACTAGCTATTGATATATGATGACATTAACAAGAAACCTCTGAAAAACATGACAAACATGTGTGGGTTGTTGCATGGCTGTTGTTAAGGTTTCATCTATGCAAAATAATTTATGAAAGGACTTATCTCTTCTCTGGAACAGGCTTATAAATTAGGTATACATATTAGAATTCCACAATCCTCACTAAACAGAAGGTATCACAGAGATTAAAATAAATAAGGTGATTTGAACTCAGAAATTTTTGCCACCAAAATTTGTGAATTTAACCACCCAGTCCTACTAGTTCATTGTTGTGCCTCATTTGAGATTAGGTGCTTAATGCAAACATTTGAGAAAGATCGAATTGTTCTGGGTGATTGCCATATCAATCCCTGTTTGTCGTGCATTAGTTGAATGTAAATGATGTATTATTAGCAACCAAAATTATCCTAATAAGTAACAAATCCCCTCAATTAACTTCAATCAGGAAAAGGTAGGGTGGTAATTCACAAATGGCTTTAAGGGCAAAAGCTATGAAATGGTAGACTGCTCTAAGATTTTAACTTACATGATTGACATTTCCTTCAAATGCTCTACAACACACACAGACAGAAACAGAGAAGCCATCTGTTTTCAAGTTTCTCACCTCTTTATAGCTCAGACATATTTGTGATAGCCGAACATAAAGGGGGAAGATGGCAATCCCCATATGTAGTTTTCCATTTCAAGGTTAAACTTTCTTGTGGAAGAATATACAACTTTCAAGAGAGGAAAAAAATCTTCTATTTATACACCTACTACTCCATGTGTAGACTTAGATTCACACGGGAATATTTTTGCATAACAGTGTTAGGAAATTCCACTAATTCCGGCTCCCAAAGCCATACACGATCTCCTTGATCTGTAATGTCTCCAAATCTTCTAACATGTGATGAGAAGCCGTTACATTACAATATAGGGCACGGGGTAGGGGGAGTGATTCCTGTAAGGACACAAGGATCCTTGTCAAGGTGAAATTTGTAATGATGCCATGATGAAATTAAGGTAGAATGAAGATACTGTCTTATCAGAGAAAAAAGAAACCTCTATTAGTTAATATAATTATCTTTACTGTTTAACATTTAAGAGTTCAAGTGCTGAATTCTTTCTTGGGTTGTTAAGACAAGACTTTGTTCAGGCAGTGACCCCTGCATGTTATAAATCTTCACACCCTATGTAATCAATCACTCAAACAGGAAACTCTTGCTCAAGTTCTCTCTGAACTGCAGTGAATACTCAGGCAAATTATGGTAATAACTTTAGGAAGCTTTAAACTATTGTCTCCTCTATGTGCAGAATTTTCTTGAATCTGTGAAGATTCTTCTTTCCTCAAATTTCAAATATGACCCACAGTAGTACAGAAAGCAGGAGCCTTATTTCAAAGATACTGGTTGTATTAATACCAGAAAAATTGTCTTACATGTGCTTCTTTGTTCATTGTTTCCTGTAAGTATTTTGGTCCTAAAATACACATTTAACTTACAACTTCAACCATGTGTAAGTGTATACTTCAGTATTAAGTGTATTAACATGTCTGTCCAACATCAGCACTATCCACCTCCAGAAAATGCTTATCACCCCAAACTGAATCCATGTACCCATTAAACACACTCTCCTTTCCTTCCTACTCCACCTAATATCTGGTAACCACTGTTTTACTTTCTGTTTCATTAGTTTGACTATTCTAGGTACCTCATTCAAATAGAATCATACAATATTTGTCCTTTAGTGTCTGACTTATTTTACTTAGCAAAATGATTTTAAGGCTCATCTATGTTAGACTATGTATCAGAATTTCATTCTTTTTTAAGACTGAACAATGTTTCGTTGTATGTATATTCCACATTTTGCTTATCTATGTGTTGATGGAAATTTGGGTTATGTTCACCTTTTGGCTATTGCAAATAATGCAG
Organism: Desmodus rotundus; assembly: GCF_022682495.2. Taxonomy (NCBI): domain Eukaryota; kingdom Metazoa; phylum Chordata; class Mammalia; order Chiroptera; family Phyllostomidae; genus Desmodus; species Desmodus rotundus. The sequence continues at coordinate 33,920,032 of NC_071392.1, forward strand.
CCGCAAACACTGGTTATACAAATGTCTGTTCTAGTCTCCTGCTTTCAATTCTTTGGGGGCGTATACCTATAAAAGCAGAATTGGTAGATCACATGGTAATTCTAGTCTACTTATTTTAGGAACTGACATGCTCTCTTTCACAGCAGGGGCTGCATTTGACATTCATGCTCACGATGCCCAGGTGTTCTCAGTCCTCCCCCATCACTAGGTATTTTATGTTCCATTTTTATTTATATGTATAACCATATCATATATAATCATATATTAATAAGCATCTATTATATGTTAATTGCACATCATATATCATTGTAATAGGTGTGAGGTGGTTTGTATCTGCATTTTCCTGCTGACCAGTAATGTCGGCTATCTTTTCGTGCTTTTACTGGCCATTTGTTTTCTTTGGAGAAAAAGTCTATTCCAATCCTTTGCCCATATTTTGAGTTATTATTTTTGCTTTGTTTTGAGTTATAGGATTTTTCATGTTACCGGGATGTGATTCCCTTGTTGGGTAGATGATATGCAATATGTTCCCCTGCTCCACATGTCCTTTTCCTTCTCCTGACAGTGACATTTGAGGTGAAGAAGTGTTTAATTTTGATGAAGTCCAATTTACTACTGTTTTCTTCTGCTGCGCTTTTGGTGTCATATCCAAGTAATCATCGGGAAATCCAATGTCATGAAAGTTTTTTCTGTTTTCTTCTAAGATTTTTGTTGTTTCACTTTTTATATTTAGTTCTTTCACCTATTTTGTGTTAATTTGTGTATGTGAAAAACTGTCCTTTTCTCATTAAATGGTCCTGACACTCTTATCAAAAATCACCATATGTGTGAGGTTTTATTTCTGGTCTCTCTACTGCATAATACTTGTTTACCTGTCTGTCTGAATGCCAGGACCACACTGTTTAAACTATGCAGCTGTGTAATGAGTTTAAAATCAGGAAGTGTAAGTTCACCTCTATGTTCTTTTTTAAAGATTTTTTTAGCTCTTCAGGGTCCCTTTAGATTCCATTTGACTTTAGCATGAGATTTTCTATTGCTGAAAAATAATCACTTGGATTTTTAGGGATTGCATTGAATCTGTAGATCTCTTTGGGTGGTATTGATGGTATTGTCTTCCGCTCCATGAATGTGAGATGTTTTCCCCTCTTTGTTTCGGAGACCATTCCAGACATTAGCTTTCCAGTTAAACTGAGTTCCTGTAATTTATGGAACTCAAAATGCTGCATTGTCTAGTTTTTCTTATTTGTCCTTTGTACCATTATACCAATAACCATGCACAGCGGCAGTACCTGTTGGGTGTACATTTTTATATTAGCACTCTATAAATTCCACCGTTAGAGAGACAATTGCTTTGCTAATGTTTAGATGGAATGCTTTCTCTCTGTTTCTCTGTTAAGACATTGGGACATCATCTTAAATACAACACTGTAAAAATCTATTATGATATGTCTCTATGGGCAAACTAGTCACACATATTTACATTATGTGCCTGTACGGGAGTGTGGGGTATGTGTGCATGTATAACTTTGTGTTCAACACTCTTCCCTAGGAAACAGGTAATGCCACAGAGCCACTTCTGTTAACTGCACACATCTGTAAATAAAATAAATTTTTAAAAATATTCTATATTTTTTCATAATTACCTGACATCTCTTAGACATAATTTGTAAAACAGGACATTCATAAATAATGCTTTGTCCAAATATCAATTTATGGCCACTATCCTACGCACTGTTGCTTCTGTGACTTTTGAAAAGCGACCTAAAATGGAGCAATAGCGAGCTCTGTGGGGAGAAAGTTCAGTTCAGACCACATCCCACATTACTATTCCTTTATAGCAACCTAAATAGTGATGTCTGACTGTCATTTCGATAGAGCTACACATCTTCCTCTGACTGTCTGGTCGCTATATAAACTGAAGCATTAGATGGCACATTAAGTGAAGAGCTTTATAGATGTTGCGTGAAGAGAGAGACCACGGCTTACCAATGCACCAATGTCCTAGAGAAATTCTACCAAAGCCAACTTTCTGGTCCTCAAGGAAGTGAATACTGAGACAATGCATTTCAGGTCTGTTAAAACCTCAGGACAATGACTTTATAACTACATGTTTTTTCAAAGCAATTAAAGATATTGCATTTGAATACCATTTTGACACTAAAACTAGAATAGACAGCTTTTGTAACAAAAAGCTTTTCCAGGTAGCAGAATATATTCTAATCAAATTCTACACTAAAAGCATATGTACTACAGAGAAACTTTTACAATAAAATATATAAGTGAAAGCCACCTTCTTTTGAAAGATTTACTCTTTGGTATTCCCCAAGTAACTGTGAAGTCCCCTTTCCATAGGAGACAGAGTTCAGAAAAGATTGATGAAATGTGGCAGAGCAGCATCCAGGCTCCGGCACCATTAATTTAAGATGTCTTTCCCTTTTATTCTCTCGTGTAAATTGCTGAGCAATCATCATTTTTCTTTACCTTTTTCTCTGGGCGATATAGTTGGTGTCATGCCAGGACCATAGTTCCCTGACATTAATTATGAACCACTGAGATCGACTTTTCACCTCGGGCCCATGAGGACAAACTCTGGGAGGAAATGTGAGATAACCTGAACACTTGAGCCCTTAAAGAATTTCATTTCACCTCAGTACTTTACAAACCAGTACGCGATATCTTTTTCATTTTAAAATATATACAGAGGTCACGGCTGTATTCAGGGCTACATATTGTTGAAAATTTCAAAACAGACTATTAGTGTAGAAAAAAAAAGATATCCCCAATGATGCTTCTCTTGTGGGTGTCTCAAAGTCAAACTGAGGACAGAAATCAACCTTTACTCGGCATCTGAAGAATTCAGAGATCACACACATCATAAGACACAACTGGAGACCAGCAAACGACCACCTTAAAATCAGTGAGGGATGCTCCCTCACAACCAAACAAGACATACACTGTCCTTTTAAAATCACAATACACTAAGCATTCTAACAGTGATTTTTTAAATATATGGATAAATATTTAAACATACTTATTTTTACTTTAGAACACTGTCCTTTGAATGGTAAAATATGCACTCAATTTCATACCCAAAACCCCTTGGAATAGAATTGGGCCTTATTTTATTATTTGAATGTTCCTCAGAGCACATTAGTAAAACTGGTAATTTGACTCACACTCAGTTCTGTAATATCTAAAATAATGTTACACACTAACACTATCTCAAGTTACTATATATTTAGAGGTATCATATTAAAAAGTCTTAATCATCCAAGACTATTTGTAAATGACAAAAACCATTGGGAGAGCAATGGGGAAAGAAAGTGGTACAACTGTAACTGAACAGCAATAAATAAAAAATAAAAGGAAAATATCCTCTGATAAGTAAAAATTAATAATAATTTTTGAAAATTATTTTACAACAAAGAAAACATTGGTGCATTCAGAAGAAAAAAGTATCAAAACTCTTGTTCATTATTATCTACAGAAAACTGACAGCCAGTTACATGTTGTTGTAGTTTTTAATAGGTATTTATGTTAAAAGTCAACTACATCTTATATGAAGGAGAAAAAGATCTGCTCAGGTATACAAATTATACCGCATAGGTAACTTTTCAAATGAATATATTTTCACAAAGCTCACAGTGTTCAATACTACATCTCAAGAAGGAAATGATATCTAGATTTTTAAAAATTATTTATTTATTTATTTATATTGTTGTTCAAGTACAGTTGTTTCCATTTTCCTACCAAGACTTCTCCCCGCCTACCACTCCCACTTCCCACTCTCAATCATTCCCCCCTTTGGCTTTGTCCATGGGTCCTTTATACATGTTCCTTGGAGACCCTTTCCCTTCTTTCCCCTGATATTCTCCTCCCCTTCCCCTCTGGTTACTGTCAGTTTGTTCTTTATCTCAATGTCTCTGGTTATATTTTGCTTGCTTGTTTGTTTTCTTGATTAGGTTCCACTTATAGGTGAGATCATATGGTATTCATCTTTCACTTCCTGGCTTATTTCACTTAGCACAGTGCTCTCTAATTCCATCCATGATATCTAGACTTAATGGGAATAATAGAAGAAATTTAACTTTTAAAAAAATCACAAATGATCTCTAAGAAAGTTAACAGTGGTCTGTATTTTTAAAGCTAGCTCTTACTTAAGAGAGAGTTTCACCTCATTTCTCATCACTTATCATTTTTATTTTGCTTCTCATATTCTTCTTTTATTTGCCTTCCCTCTAATGTCCCATATCTCAGATTATCTCCCTCTAAGAAGATTTCCATGACCCTTCCACTTTTCGCAGGTTAGATAACACCACTGATGTTTCTATGTTATTGGTTAACATAACTTAATTCACACTACATTACATTTGTCTGTTAACTGCTCCCTCCACTCCAGTAGACTGTGGAGATTTTGAGGGCAGAGTTGAGTCTTATTGCTAGTATATGCAATCTCCCAGAACCTGGCGTATTAAGAGATCATCACCCCAAATCCTCACTTAGTGATAAACAGCAAATATCTTTTAAATAATGGGTGAATAAATGTATAAACTACTACAGGAAGGAATGTATAACAAAAAAATAAGAAGAGGACTCATGTCATAATTTTCACAAAGGGCACACTTTATCAAAAAGAGAACCAACAGATAGCCCTTTGTTTAAGAAAACATTTTAATTTTTTTTGTTTTATTCTGAGCAGTTAAAAGTCAAAATTCTCATTGCATAAGAAGCAGTGAACGAGTGAACTAGTTTTTGTGTACAAGAAGCTATAAAGATTCTGATGTCAGAACTTGGCACTAAAAAGGGAAGAAGAGAAGATGACAATAAGCAGGAACAGAGGGGGAGCGTGACCTGTAAGAGGCTAACCCTGTCATGGCATGAGTCAATTTTTGAGTGACAGTTAATATTAAGTTTTTATTATTAACTTAATAAATTAATAAGTTGCTGCCCCTACTGTATAGTACTGTAAACTACCCCCATTACACCAAATACTGAGTAAAACTTTGACTACATATAATTATCATGTATTTGTGTCACTGGAGGTGGGGGAAGGTTAAGGTGTTCATGAGTGTACAACGTGGGATGAAGCTATCAAGGAAGCAGATAAAGAAAAGACTGGAAAAAAACAGGATATCAGAGCAAGAGCTGAAGAGAAATAACAGCTCTCAGGGAACTGTTTTTTTTAAGATTTTATTTATTTATTTTTAGAGAGAAGGAGGGAGGAAGAAAGAGGGAGGAACATCGATGTGTGGTTGCTTCTCACATGCCCCCTACTGGGGACCTAGCTTGCAACCCAGGCATGTGCCCTGACTGGGAATCAAACCAGTGACGCTTTGGTTCACAGGCCAGCACTCAATCCATTGAGCCACACCAGCCAGGGCAACTCTCAGAGAACTCTTGAAGATATTCCTGAGGATATCCTCAATTATCCTCATTAAGGATAAGTAAGTAGAATGGGGGAGCTTCTAGCTATTCACTTTGAATATTAAAAACAAGATTCTGTAGAAGACTAAGACTTTGGAAACAACAAGTTTATCTTACAAACACATAAAAGCTTCTAGTCTGAGAAAAGTTTGAATGTACTTTATGATTCAAAAGAGTTCCTGCAGACAATCTGAACATATATCTGTTACAGTAATACATGAATTTATGTGTGTGTGTGTGTGTCCTATTAATAAGGTAATGAGACAAAGTTGAACTGCCCTCTCGCAAAGCACACTCGAATGGGTAAACTTGCCACAAAGAGCGACTATGTGAAAATTGTGTACTAGGTAACAGGAAAATCTATGAAGCTTACTCACTTCGAAGGAAAACACTTCAGTGAGAATGATCTTGGTATATAAATGAGAGTCAGGAACGGGGCAACCTCTAAAGTGATGGAGCGCAGGAAACAGTGAACAAGCTGCACGTGTCAGGCACGTGTGCAGTTCTCACTACATGAGATTGAACTCCTTCTCCTACTCATAGATGGAGGAAGTCCCAAGAGGGTACTGCATCTCTACCTAGGAGCCATGGTTCTACTTTCAGGGATTTTAATTCTACTCTCATAATTCCTCTATGGACAGATTATACGAAAAAAAGAACATGTTCATTTCTTCATTTTTTAGACGAATGCAGAATGGAATGGGTGAAATAGAACTTCTCCCAATACCATTACTAATTCACATTTGTCTTGGGCAAAAGAAAGATAATGAATAACAGAAGCATCCTACAATACATCAGGAAAATCAGCATCTGAAATGCAAACAGTTACTGTTGGATGTGACATTAATTCTGAAAGTCTCTAGAGATAAATTGAAGGCCATACTGTGTGTCTCTAACCTCAAGTCAAAGTAAAAAATATTATGATGAGACGAGGGTAAGCCACAAGGTGGCTAGCCATTTTAAGTATTATACATTACAATGACCAGAGTAAGCAGAATAGAACAAATGCTATGAAGCCTCCGGTATTTCACGGTGACATCTGGGGACGGTGCTGTGCATCTCATGCCTGGCTATTTTCTCTTGCAATAAGCCAACAAAGTCAGAAATAAAATAAGATATTTGAAGAGGTTTTGGTCTTTGAATAAAAGACATAATATAAGCATCAGAATTACCATTTAGCCATGCATTTTGTCATATTTATGAGTGACTATTCATTTTTATAAATAATTTTCAGGGTGATAAACCTTTTAGTTATATTATTGTATGTGGTCAATCCATTGAGTTACAAAATAAAATATTCATATGAGGGAAATGAAAATATATGAAGACAAATTACCAACTGTAATCATTAATTGAATTTCTAAGGAAAATTCTGCATCCCATGGCTTCAATGGTTATCTGGTATTTTCCATGATAAATATTTATGGTTCCTACCTTTCAGGTGGTGACTTATGTTTGAAGAAGGAATCTAGAATACCTTCTCTCATTCTCACTATTGTGGAATGTGATTCACCTTTAAGAAGATGTTGTCAGCTGTTTTTATATTTCATATTGTGTGAATCTATGACTAAATAAAATACGTTGCTCTCTCTTCCTCTTTATATATACATTCATATGTGTCTTTGTATTTCTATAAAGGTAGAAACTAGCATATATTTTAGAAGTCAACTATCAATTGTAATTTCCTTTCAGGCACTTTTTAATGGAAAAAAACTTTTATTTTTGTACCTTTTGGGGCACTTTTTTCCTGATTTTTGAACAAGGATGTCCACATTTTCATCTTTCGTTATGTAGCCAGCCCTGCTTCTTAGGTATATTTCTCTGCTTAGAGAAATTATTTTTAAAAATTTAAGCCCAAGATGAAAATGTAGGGTCCCAGAGAAGGAAGGACAATTAAATGACTCAAAATCATAGTCCAGAGTTAAATTTCTCCATCTATGTAATGTTGGAAAAAATTTTAGTTCAAAATAATATATTCTTCTTCAAATTCTCATCTGACTGAAAGTCAAATTCCTTAAAATAGTAAGGATGGACTAAAAAATGTTGAAAAATCACCACACTTCTCTTTCATTTATTATATGAGAATACCAGAAAAGAAATTTTTATCTAGTTATTAAAGATCTTGTATATTTCTTTACTTAATTCATGTTTGGTAACTTCTGCATTAAAGAAACATATTATCCTTTAGGTAATATTTATATAATAATCCTATATCAGTATATAATTCACAGTATATGTGCTTAAGATTATGCATATTAATTTACAGACTCTATTCTGCCTAAAATAAGCACACGCTGTTGCAAAAATTATTGTTCTCCTAGAAAATCATACTGCAGTGGTTGTTAATCAAAGATTTTTTAAAATTATTCTCCTGGACAAACACTAACCTTAACAAAATGAAAGGAAACCTACAGCACAGAAGGGGCCAGAAGCTTCCTACTTCAAAAGGGCTTCCTTCCCTAAACACACAATGTCAGCGCAGAGTCAGAGACAGCGAAGGCAGGGGGACATCGCCAAAGTCCAATGACTGAACTTCCCCTCACTTTCACTTCAAAACGTTCCAAAGGAGCTTATTCATCAGATGAGAGACAGAGTATTAGAGTTCTCGTTTGTAAGGCAATATTCATCCATAAAGAAGAAAAACCGCTGCTCTAATTAATGCATGAATAAGCCAACACGGGTAGTGAGCTGCATCTCAAATTGAACTTTCACACCCCGGGAAAGCAGGTACCACAAAGGGGACGCAGCGCCGTTAGCGTTTATAGATCTGAACAGCGTGGAGTCTTATCAGTATGATTTCCATAGCAGGAGATAACATGGATAGGGTAGCATTAATCTTATATTAACATGTGCACAACAAATCCCAGAGGGAAGTTAAATCAACTGCATTCAATATTTACTTCTTTTTTTCATCACATTATTCAAGTTATAGGTAGTCTGCTTGAGAGCCATTTTCTCTGATTTCAGATGAACTTGGCTAGGAACATTAAAAATTTAGATGGCAGAGATTTTTCTAAAATTTCAAGATATTTTCATCTTCATTACTTTTAAATATAAAGCTAAAATTGTTTTATAAAACAGAAATAAAGACTGTCAATAAAAATTGTTATTGTTCCTTTATTAATTTAAGCTTTGTAGACAAGCTGAAGACAGAAAGGTTATAATTTGATGGATGGGGAAGATATCTAGAACAGACTTACAAACATTAGAGTTATTTTTCCTTTTAATATATGATCAAATAATATTGACTATAAAAGCATCCTTGAATGAGGTCTAGAGATTCAACATGCTGGCTATTATTTTTCAAACACAATTATATCAAGTACATCCGTGCTATAGAAATGTAAGTCTAATCTAACAAAAAACAAAACTATTATCTCAGATAATCACTCTGCGCCTTCAGTGCAGGGCTCCAGAAGATCAGCTTGAAAGTGAAAAATGATTGATTAATCATCTAATTGAATCAATGTTACAGGGTTTGAAATATTTTATCTGAAAAAATATTGATTAAGGATAACCTGTCACTAGACAGTACTGAAACTTTAGATATAGAAGGATAAAAAGTCACACTTGATTTCTTGTTTGTAATTAATAGCTTTTATTATTTAGAACAGTTTTAGATTTATAGAAAGATGGATGGAGAAGGTAGTGCTGAAAGTTCCCATATTCCTTCTTTCCCCAGCACATAATCTCCCCTTCTGTTAATATATTGCTTTAGTGTGGTACATTTGTTATAATTAACAAATATTGATTACTTGTTATAACTAAAGTCCATAGTTTACATTAAGACTCACTCTTTGTATTGTGTAGTTCTATGGGTTTTAACAAATACATGATTCCATGTATCAACCATTTTACTATCATACAGAACAATTTCAGTCAACTGAAAATCACTTGTTTCACCTATTCATCTCTCCTTCTCTCCCCCTAACCAATGTGGTGATTGCTGGGGGGGGGGGGGAGGTTATAAGGGGACTAAATGGTAATGGAAAAATAGATACAACAAAGATTAAATTTTAAAAAACCTCATGAATGCAGACAAGAGTATAGTGGTTACCAGAGGGAAGAGGGGTTGGGGATAGTAAATGGTAAAAGGGGTCAAATACATGGTAACAAAGAAGGCTTGACTTTGGATAGTGTGTACACAGTGCAATATATAGATGACGTATCGTAGAATCATACTCTTGAAACCTATATAATTTTATTAACCAATGTCTCCCCAATAAATCTAACAAAAGGATTAGTGATTAAAACTGTTTCATCTATATGATAGAACATGATGCAATCACTAAAATAATGTTATATATTTACAATAGGAAGCAATGAAAATAATTTCTCATTTTCTCTAGAGAAGGGGAAGAGCCTTTTTTTCTCTCTTTAGGGTTAGGCCCTCATCGACACAAGTGCGTGTAGAAGGACTTGAGATTCTACAATCTGGAACTTTTCTAATAATCATATTCATCCTACTGGATAACAAAGCTCTATTTATTCAATATTCATTCAGCAATTCTTTAACAAGCATTTTCTCCATGCTAGATTCATCTAAACAATAAAAGCACAGAGGCAAATAAAACAGACAAGCTCTCTATTTATATGGGGCTTAAATTCTAGTGTGAAAATGAGGGGAGCAGTGGGAGAGAATTAAGACAGATAAATACATAAAAACCACAAGGCAATTTTAAACAATGTGTGCGATAAGGAAGGGAGGGATGGAGGAAGGGAGGGAGGGAGGAAGGAAGGAAAGAAGGAGAAAGAAAGAAACTAAGGAAGGAAGAGAAGGAGGGAGGGAAAAAAGAAATAAAGAAAAAGGAAAGAAAGAGAGGAAGAAAGAAAAAAGAAAGAAAGAAAGAAAGGAAGGAAGGAAGGAAGGAAGGAAGGAAGGAAGGAAGGAAGGAAGGAAGGAAGGAAGGAAGGAAGGAAGGAAAAGGAAGAAAGATCAATCAAGGAAAGGCATCGATTGGATGATTATTAAGAGGAAACGATCAGGGCCCTGGCTGGTATGGCTCAGTGGATTGAGTGCCAGCCTGCAAATCAAAGGGTACTGGTTCGATTCCTAGTCAGGGCACATTCCTGGGTTGCAGGCCAGATCCCCAGCAAGGGGCATGGGACAGGCAACCACACCCTATTGTTTCTCCCCCTCTTTCTCCCTCCCTTCCCCTCTCTAAAGTAAATAAAATCTTAAAAAAATAAATTTTCAAAAAAGTAAAAAAGAAGAAATAACCAGGGAATACCTACCTGAGAGATGGCATTTGGGCCTAGAACTGGTAAAGATCAAGAAAATGAGCACTCCAGTGGTGTTAACTCAGTCCAAGAGCCATGAGTCAGTAAGTCAGTAATGAGGTTGACATATTCAAGGGACAAAACAGAAAGAAGGAGTGCATGACTGGCTCTTATTGATTAAAAGGGAGCATAATAGGGGGTACATTTGGAGGGGAAGCCTGGAACCAAATCATGGAGGTCATTATAAGGTCCAAGATAAACATATTGGAGAGAGGAAAAATTTGACAAGCTCTAAGTCTGGGAGACTGGGCACATGACTCAATGCTGACACCAGTATAGAAATGACATAGGGCAGTGAGAAGTGCTTGGATCAGGGGACCAGGGGCATCAGAAGCAGGCACGACCAAGAGGACACATCCAAGAACCACGTGCCAGGGAAGATGTACCAGTGTGACCTATTTCATAGTTGAGGAGGATTCCTCTCATTGCCTATACTCAGAGGTATCTCCTGCAAACCAGCCAGCAATGGTATACTTAATGTATCTGCTCCTCTTTCATTATCCACTCACAGGTCAGGAATCATTGGAACGAAACCCCAGGGATAGAGTTCAAGTTCTCACTCTTTTTTTTTTTTTTTTTTTTTAATAATATATTTATTGATTATGCTATTACAGTTGTCCCATTTCCCCCCCCACTCCACTCCATCCTGCCCACCCCCCTCCCTCCCACATTCCCCCACTATAGTTCATGTCCATAGGTCATACTTATAAGTTCTTTGGCTTCTACATTTCCTACACTATTTTTACCCTCCCCCTGTCTATTTTCCACCTATCATCTATGCTACTTATTCTCTGTACCTTTCCCCCCCTCTCCCCCTCCCACTCCCCTATTGGCAACCCTCATGTTCTAGTTGTTTGCCTAGTTTGCTCTCGTTTTTGTTTTATGTGTGGTCATTAATAACTGTGGGTTTGCTGTCATTTTTACTGTTCCTATTTTTGATCTTCTTTTTCTTAGGTAACTCCCTTTAACATTTCATATAATAAGGGCTTGGTGATGATGAGCTTCTTTAACTTGACCTTATCTGAGAAGCACTTTATCTTCCCTTCCATTCTAAATGATAGCTTTGCTGGATACAGTAATCTTGGATGTAGGTCCTTGCGTTTAATCTTGGGTAATGTAATGATGATGTGCCTTGGTGTGTTCCTCCTTGGGTCCAGCTTCTTTGGGACTCTCTGAGCTTCCTGGACTTCCCGGAAGTCTATTTCCTTTGCCAGATTAGGGAAGTTCTCCTTCATTATTTGTTCAATTAAGTTTTCAATTTTTTGTTCTTCCTCTTCTCCTTCTGGCACCCCTATAATTCGGATGTTGGAATGTTTCAAGGCGTCCGGGAGGTTCCTAAGCCTCTCATTTTTCCAAGTTCTTGTTTCTTCATTCTTTTCTGGTTGGATGTTCCTTTCTTCCTTCTGGTCCATACCATTGATTTGAGTCCCAGTTTCCTTCTCATCACTATTGGTTCCCTGTACATTTTCCTTTGTTTCTCTTAGCATAGGCTTCATTTTTTCATCTGTTTTTCGAATAGATTCAACCAAGTCTGTGAGCATATTGATAACCAGTGCTTTGAACTGTGCATCCGATAGGTTGGCTATCTCTTCGTCGCTTAGTTGTATTTTTTCAGGAGCTTTGAAGTGTTCTGTCACTTGGGCCATTTTTTTTTTGTTTGTCTGTCTTGGCGTGTCTGTTACTTTAAGGGGCGGAGCCTTAGGTGTTCACCGGGGCGGGGTAACGCTGGTCGCTGCGCTGTGACGCTGTACGTGGGGGCGGGGCCAAGTGGGAGCAATGGCGCCCGCCTCACTCTCCTCCGGTTTTCAATCTTTCACTCTGCTACCCACAATCAAACTGGGCCACTCTGGTGCTGGTTCCCGAGTAAGTGGGCCTGTGCACACTCTAGGCCCCTGTGGGTCTCTCCAACAACCTCTCCTGTGAGGCTGGGAGTCTCTCCTGCTGCCGCCCCAACCCCCACAGGCGTTTTCAATCAGAGGTTTGAGGTTTTATTTCCCCGAGCTGGAGCCCTGGATTTCGCGGTCTGCTTCGCTCCCCACAGTTCGCCCGGTTTATCTCTGTTCGAATGTGGGGTCGCAGGGTGCTACCCCCTGCTCAGCCTGCCCCGTTCTCCGCCACTCTGAGTCCGGCCCTCTCGGTTTATCTGTGCCAATGTGGGGCCGCAGGGTCTGCTAGTGCTCAGACTGCCTGCGCCATTTGTCCCACACTCCGCCAGTCTCAGTCCCGCCACAGCCACGCAAGTCCTCTCCACCCCGGTGCCCGTCTCCGCCCCTCCTACCAGTCTCGATGAATGTTTATTTTCTATTTCCTTGGTGTTGGTCCCCCTTGCTGTTCGATTCTGTGTCAGTTCTGGTTGTGCGAGGAGGCGCAGTGTGTCTACCTACGCCGCCATCTTGGTTCTCCCAAGTTCTCACTCTTTACAGGTTCAACTTGGTTGCCACGGTGTTCCCTAAGCTGGGAAAGGCAAACAGGTACAGAATACCAAAAATATCTGTGGGTAGGAATGGTTACAGGTAGTTTGTCTGGGGTTTCTCACTCCAGTGTTTTCCAGGTTTTACAAGACAATGTTTTATTTTGGGTAATTATGATTGAAAGCTGTTTAAAAATGAATCGGTGAAGGAAGGCTTTCTCCAACTCTAACCTGGTTTATTATTAAATTTATAAAAGACTGGACATGCTGTTATAATCAGCTGTATTGAAATACTAAAACATAAGAAGAGATTTTAAGAAATGAGATAAAGAATGTTACAAAATCAAATTGCATATACAAAAAACAAATTAATTTTGTTCTGTCCTTCCTATTTTTCCAACGTGGTCTCAAGTATGGTTATAAAAATACCTTTGTTTTAAAAATTGAACTGGACATGGTCATCAGTTTGAGTTTGCTCTTCTCCAAACAGATCCAAAGAACAACAAGGAGAATGCATGCATATCAATGATACTAATGACAATAATTATATTGGTGCAGATATGGCATAAACCCAGTCCAATCCTGCTGCCAAGTACAGCATGATCAACAAAACCATTAGGACTTTACAAGACGCATTGATCTGAAAAACTGAGCTGGACAGAGTCTGCCAAAGCAGAGCCACATCAGCCACATGTCTCTCCCCTGAACTCAGGGACTCCTCCAAACAACATTTCAGAGCTAGAAATGCCATTGCTTGCAGCTAAATGAATTTTCTCTAAGCATTTGCTTTTCAAGATATGCATTTCCAGGAATGAGACACCACCCACTACCAGCTGGGTACAGATATAAATAAAGAAGTTTACCGTTGGATAAGGAATCAATTTTTTAGTGTTTATATGTTTTTGAGTTGGAGTTTCATTTATTTAAAAAAAAAAATTTGTCCTTTTAAAAGTTATTCAGAAATATGTTAAAGAGTGAAGGACTTGACTATATTTGCATTAATTTGTATTTTTTAAATGTTTGAGTTCAATGCCTGATAGTTATTTAGCTTATCTCAAAAATGCCAATCTCCTGTGTCTATGTATATATAGTTCTCTACTTCCTCAAAAACCTTTTGTAATGAAAACATGTGCTGAATTTTTTCATCTAAAATGAGTTCAGTCACGTGATGTAATGCTTCTTAAAATTTTCAAATACTTTTAAGGAAATGATTGATAAAAAGTGTTATTGCCATCATGACAGAATCAATGACAAAATAATTGATGCTGTAAGAGGTTGGGGTTTTTTTTTAGTTTTCTATTTAAAATGTTTGCGAGAACACAGAGGAAGGATTAAAGCTGGCATGGCAAAAAGATTGAGTACTTAACACAGGAAAGAAACAGCATCCTGCCTATATGTCATACCAGGCACTTCAGACCCCCTGAGGTCGTTCTGACATAGTAGACTTCTCCAAATATTTCTCATTCAACAGAACTTGCACTAGTTCCTAGAGTATAAACATTCTTTAAGCATTATGTGCACTGATGGAAGGCATGGAAAAGATGATGCTCAGTCTCAAAAGAGCTACGATTTTCTAATTCTTTGTAACTTTTTAAAAGGTACTTTATATAACATTAACAAGAATAAAATCATAACAGCCAAAATATAGTTCACTTGCTTTTACTTTTGAAGCTTTAAAGGTTCTATGGAAATGTTCTGCATCCCTGGAAGCAGTGCCAATTCAAAAAGTGTTTATGGAATGTATATTGCATGCATAAACCATATTTCTAATATTCATCTCTCATCTTACAGCTCAGAATGTGATTTCATATACAGAATCTAATTTGACCCTTAGAACAAATATAAAACTTCAACTATGGCTAGCAATTTCTTGAAACTTAAAAGAACATTAAAAGAAAAATTTGATTTTTCCCACACATATAATTCTCTTACTACTTTGGCTAAACTTCTGTTAGTGTATAAAGACTTACAAGTACCACAAAGATTTATAAGTGAAAGGAGAGGGCGTAGAGTCCAAAATGTTCTACAAAGCTACAGTCTACATGTCAGCCACTGGGAAGACAGGACGAATCCTATTCATGTTTCCATAGACACAAAGTTATGTGATTGTTATTCAGACTTCCAGCACAAAATGAGATAATAAGTAACTGGATAATAGACAACATTTGAAATCTCATAATTCAAAAGAGACTCTAGTTAGTTGTCTTATTGGACAGTTTATTTTTTGAAATGTCTGACTGAAAATTGCTTAATGGATCTTGACTTTTTCTGCCTGAATTATTTTGCTTAGCTTTAGTACCCCATTGTGTGTATCTGTATCACATCTTCTTTATCCATTTATTGAAGGACATTTTGGTTGTTTCCATGACTTGGCCACCATGAATAATGTTTCAATGAACATAGACATGTATAAAGTTTTGTGAATAAATGCTTTAAAATTTTTCAGAAAGATACCCAAAAGAGGGATTGTTGAATCATATGGTAACCCTATTCTTAATTTTTTAAGGATCCTCCATACTGTTTTCCCTGGTGCTGTACCAGTCTGCAGAGTGGCTGAGACCAGCAGTGAATGAGGGTTCCTTCTTCTCTATAACCTCTCCCACACTTGTTATTACTTGTCTTGTTGACAATACCCATTCTAAGAGATGTGAGGTGGTACTCATTGTAGGTTTGAAATGCATTTCACTAATATGACATGAACTTTTTTAATATATCTATTGGCCATTTGATGTCATATTTGGGTAAGTGTCTGTTCAGGTCCTCTGCCTATTTTTTAATTGGAATGTTTGGATTTTGGTGTTGAGTTATATGATTTCTATGACTTCACTCATATGTGGGATATAACACTGAAAGTGACAAATGAACAAACAATACAAACAAAGACAATCTCATAGACACAGACAGCAGTATTGCGGTCATTAGAGGAAAGTGGTGTGGGAGGGTAGTAAAGGGCAAATGGGGTCAAGTACATGGTGACAGAAGTTTGACCTTGAGTGGTGGGCACACAATGCAATATGCAAGTGATGTGTCACAGAACTGTACACTTGAAACCTATACTTTATTAATCCATGTCACCCCAATAAATTTAATTAAAGAAAAAATTACTTAATGGGGAAGACAATTTATAGATAAGGATTAAACAGATCACAATGAAATATTTATGTTAGAAATATAGTATAAGTCTCTTCATTAGGAAGAAAAAATGTCCCCACAAAGAACATACACACGTATTTTTTTCTGTTTCTAAACATACTATTAGTAATTATTTTAAGAGCTCTGCATGAGGAGTTTGGCTTCTGTTTAAGATGTAGAAAGCTTTAATGGGATATTACTCTTACCTAACAGCAAGAAAAACCTGCATAATTTGCAAAATCATAATTTTTCTTGAGCTTCTAAGAAAGCTGAGATTGCTAAACAGAAAGTATCCCAATCACATAGAATGTATGTTCTCGTATTGGAAACAAGTTAGCAATAATAATACACTTCTGAATACCAATAGGTCAAAATGGAGATGAAAAGGGAAATTAGAACATATTTAGTTGGATGGAAATGAAAACACGAATTATAGAATTTGTGAGATGCTTTGTAAAACAGTCCTTATAGGGAAATTTATAGCATTAAGTGTTTATCTTGGAAAAATAAATAGGCCAAAACCCCAAATCAAAGAATCCACCTTGGGAAACTAGACAAAGAAGAAAAAATTAAATCTAAAGCAAACAGAAAGAAAATAGTAAAATAAGAGCAGATATCAATGAAATGGAGAAAAATCGATTAAAAAAACTGATTCTTAAAAAAAAATCAATAAAATTGACAAGCTTCATAGTTGGACTGAACAATTACCTATACCAAGATTAAAAGAGAGCCATCACTAATGATAAGGAAAATGATAATAAAGAAATTTTATAAGTGAATTTCTGCCATTATTTGAGAAAGATAAAATAGACAAATTATTTGAAACAAAATGACAAAAGCTCACTCAGGAACAGATAAATAAACCAAAAAATTTTGTAAGTTAAAAAAACCAAAGCCTTTTTGTAAGGAAAGCTCCAACCCAGAGGGCTTTACTGGTGAATTTTTTTTAATTTTAATGAAAAAATAATATCAATTCTACACAAATTCTTACAGAACCTGACTCAATCTACAATGCCAGTATTATTCAGATGCCAAAATCAGATAAAGACATATATATTATGACCAAATAAATCTTGTATAAATTGTGTAGCATTTATTTAACATTCAAAATTTCATGTATGCTATTTACCTTTTCAACATACAAAAAAAGAGCAAAACTATAGTCTTACTAGATTCAGAATAAAAGAGATGAAGAAATATCTCTTGACAAAACCCTGATCCCTGATTTAAAACTCACCTAGCTGGAAACTTAAGGAAACTTCTTCAGCACTTTAGAGGGCAGCTGTCTTAAAACAAACAACAAAACCTTATAGCTAAAGATCATTTAATGATCAGAGACTCCATTCTTTACTGCCAAGCCTAGAAACAAAGCAAGGATGTGTACCTGCACCATGTCCATTCAAGCTTGCATTGGACCTTCTAGACAGTACAATGGTTATATTAACATCTTTTAAAGTGTTTTGCTAATGCTACAACTCTAAGTTTTCTTGTTGAAAAAATGTATTCATGATGTTAGGCTGTGGCTTACAAAAAAAAAAAAAGAATCATCAGAAATGTAAACTCTTAAATGCAAGTCCTAGTAGCATTCATAGTCACAGGAAATATGTTCCATTTCATTTTTGTTCCTTATGATACAGTGAAATACACTATAATGCATGACTTGGGTATGAATAAAAGTTCTATTACTTCAGAAGCAAACCAAACACTGAATCAAATTTATATTAAAATACTGTGGTATAAAGTACACTATTCTTGCTATCTTTCCTAAAACATGTTTGCTGTCATATACAGTGTCTGTGTATTTTTCAGCCACTGTTTGACTTTGGAAAACATAGGAACAAATCCACCTGACTCAGTGCAAAGAGACTATATCTTGGAAAGAAAAAAGGTCATTATTTCTTGTTCCTCCAATACTTGTCCTGCTAAGCACCCTCCTGTAGTTTATACACCACTGCTTTCAGTGCCCAGGGAGGGATGGAGGGGATGCTGCTGGGTAATGAGCCCCAATAGAGATTGTTTCCAACATCAATTACATAAAAATCAAAAATATACCTTTTCTGAAACAACAAAAAATTACTAAATCCTGCTGTTGTTTTTATATTTAGCATTCAATAAAGCTAATTCAAACAGACAGAAAGAAGAATTTTGTTCCTCTTTATAATCACTCTATTAGCATTATTTGGGCTTTTCCATGATTATTTATAGCTGGCAAATAGAACGGTAGAGCACATCAGCATGTGGGACAAATCACACCCATATGTGTATGTGTACAACTGTCACTCTCATGTATCCCAGACTTGGAACTGAAGAAGTTGGCAACTCATAAATGCCATTAATGAATTTCATTGCATTTAAATGTTACATGCCAGCAAATCAATGCAGGTTAATATTGCCCCTAAAAATAAGGTCTGCTATAGTCAGTGCCATAAGATACCCGGCAGTGGCTATAAAAAGGCAGTGGAAAACACACTTGGAGGAGAATGGAAATGTTAAGGAAAAATATCAAGAAGAACTAATATATTGCAATACATAATACATAAGACCGTAAGACAAGAAAGGCCTTTTTTATATTTTGGCTTGATGGTGGCACTTGGTTTAGTCTAAACGCTATTGGTCTTGTGTCTCATGTAATTCTTTATTTATACATTCATTCGAAATTGTTAATTGAGCCTGAAATATGCTAGGCTTTTCTCCAGGACAAAAAGACCAGTTAATAAGACAGATGAAGACTCTGTACTAATTCAATGCAAACTCAAAGGCAAAATCAAATGCAAACACCTACTCCAAAACACAATCTCTCTTCACTATGTTTCAGTCCCTACTTCACTCACCCTTCTCAGTCACACACAATGCACAATGAAACCATGTTGCTAATTTTAAAGGAAACTCTGAAATGGTCTTACATGCATCAGGCAGAGTATCAGACCACTCCTGGTAAATCTGTTGTATGTTCTACTGAGCACCACCTATACAACTGGCAGGATGTCACCTAGCAACAGTACAATGACAAATAAGACAAGTGGAGAATAACGCAGAGGCAGAATGTTAAAACTATAAAAAAAATGCACAGAGCACTGTGGAAGTCCAGGTTGAAAGATATGAAAACATCTACTTAAATATGAGGTCTGAATGAATGATTGTTGATGTGAAATATTTACCTAGAAATAAAAATGAACAGAAGTTGTTAATCTCTATATTCATATTTTATCACTACTGTACAGTAGATTTGAAGGCATGTGTTTACACGAGTAAAAACATTTTAACTGTTTAATTATGAAAATTTTCAAACGCGCATTGAACTCTGAAATCTACACTATGTAGATTTAACAATGCTAACATTTTGCTCAAGATTATTAAAAAGAATTTGAGTGTTATGGATGTAGCCAAATATATCCAAAGATCATTTTTATAGCATCTTCAAACTATTCTCCTCCTCCCCAGCCATTCCTCCCTATCCCCTCAAAAGGAAAAGTAACCAATATTCTGATGTTTTTATGTTAGTAAAAACTATATAAATATATAAAGAGTGGAAACTATTAACTGCGAACTAGTTCACCTATTATATATATACATACATGCACACATATATAGTCTTCTTTGGGGGGATTTGAAGTGTATAGAGAAACAGTATACTATACAATATTTATACTATACAAATTAATATTTTTTCACTTAATTTTTTAAAAGTGGTATATATAAATGTACTCAACTATATTTAACTGCTCTATAGCATTTCTTTTTTAAAATTTTTATTGTTATTCAATTACAGTTGTATGCCTTTTCTCCCCATCCCTCCACCCCACCCAAGCCGAACCCCCCTCCCTCCCCCACCTCCACCCTCCCCCTTAACTTTCCGCGTGTGTCCTTTATAGTAGTTCCTGTAAACCCCTCTCCCCACTGTCCCCTCCCCACTCCCCCCTGGCTATTGTTAGATTGTTCTTAACTTCAGTGTCTCTGGTTATATTTTGTTTGCTTTTTCTTCTGTTCATTATGTTCCAGTTAAAGGTGAGATCATTTGGTATTTGTCCCTCACTGCCTGGCTTATTTCACTCACATTTCATTGCATGAAATTACCAACACAT
Organism: Desmodus rotundus; assembly: GCF_022682495.2. NCBI lineage: Eukaryota > Metazoa > Chordata > Mammalia > Chiroptera > Phyllostomidae > Desmodus > Desmodus rotundus. Next base: position 33,940,360 of record NC_071392.1, read on the forward strand.
TACTACAAAAGGTTGGTTGCGGGCAAGAAAACTTGAGTAAAGACAAGGTTGAAGGTAATGGGCTAATAGAAAATTGAAAGTTGAAAGAAAAGATATAGTAGGAAAAATAGTTGATAAAAGAAATCAAAAGGATTGCTGAAGCAACCACCTAGAGTAGGCAAGATTGGAAGGGATCTAATGCAGAGTTAGGGGAGACATTTTTAGATAGGAGAACAGAGAGGTAGTCTAGGGTATAAGAGAAGAGTATGCAAATGAAGATAATTATAGAAGGATGAATATTTTGTGGAAGTTTGTAGATGTTCTCATATTTCTCCAATATTCTCAGTAAAATAGGAAACAAGACAGCTGTGTGTCTGTGGCAGGACAAAGGCCTTCTCCACATCAGCCTAGTCTGTTTTACTGCAATTCTCCTAATCGCTTCAATATATCTGTCTATCCATGTGTATAAATACACAGATCTCATTAATTCAGCATCATTTCTGATTGTTGTTGTGGCCACATTTCCCAGCCTAGCTTAAATGTAATGATTATAAATTAGGAGTCATTAGCTGTTTTAAAAGCTTTTATTCTATTACTAAAATAATAGTATGATAATAGGAATATCACTCCTTTTAACTTTTCATTCTTAAGATAGGGTGGTTGTTTTCCAAGTTTATTTCAACAATAGTATTCCAGGATCACAGAGAGATGTTATGAAGCAGACAAACATGAAAGAAAGAAGAAAGAAAGAAAGAAAGAAAGAAAGAAAGAAAGAAAGAAAGAAAGAAAGAAAGAAAGAAAGAAAGAAAGAAAGAAAAGAAAAGAAAAGAAAGAGGAGAGGGAAAGAGGAAGGATGGGAGGAAGGAAGGGAGAAAGGAAGAGAAATAAATATAGCTAATTCTCAGGAGGATTAATGTCTTGAATCATTATTAGTTGAATGAACTTCCAGATAGAATGAAAAGAACACATTTTAGAATAACTTTTATATAAGATCAAGAACAAGAAAGAGCCCAGAAATAAACCCAAGTCTCTATGGTCAATTAATATTTGACAAAGGGGGCAGAATCATAAAAATGGAGTAAAGTGGAATAAAAGTAGCCACTTTAAGACATGGTGTTGGGAGATCTGGACAGCTACATGGAAAAAAAAATGAAACTCAACAACTGACATACACTATACAAAAAATAAACTCAGGGTGGATAAAGGACTTACATACAAGTCATGACACTATAAAAGTCCTAGAGGAGAACACAGACAGGAAAATTCCACATATTCCTTGCAGCAATATTTTCACCAATATGCCCCCTAGAGCAAGGGATATAAAGGAAAGAATAAACAAATGGGACTTAATCAAATTAAAAAGCTTCTGCATGGCTATAGAAAACATCAGCAAAATAAAAGGAGAACCAACTGGATGGGAAAACATATTTGTCAATGATACCTCAGACAAGGGTTTGATCTCCATAATATATAAAGAACTCATACTACTCCACTCCACGAAGACAAACAACCCAATTAAAAAACAGGCAAAGGACTTGAACAGACACTTCTCCAAGGAGGACAGAGGGCCCAGAGACATATGAAAAGATGCTCAGCATTACTAGCCATGAAAGATGCAAATTAAAACCATAATGAGACATACTTCACACCAGTCAGAATGGCCACCATAATCAAATCAACAAACAAGTATTGGAGAGGATGTGGAGAAAAGGGAACCCAAGTACACTGTTGGTGGGAATGAAGATTGGTGCAGCCACTGTGGAAAACAGTATGGAATTTCCTCAAAAAACTAAAAATGGAACTGCCTTTTGACCCAGCATTTTCACTGCTCAGAGTATACCCTAAGAATCCTGAACACCAATTCAAAAGAACCTTCTCACCTCAATGTTCTTAGCAGCACAATTTACAATAGCCAAGTGCTGGAAGCAACCCAAGGACCCATCAGTAAATGAGTGGATCATAAAACTGTGGTACATTTACACAATGGAATACTATGCAGCAGAAAGAAAGAAGGAGCTCCTACCCTTCATAACAGCATGGATGGAACTGCACAGCATTATGCTAAGTGAAATAAGCCAGGCGGTGAAAGACAAATACCATATGTATAAGATCTCACCTATAAGTGGAACCTAATCAACAAAACAAGCAAGCAACCAAAATACAACCAGAGACATGGAAATAAAGAACAAACTGACAGTGACCAGAGGGGAGGGGGAAGAGGCTAATGGGGACGGGGGAGAAGGGGAAGCCTCATCAAGGAACATGTTCAAAGGACCCATGGACAAAGACAATAGGGGGAGGATTGAATGTGGTGGAGGTGGGTAGGGCAGGAGAGAGTAATGGGGAGAATGGGGACAACTGTAATTGAACAACAATAAAAAAATAGAATAATTTGTATAAGAACATATGTTACCTACTAAGAAAACAGAGTTAGAGTGAATGTATATATATTTTTCCCTTTTCCTTTTGAGAAGCATCAGTAGTTCTGAAACTAAATTAAAGTTTATCACAGTCTAATTTTTCTTAACATGTTTCAGTAGAACAAGTACAGTCAAGTGTTTTGAATTTGTTTAAATATTAGATTATTGTTACTTTTATTCACTCAACAAACAATTTCTGACCATTTACAAGATTCCAGGCAAAGTGATAGATTTAGGGAGTTTGATGAACAAAACTCAACTCTTACTTATGTGGATCTTATAATAAGATGTAGAAAATAGATAAGCATATAATAAATATATATAAAATCATAATTGCAGTCAGAGCTCTTAAATTTTTCTGCCAAATTAAGTAAGAGATACCTGTCCTTTTCCCTTATCATTTTTCATGAAAAAATATATGCTGATAATTAACCTAGTATTAAAGATTCATTACTTTGTTATATGATGGTGGGATAGTCTTCCCTTATGCTCTGCCTACATCATCAAACAAATAATTAAGTAGTCTTTGCCGACTCTACTGAATACAAGAAAGAGTAACAATAATCCCACTTGTAGAGACACATACGTAAAATCTTTGTGCAGAAACACTGAACATGTGTCAAATATAAATACCAATTATTTACTTCCCTGAATTATCATGCATGCATTAACCAGAGATTAGATTTTATGGTCTTAATTCCTAAATTTGCTTCTAGGCTAAAATTAGAATTATTTAATGAGCAATTTTCAATCTTAATTCAAAGAAGCATCTTTCCCAAGAACATTTATTCTGTATATGCAACTCCTGCAATAAGAGCATCAATAATACTGACTCACTTGGACAAACAAAACACATCAAGTTTGCCTGAGCCAGTGGCAAAGTAGACAGGTATGTAGAAACTGCTGAATTATAAATGTGATAGTTCAGTTTTTAAGCTATTGACCAAAAAAAGAAGGTAAGTGATAGGTGGACATTAATATCTACTGATGACAGGAAGAACGTGTCCTTACAGGGAAAAACACTATGATCCCTCTCTGTACTATGTCAGGGTTTGCAGTATAATCTCACAGGTATAGTTACAGAAAGAACATAAAGGAACGCCTCTATGATTCAGCGTGGTGGTAACAGGAAGATTCTATAACCCCTAATATATTTGATGAATCATTAATACCGGAAGCATCGAGTTTTCCTTTTCCTAGTGAATGCTTTCTTGAACACTCCATTAAAGGCCAGCATGCTAGTCATTAATTCTCCCTCTCTCCTTTATCAAGTACCACAAAACATAGTGTCTAAATTTGCCCGGGCATACACATTCAATAATTCTTTTTAATGGTAATTAAAGTCCAACACATGAATCATAAAGATAATTCAAGAGAAATGAATTGAAGGACTTTTCAAATACAACCTGGGGTTATTTTTGGACCAAAGTCTAGATTTATATTCAGATACTTGGTCAACCAGAACATATGTCTGATTTTTAAAGATTTATCTTTCTTGCCAGCTATCCTTTGTCTTAGAGATGATGTAGCAGGTTGCCTTTAAAATGTCAAAGGGTTAGTGGCTATTTGTGATGAAATCTGGCACAGAAACACTTTCTGTTTCTCAACAATATTATAGATCACTTACCTAATGTCAATATTGCTAAAATTCTTAATTACTACAACTGCACCCTAGCATAAAATGAAGTAAATTTCTCTTCTGGCTGCATTTTTATACATCACTTATAATTTAAGACATTTGTGACAAAATATCAAAATTTAAGAAAAACATGAAATCATAGGGTATCTGTCTTTGTCTGACTTATTTCACTTAGCGTATCTTCTACATCCACCCATGTTGTCACAAATAGTAAGATTTCATTCTTTTGATGCCCGAGTAATAGTCCATTGTGCATGTGTGTAGACAGATGTGTATATGCCCATATGTATACAAATGTGTGTACATATATATAGATAGATACAGATACAGATATAGATCACATCCTATTTACCCACCGGTTTATCTGTGGATACTTCAGTGGCTTCCATATTTTGACCATTATAAATAATGCTGAAAGGAACATAAGGGTACATATATCTTTTTGATGCAGTATTTTGGATTTCTTCTGATGAATACCAAGAAGTGAAATACCATATGATTTCACTTAGATGTAGAATCCTAAAAAAATAAGAAAAAAAGAAAAAAAACCCCAGAAACAAACTCATAGATACACAGAACAAATTAATGGTCTCCAGATGGGAATGGACTTAGGGGGTTGCATACAAAAGGTAAAGGGATTAAGAAGTTCAAATTGTCACTTATAACTATAGTCATGGGATGTCAAGTACAGCCTGGAGAATAGAGACAAGATTATTGTAACTATGTACAGTGTCTAGTGGGTACTGGACTTATCAGGGTGATCATTTCATAAGGTATGTCAATGTCTAATCACTATGTGGTACATCTGGAACAAATATAATATTGTATGCCAACTGTAATTAAAAATAAATTATAAGAAAAATATGTACGTATTATAACATGTTGTTACAACTGCAGTTAATCTCCTAGAGAATTCTGAAACGTAACTCTGGCTTTATGAACCTTTCAATAAGTTCTATAAAGGTTAATAACTATGCAAAATGTAACATGCTATAATTATTTTACATGAGTATTCAACTATTGTACTGAATATAACCAAAACATTTATTTTCCTGAACTATCTTTCTTTAAAAGGAATCAAAATTAAATGCATTTATTGAAAATTGGACAAAAAATATTTGGATCATTAAAAGCTTAAAGTAATTTTGGAGTCATAAATATATTAAAGATGGATTTACATTTCTGAATAAATGGAGATTTTTGTGAACTTAAGTCACTAAGAAAAGAAAAATCAAAATCTATAATATTTTGAAAATATTTAAAAATCACCATTATAGTTATGATAAAAATGCAGTAGAATTCCCTTAAATAGATTATTTACAAAACAGATAACTTTTGTCAAATAATATAGTCTCTTGTCAGATGAAATCAGGAAATATTTACAGCAACTCAGAGCTATTACAAGAAGACAATTACGATAATGTCGTGTACATGAAGGGATCAAGTATCTTTACATGAGCGCAGACTGTAAAAGATGTGGCATGGGCCTGGAAGGAAAGCAGTGGTTTAATAATGTGCATGTCTGTTAGAAGTCAGAGGTGACATCTGTATACAGATCTGCTGATGATCCATGCTTGCCCTCTAGCTAAAAATCCCTATCAATTAAAAAATGTTTATAGTAAGTAAGTTTGAGACACTTCTAACCCACCAGTTAATTTTTTTTTTCCAGGACCTTAAGGATGCAGTATGGATTCAGAAAGATTTCTTGACTGGCTACCCCACCTCTCTACAGAAGCACAGTCATATTCACCCCAAGTCCCTCTCCCATTTCCATACCTTTTAGGGGTAGGGGGGGAAGCATTAAATTTCTACCGATGGCCACAGAAAAATTTTAGCCTAAGCTTTGCATATGATAAAGGGACATTGTCTAGGAGCTCAATATGTATTCAAGATTATAATAGAAGTCAGGAAACAGTCTGAGAATTGGAAATATTAAAATTAGAACCGTAAGATAAACATATAACAAAATGTTTTCTTTTCTTGAATTTTATTCTCTACTCAATAAACTACTTATAACAAGAATTCAATTGAATATGCTGAACAAAAATATATGTGTCAAATGTGAGCCAACCAAGAAGAATTAGCCAGATTTATGATGATCAGCCCATACAAATAACTAGGAAAACAATAATGGCAGTAATAACATTCAGCAGTAACCAAAAAACAAAAAATGCTTTCATGTTACAATATGGGTTTTATCATTATAACTGCATATTATACATAATTTTCCTTCCAAAGGTTTCTGATGGTCTATGATTCAAGACTAAAGCCAAGCATCATGACAATTTTAATTTGAAGGACAGAGGGAAGGGAGAGAGAAAAATTCAGCTAATACCTTGTTCAATAAAGGCATTTCTGTCACTGTTGCTTCTTTTTTAGGGAAACACCCCTGGAGCTCTTCAGAAATCAAAATACAGACCAAAAATAGGACATCCTAAAAATGTGTGCCAGATGTATCGTATTTAGGGCTTTTCTCACCCCAGGGTATTTGCTAACTCCCACCTGACACATCCCAAATATTTTTAGCACTTCAGTCTCTTACTTATTGCTTGCACAGCTGGGAGCTAAAAATACTTACACTGTATAATGTTACTTTTTTAAGTCAAAGATTATTTTCCCACGTATCCTTTATTCAGAATATGCTTTCATAGTTAGAGCTTTCAGGTAGAAGCAAGGTGGCTCAGAATGGAGGTCAGAGCAAGAAGCACAAGAAATGCTCTGAACATAGGGAAAAAGTCAGTGATTTTAGAACAGACAATTGACTGCGTAAATCTAAAGGTACTTATCAAAAGTTACAATCATTACACAAGAATAAAGAGGTGGATGGGACTCATAGCTAAATTTCCAAAAGAACCACAATGACCAGCCTGTCCATTGCAGCCAGAGGGAACCTACTAGCTTAGAGAGGTTCGGATAGATCATAACCACACAAATGAGTTTTGGAAGAAGATGTTGGGATACAGTCATGGATTAACTAGGGTTCTGGGAGAGAAAATACAGGCTTGTGGAAGTCTATTCCACAAAATAATTCAGTTATGAGAAGACTTAAGCATGTATCGCAAAAATTTAAATGCACGGTAATTGAAGGGCAAGGTTCAGATGAGATAGTTTCTATTACTGTAAATAAGGAGGAATTGAGGATATGATTGCGAAAATGTCAAAGGAGGCAAAAATACCAGGATAGATGTGTGCTGGAAAGAGAAGCGGTTAAGACCACTTAGGAAGAAACTAGAAACCAGTTACTGGAAGCTGGGATATCTAGATCATAGAAAGAACCAGGGAGGAGGAGAGGGGAGAGGGAACAGTGGAGAAGGAGACAAAGAACTTGTGCAGACTCAATGAACTGTTATCCTGTGACAGGGCTTGTCTCAGGGATGGTGTGAGATGAAGTCAATTTTCAAGCTGCCTGTAAAATGAGACGTACATAGGATCATGAATTCAAGCTGTTCTCCTTGAATGCGTAAATAAAGATTCTGAGTGAGCATGGAGTCTTAGTTCTTCAACAAAGTGATGCTCCTCTTCAGGTGTTGAAAAACATCGCATAAAAATCCCTCAGCTTAAACCACAATATTGTTTTCTAGGACAAGCGCTAGCCATTTGTTATTTTACTAAGCCTGCTTTTCTCAGAAATGCATCTGATTTCTTGAAACTATTTTGAAAAAATACCTTTATTTTTATATGTAACTAAATCAAAGTACTGAGCAGCCTTTAATTCTACAGAATGAGTATTCACTCATTGCTTTTCCAATGATTGTTTTTAAAAGGGCAGTTTGGAAAGTTGGCTCTGACTTACCATATTCAAATTATAAATTCTAAAAATCCTAAAAACAAGCAAAAATCTGCCAGTTTTGGCATGACATTTATGATTAGGGCTCACCTGGGAATACAGGAACATTTCCATCAAGATCTTGAAGAACCCCGTTCCTCTTTACTAAATTCCCAGGATGCATGAGCCACTACTCACTTTTTCATTCTTTTGAGGATCTCTGTGCTTGTGTTACAAACTGCAGAACAGCTGTTTCTTTGGTTTTTTCCCCCCCCGGCAGACATCTAGCTCTGATCTGTAATTTTGTAAAGCTAAAACATAAGAAAAAAGCAGCATGCTTTTTTTTTTTAATGAAATCAGAGATGCAAAAAAACCACAAATCAGCAAAAACGCATGTTCTCTATAAATGGAAGTTGGTGTTATCTTATATTGGTGTTACAGGTAATTCTGGAGAGGGAATTAAGAAAATCACCCCACAGCTGATAGGAAGGATGTTTTGGTGTTGACTAGGGAGAAAGATGGATTAGGAAATGTAAGCTAACAATAGTGGGGTAGATAATACTTCCCTCCCACGTCCATGTGGGGCTTTGTAAAGAAGTCACATGAGGTGAAACATTCCTTTGATTTTAGATGAAAGAACAGAGTGGAGTTAAATACTGTATGCCGGCCCAAGGTTGGCAGAGCTTCATGACTGAAATCGTAGGCCTAGAAAATCCGTTTCTTTCCAGGACCCCACTCCAGTCTATAAAGCAGGTCCCTTAATACCGTGCCTTGATTTTCTATCTCCTGCCTCCTATTTTACTGTGACTCAGAGGGATCAGGCCACAGTTGTGAAGGTCAGTTGGCATCACAACCTTGCCCCGTACTCTGACTTTAGTCTTTCTGATTTTCAGGGTTTTCTTGCCTTCCCTGCTTTGTCTTGCCTGGCCGATCAGAACCCTGCCATTGACAACTGACCGCGCTTAGCCAGCTTCTCCCATCCTCTCTGTTCTGTGCGTGCAATGACTTTGCTGAGGGAGCCAGTGGCTGCCGTCACATGGGCTTCTCTGAGATGGGCAGCCAGCAATGACTTTTTCTTCTTTTCTCTTATCCCTGTTTTTTATGAGTTTCTAACATCTTTCATATGTCATCTCCAATTATAATGAAATAGAAGTAAACAAGCAATCCTAAACTCAAATACTTTTTTTCAGAGTGGTCATTTGAGAATGTACTCTTTCCTCAGAAACAACACTTTTTCATTAGTAATTATGTCTTATCTAGCTTCAGTTTATTAGGCACTAATCAGGAAACTTAGCCCCTCATGAAACTAAACTGTAAGTAGAAAGGGTTACTGCAAAAGATTCCTGGTGGCATCACTAGTGTATATAAATCAAGGAATCACGTTTCCTTTTATTCACGTCCCCTGGAAGGCTCTTATCCTGAGGTGCTATGGCTGCCCCACAAATGTGGCATACCTAGAAACTGCTAAGCCTCCTTACACATGGATGTCATAGAAACACCGGAGTCACTGACAATGGGGCTCGTGTATAACCCCAGGTACATGGTTTCTGTCCAGTGAACGAGCAGGGATGTGCTCGTGTACTAGTCTGTTCAGACTACCATGACAAAATGGCGCAGACTGGGAGGCTCACAGAACAGAAATTTATGTTCTCATAGTTGTGGAGGCTAGAAGTCAAAGGTCAAGGTTTTGGCAGGTTTGTTTTTTTCCCAAGGTCTCACTGCTTGGCTTGCAGATGGTCATCTCATTGTGTCTTCACATGGTCTTTCCCCTGTGAGCACACATCCCTGGTGTCCCTTTGTTCATGCAAATTTCCTCTAGGTGTAAGGCCACCAGTCAGGTTGCTTTTGAGCTCAACCTAATGACTTCATTATAACTTAATCACCTCTCTGAAGACTATCTTCACACAGGTGCTGGCGGTTAGGACTCCAATGTGCGAATTCAGCAGGGACATCATTCATCCCACCACAGGTAGGAAGCATCAGTCTCCTCACCAGTGGCCCAGGTCCCAGCAGGGCACATCCACTTGCACGTGAGGGTGGCCTCGGAGGAGAGCAGTGAGGGCAGTACAAATGCTTCGTGTGAAACCAAATAATTGTTAGGAAGCTAACTGGTGAGAGACTTTGGGATACCAAATAAAGAATAACTCACTGTCAGAATTAAGAACTCATTAAGAACTACTAGCAAGAAGTGCCTACATCACCACACACAAGATCCAAAAAATGGAAGTGTTTTCATCAAACGTGCACCACAACACAGTCCGTCCTAAGTCAGAGGTTTATTACAAGTCGCTTGAAAGATTTCAGTGGCTTCTATATTTTTAAAGTTATAGATACTGTCAGTTAAGATAAAAAAACAGAGAATTTTCTCATCAAATGTATAGTATTCACTGTGTGCAAGGCAGAGTCGCAGAGTTTCAGATGCCAAGAGCACAGGAGTAAACAAAGCAAGATGGTCTTGTTCTTGTGGAGACTATTGTGTAACAGAAGGGACTGTGAACAAGAGGGTAAATACAGGATACGCAGTAATGAGAAATGCTATTTCTAAGAATAAAAATAAGTCTAAATATGGAGATAGAATTACAGTAGTGTTATTTTAGTCCTGAATAAAATAAAGGAGTCATTGACCTTCTTGTCGACAAGCTTTCCAAGGAAAGGGCTAGTGGGTGCAAAGGCTTGGTTGTTTAAGGAACACACCAGAAATTGGAGTAGCTGGAATTGTGAGCCAGAAGGAGGGAGGTAAGTGGAAGCAGAGACGTGAAGAGGTACCTGGTGCCTTATCGTGAAAAAAGTTATAGGAAAAAAATGTATCAAATGTGACAAATGGCTGATGTCTATAATACATAAAAAGCACCTGTAGCTTGGTGAGAAAAGTACAAACTGGGGCATAATAGGCAAATCAAAGACAGAAATCAAGTCAAAGAAAGCAAGAAGATACGTTCAAGATAGCATGCAAACAAGGAAGAGCAAATTCAAACAATCATTCAGCATGACAGTTTTCCACCAGATTTCATTTTTTAAAGGGGGAGGGAAGAAAAGATAAGAAATGACAGTGTTGAGGATAACAGGAATGCACATAATAGTCAATGTCAATCTGGCAAAGACTGGCAGGGATGAAAATTATCTACTCATTTTTTAAAGACAATTCAGCAATTGTTTTACTTTAAAAATACACACATCCTCTGGCCCTGCAACTCAATTCTTGGAAATCCACCCTCAAGGAAAAAGTGTACCTGTTGGAAAGGTATCTATTGAAACACTGTTTGTAGAGGCAAAGCCAAAACACAACTAGAAATAACATAAATATGTATCATTAAGAGAATGGTTGCATAAATTATGGTACATAAGTCATGGCATGTTTAACTTATAAATATTATACAACTGTTTAAAATAATGTTTCAATTACTTCCATTGACCTAGAGGAATATCTAGGATATCTTAAATACAAGAAGCAAACATATGCCGTAACCCTATTTTTGTAAGATAAACTTAGAGAAACCTTGATTTTATATGTCCAGACTTATTTGTATGTTTGTATTAGAATAGAACAAAGTATGGAAACAAATATGCCATGCTGATATTTATTACTTCACAATGAAAATAAGAAAGATGATAGAATCATTGTTATTTTTAAGTAAAAGTAAAACAAGTATTCAAGAAACATTTGCAGTAAATCACATCCTTTTATGAAACTTGAGAAGGGAGATACTTCAACCACGTTTTTGCCTCCACAGCACTATAGAACTAGGATGAGTGTTGCAATGATTCAACCATTTTGAATCAGTTATTTTGTTTTTGTTTTTGATAAATGCAACCCCAATCATTTAAATAAAAAAGAAGGAAGGACATTACAGACATTTGCATTAATTCTGACAGCATAAACCTTGGAAGACAATTGTCCAGAAGTGACCAGTATAAATCTAATTGATTACACAAAAATCACCAGTAAGCCAATTTTAACATGGAAAGCGACGTCAAGTTACCTTTGCCCACTGATAGAAAATGATCGTCAGGCAGTCTTATGGCAGAAACCCTCAAAACAATATTATAGAAGTCCATATGGGTTCTTACATACAAACTCAGTAATGAACACACTCTCTTTACAATGAGTCACTTTATGTCACTCATAAAACCATAACAGAAATCCTCCATCCATCTTATCTTTGATTTAAGATGCCAATAATAAGATTCTAGTATGCAGAACTTTGTAATTAAATGCTGTTGCAAAGGGTAGAAATTAAGAACAAACTGACAGAAACCAGAGGGGAGGTGGGAAGGGGTAATGGGAGGGAAGGGGAAGGGTTTTTGAGAACATCTATAAATGACACATGGACAAAACCAAAGGGGGGGTGGGATCGAGGTGGGAGGTGGGAATGGCTGGGGTTGGGAGAACTGGAGACAACTGTAATTGAACAACAATAAAGAAATTAAAATTAAAAAATTAAAAAAGAAGACTATATGTAGGATCCATGGACATGAATTAAGGCGGCAGGAAGTGCTGGTGGAAGGGAGGGTGCAGGGAAGAGGGGAATAAAAGGGAGAAAAAATAGGATAACTATAATTGCATAATCAATAAAATATACTTAAAAAATAAGATGCTTTTCTGTGAGTTATTTTGTCCTCAGTAAATACTGATTAGTAGAATTGGATGCGGTTTTAAAATCATACAGTTTTCTATGTCCTATATTGATACTCAAATTTTTTTCTTTCCAATTTTAGAAACATAAAATGGATAATTTGAATCTATCTAATTCATTAAAAGGTCATAAATTAACTGTATTCTTTTCCTCAAAAGCCAAGTATAATTGAGAACAAAAAACTAAATGCTGCACATACTTTGGCCTTTGTAAATGATCCGTCACTATTATGAAGGTCAAAACTGTGTGACAGGTTGGCTGCTGTCGCACTGATGGTTGTGGAGATACAGGTCCATCCTTCACTATGTAATACATCTATTGATGAGGCAAATCGGAAATGTTAATATGTAACTGGATTTTACTCAAAATTAGTAATAATTTACATAACATTTAAAAGTAATTATCTTTGCTCTGACCAGTTTGGCTCAAATGCTTGGGCATCATCCTGTAAAGTAAAAGGTCACTGGTTTGATTTCCAGTCAGGGCACATGCCTGGGTTACAGGTTCAGTCCCCGGTCAGGGTGAATGAGAGAGGCAACCAATCGATGTTTCTCTTACACATTGATGTTTCTCTCCCTCTCTTTCTCCCCCCCTAAGAATAAATGAATAAAATATTTAAATAAATAAATATATAAATACATAAATAAAAGAAATATAATTATCTTTGATATATAAATATAATTTTGTAAATATATGTACACATATGTCATAAAAATATCTCAACTCTTGTAGTTTTATGATGATAATTTTAGAACTATGACAGTCTAGTAAACATTAATTTAACTGTTATTTATGAAAAGTAAAATTTGAAATGCTAAATTTAGTCCAAAGTTGTAAGTTTACATGACCACAGCATAAATTTAAATGGACAGGAGATGTTACTTAGCTAAAATATCATTTAAAAAAGTATTTTCACATTATGATACCTTGGAGATGGCTGGGGTGGGGAGGAGTAGTGGGGGGTAAATGCAGACAACTGTACTTGAACAACAATAAAATAATTTTTTAAAAATAAAATAAAAATTACAATATCTAATTGAGAAATACGACAGTCCCCAGTAACAGCTATTGAGAACAATCCCAATGTTAAAAGATATGACAAAATGAATTCTAAGTGCATGTATCACACTTTTACCTTGGATATTAATTTTAACCTACAAACAGCAAGTGACTGGATAGGAAGAATAGACAAGATGAGGAAATTCTGAAACCTGTTGGTCCTGAAGCTCTATCATAGTCTCGTGCCATTTCTTTCTCACTACAGACTGTTCCCAGGACGGATCATCTAAGCATGTATTCTGAAAGTCAGAAGTGTCAGCTTTGACTAAAATATATTTTCTTTTAGAATGTTTGGCACTTCTTCAAACTTTAAAGTAAACTCTACTCATTGAAGAGCTATTCATTCAATACCAATGGAAACCAACTCTAAACAAATTTTCAAATGTTGCTGCTCTTAAAATAAGAGCCTTATCTCCAAATTTATCTTCACTGTCATCTTGCTACCTCATGTTTCCTCCTAAATTTATATCCTGTTCCTTGGGGGAAAACAAAAGGATTTGAGCAGCTAGTATGTGATCTATTTCTCTACCCATTACAGGGGACATTAATGTGGATGAAGGAGGGGAGGCTGACTTGGTCTAATGTTCTAATAAACATGTTGGTCAGCTACCTCCCAATAAATAAATGCCATTCATTACTACTCCATAAAACTCTTTGAGCAAGTGGTCCATAGTTGGGGATTTCTGGATTTCTCCTAGGAAACAAACCTAGCATCTATAGATTTAAGGAGTATGGCTTTCTATAAATGTCACATAGGCTATACGATTATTTGTGTATAAAATGAAGATGTTTATCATCTGAAAAAAAGGCTTCGTGTTGAGTGAGGTAACCCTCCTGGAGTCGCCCATGTCTCTTGATTGTTTATATCATGGAAATTTATTTGTAAACCTTAATACTTGGCTTGACCATACAGATCCTTGTGTTAACTCTTCCTCTCCCCCCAGCCACGTTTCCTTCTCTGTCTGTCCTTACCTTACCCATCTACCAAGTCTCAAGTGCCACCTATTCCTAATCCTTCATCCTTCCACTTCACACTCATCCTTCTCTGAAGTAGCAGAATCTTTACGTTGTAAAACCAAAAAGATCTTGAAGATAATCCATTTCAGTTCCTTCAGTTTTTCAATGAGGATACTGATTCCCAGAAAAAAAAAAAAAGACATGTAAACTATGACAATAATTTCAAATTTGGGGATTTTTACATTATATCATGGTTCTTACCAGCTACATCACCCACTTTGACGACTTAGGATCAGTTGACTTGGGCCGTCATGCAAATATGTACATACCTCATATCTTTAGGTTATAAAGTCTTAGCCAATAGTGACTACATCTATCTCTATTTTAATTCTTCTCAGACAATTTTATATCTATATAGACATTTTCAATAATATGCATGTGGGTGAATGAATTAATAATTTTGTGTATCTATAAAATGAGTTTTGTACTAGATGATAGCCTATATATTTAATTCATCATCAAAATCCCCTAATGATTTCTACTAAAGTTTAGTTTTCCACTTTTTTCTTTTCACTTCCTCCTGCATGCCTACACCCACTTCCCCCAAATAGATTCACATTCAATAGACTTGTGGTAGAGCTTGAAACTTTCTTATTTTATAATAACCCAGGATACTCTGATGATGAACCAGGTTTAAGAGAAAATAAACTAGAGGACTTAACAAGCTGACTTCTAAGTCTAAATTTGAAATTTGTATAATTTACTTATGGAAGAAATAATCCACTAATCTTGAGGTTTATTCTACTCTTCCTGCAGTTATAAAACGTATTCTACCTCTGAGGCTCTTCAGGTAAACTGGTATAAGCAAATCTGATTACAAATAAAATCTTGAATGCACATGTACCCTTGGAAATAGGTTAGAAATCTATCTTTAGCAAGTTTTCTTTGAGGTTTATAATAAGAAATGCAATATAAATCTTTATTACGTTATATGGAGGGGAGGGACTAAAATGTTTCCTAAAGAATGTGGGATTGCACTTTTTTCCTTTCACTTCATCTGCTGTATGTAGGGTTAGGAGTGATTTGATCGTTGCATATTTGAACACATGTATTTACTATAAGAATGTTGCTGGAAACATATTAAAATTATAGCTTTTATTAGACTCATTAGAAAAAAATCTCTTATGTTTCAGTACTTCTGGATAACAGGGTTTTTTAAAATTAAGTATATTGGTGTGATTTTGGTTAATATGATTATATAGATTTCAAGAGTATAATTTTATACAGTTCTATGAGACATCATCTGTATATTGCATTGTGTACCCACCACCCAAAGTCAAATCTTCTTTCCTCACCATGTATTTGACCCCTTTTACCTTTCATAGCTCCCCGTCACCCAGCTGCCCTCTGGTAACCACCATAATGTTGTTCGTGTCTATGAGTTTTTGTTTGTTTGTTCATTTGTTGCTTTCAATGTTATATCCCATGTATGAGTGAAACAGAAATAGAAAGGCTCATACAAGAATAGTATAGTTTGTTTTGATCTGGTGGGCAGAGTGAAACAACTGATATTGTTTCTTATTCACATTGTTCCCCAGAGAGCTGAGAGTCAAGTTTGAGGTTTGCCTCCAGCAAAAGTAAACATTTTTAGAGCATGCATTTGGTTTGCTAACTTCACTCCTTGAGTTACTTTAATTATTGTAACTGCATTCCTGTTCCCCTAGATTTCTTCAAGTATTTAGTTTTTTTCTCATTTACTGGACATAGGTTTTCAAAGTGCCTTAATATTTTTTAGGACAGG
Organism: Desmodus rotundus; assembly: GCF_022682495.2. Classification (NCBI taxonomy): domain Eukaryota; kingdom Metazoa; phylum Chordata; class Mammalia; order Chiroptera; family Phyllostomidae; genus Desmodus; species Desmodus rotundus. The sequence goes on from NC_071392.1 coordinate 33,956,615, forward strand.
GTAAGGATAAATAAATGTATAGTTAAATAAATGTATTTATTGCAAGAGTCTATTGGATACTACAGCTAGTAATGAACTTCTGGTTCAGTTGTCACAATAAACTGCAAGCTGGATCATTCATCACTCAGTCACACAGAACGCTGCCCTCCTCCACCAGATCGAAAGCTGGGGGTAGGGAGATGACGCTCCAATCTTGAAAGTTACCAGGTGAATGGTAGTAGTAATGATATATTATTAGTAACAATCTCTAACATAATTGCAATTATGTAAAATTCACATAAAACCAGGAGCTAATTTCCCCTGAATAATAATACACTTCTGCAGACTACACGTTCTAAGTTACAAGACAATTATTAAGGAGAGTCCTGATTTATGATTGTTTCTTTTATCATAGTTCTACATTTTGAAGACTTTTAAAAAACCTTCTGTACTAATTCAAATACTTGTGTTTGTATTTCAGTGATAAGAAGAAATGCCATCCTTGACTATGTTTGGATGGTATTTATCTAAAGTTCTTGCTATGGCTGTCAAGCCTCCCCCTCATAATATGCAGGCTCAGAGCTCAGGGATGTTTTATTTTTTTAACTGCTGTGAAGGACAGACCTTCACTTCTGTATTTAACATGTGTCTGAGTACAAATTCAACTACTTTTCTTCTCTACTGATCTATGTAATGATTAGGATATAGGAGGTCATGACTGACATTTAGAATCGGGCTTGTCTCAGAACTTAGGTGGTTAATCAGAATTTTTGCACTAGGAAAAGCTACTACTTTTGTAGTTTAAGTAAAGATATGACAGGAAGGTATCTGGAAAGAAGGTTCTGAGTCAGTCTAGGACCAGATCTAAGGAACCACAGGAAACAGACTACACTAAAATCACTTCAGGTCAATATGAAAATTTTGGAATCACAGAAACGAAAATATAGATACTTCTGATTGAACAAGTCTTTAAAATATATCTTATTTTCCTGCCATGTATAGACTTAGCATAATCTTAAACTGTGTATTAATGGATACATAATTGGGCTTCCTTTGAAAGGGACCAAATACCGTCCTTCTCAGTATGTAGGCTATCAGTACTCCACTCTTCTGGGGTACAACACTCTTTTCTGGTTAATGACTGAGTCTGACATCCATGTGATGATGCATCGTTAAAATTCCTTTTCCTCTTTATTCCAGTGAGTGAAAATGTTTCATCTCAATAATTACATCTGAATTACTTTAAGATTTTTAAAATTTTCATTAAACTTTTGGTGAACAAGTTTGTGTTAAAAGATCAATAGTTTATAAAAATAAGCTCTACCAAGCACAAAAAGAGCTATCTAGAAATACAGCTGATGATGATACTTCCAGTTATATTTAAACATGAGGTTCTATTTCCATTTTATTTTGTTCATTAGGTTCCACATAAAATGAAATCATATGGTATTTACCTGTCTCTTACTGGTTTATTTTACTTAGCATAATACCCTGTAGGTCCATCCACAAATGATAAGAGTCCCTTCTTTTTTATAGCTGCATAATATTCCATTGTGTAAATGTACCTCATCGTTTTTACCCACTCATCTACTGATGGGCATGTGGGCTGCTTCCAAATCTTGGCGATTGTAAATAACGCTGCCACGAACATGAGGGTGCATTCAGTCTTTCCAATTAGTGTTTCAGGCTTCTAAAGATACATTCTCAGAAGTGGAATTGCCGGGTCATAAGGCATTTCCAATTTTAGTTTTTTCAGGTAACTCCACACTGTTTCCATTCTAATCCACATTCCCACCAACAGTGAACGAGGTTTGCCTTTTTGCCATATCCTTGCCAGCACTTGACATTTGTAGATTTACTGATGATAGCCATTCTCACAGGTATGAGGTAATTTCTCATGGTAGATTTAACTTACATTTCTCTGATGATTAGTGACCTTGACCATCTTTTCCTATGTCTATTGACCATCTGTATGTCCTCTTTGGAAAATTGTCTATTAAAGTCCTCTGTTTTTTTTTTTAAGTTGAATTGTTTTTATTTTTGATGTTGAGTTGTTTGAGTTCTTTATAAATTTTGGATATTAACTTCTTATTAGATGTGTCATTGGAGAATAAGTTCTCCCTTTCAATGGGTCGTCTTTTCATTTTGTTCATGGTTTCCCTAGCTACACAAGAACTTTTTAGTTTGATGTAGTCCCATTTGCTTATTTTTTCTTTTGTTTCCCTTGCCTGAGGCAATATATTTGTAAAAATATTGCTACAAGATTTAACTGCTTATGTTTTCTCCCAGGATATTATGATTTTGAGTTTACACTTAACTTTTTTTAACCCATTTTGAGTTTATTTGTGTGTATGTTATAAGGAGGTGGTCCAGCTTAATTTTGTAATATTATCTGTCAAGTTTTCCCAGTGCCGCATAGTGAATAGATTATCTTTACTCGTCTGTTCTTCATCTTTTGTCAAATATTAATTGATCATAATGACATGGGTTTATTTCTGGGCTTTCTATTCTGTTCCATTGGTCTATATATCTATTTTTTCTGCCAATACCATGCTATTTTGATTATTATAGCCTTGTAGTATAGTTTGATACCAGGTAGTGTGGTCTCTACAACTTTGTTCTTCTTCCACAAGACTGCTGAGGCTATTTAGAAACTTTTGTGGCCCCATGTAAATTTTGGAGATACTTGTGAAACATGCCATTGGTATCTTGGTAGAAATTGTGTTGAATCTATAGATTGCTTTGGGTGGTATGGTTTTAATAATGTTACTTCTTCCTTTCCATGAGCATGCTATATGCTTCCACTTGTTTGTATCTTCCTCATTTTCTTTCTTCAGTATCTTATAATTACCTGAATATGTCTTTTACCTACTTGGTTAAATTTATCCTAGGTACTTTTTTTTTTTTTTGGTAATTGTAAATGGGATTTTTAGTTTCTTTTTCTGATAGTTCATTATTGGCATATAAAAATGTCAGTGATTCCTGGGTATTTACTTGTATTTTGCTACTTTACTGAATTCATTTATCAGTTCTATTAGTCTTTTGGTGGAGTCTTCAGGGTGTTCTATAAGTAGTATCATATCTTCTGCATAAAATGACAGTTTTCCTTCTTCCTTTCCAATTTGGATGTCTTTTATGTCTTCCTCTTGTCAGATAGCTATGGCTAGAACTTCCAGTACCACGTTGAAAAGGAGTGGCAAAAGTGGACATCCTTGAGAACATACTGATGGCTGCCAGAGCAGAGCGGGGCTGGGAGTCTGGGTGAAATAAGTGAAGGGATTAAGCTTGAAAAAAATTATAGACAAGAAACAGTATGGTGATTCCCATAGGGAAAGTGGGGTGGGGCAAGTAGAAGAGGGTAAATGGGATAAATGGTAATGGAAGAAGACTAGACTTTGAATGATGACTATACAATACAATATGCAGATGATGTATCATAGATTGTACATTTGAAACCTATATAATTTTATTAACCAATGTAACCCCAATAAATTTAATGGAAAAAATAAAAATAATATTATGATAGGTTTGCATGATGACAGATGATTACCAAAATTAGTGGGTTGTTTGTTCACACTGTAAAGTATAAAAATTTTTCTAATCACTACTTTAAATATAAAGTTCCTAAATGTTACAAAACATATTCAGAAATAATAAATTATATGATTGAAGTTTGAAAGCTGAGCAATATAAGTTCCTCCCACCCCAAAATAAATAAAGCAATAATTTAAAGTTGATTTTTCCTACCCCCACTCAACTAAAAATTGCTATTTCTGCTGTTTGCTTTTTACTGAGTCCCATATAATGTTTTGATTTTTTCAATTGCTTTCTACATTGTATTTAAGAAATATAGTCAGAGAATTCACTATAAAAGGAGATATACATACACCCAAGCTCACTGGGAAACATTCATTTTACCCCAGAATAAGAAAATTCTGTATGTTTTCCCCTAGGCCTTAGACATTAAAGTTATGGAGTATCTTACTAAAATAAAAATTAATCTTGATTTAGCAATATTTGTATAACCAGTGTAAGTCCCATTCTGGAAACTACTATATGATGATTGAAAATAATAAAATGTATTACTGTAACTTTTAAAATTATAAGGAATAATGACACTGTGCAGTTAATGTTATATTCTGAATCTCACTGTACAACTTTTATAATGTAAACAGTTTCCGTAAATGCTTACAATTAAAGTAAAATTCTAGTGAAACAAAGCATTCTTATTTCTCAGCTTCACTGAGCAGATACAGCAATAACTCATGCAAAAAATTGTTATGAAATTTAATGTAACATATGCCCTTTGAATAAATCAGCCAGTGTTGCTCCTGAATTTTGACTTCATAGTAAGAGATCTAAAATCCCATAATCTTAACTTAATTGAACCCCCCAAATACAATAGCTTATATAATTGAAATATTGCCAACATTTTTATTTTATACTTCTTTAAAAGCATATGAGAATGGTTTGTCATGTTTCTGTAAAAAGATTTACTGAACTGTGGAACCCGAACTAAGATTCTGTAACTTATCCAGTCCCTTCTGTGCCAAATTAGCACTAGCGTTGACAGTTTATCTTGCTGAGTTTCAAAATGCTCTAAGAGAAATTCTATTATCTTTCTATAAGAGATTATTCTTTTATTACTCGTTTCATTACCAAGGTAGTTTTTGCTGGTAATAATGCCCACCTATTCCTTACCATAATTTATTTTTATCATTGCTAGATTAATCTCGAATTAATCATTTCTTCCCTTATGATACTTCCAGGAATGATACTTTCCTGTTTCAACATTGACTAATTTTGAATTTTACTCAATTCTTGATCTATGTATTCTGAACAACTCTAAATATTTTCTCATTTTCTTCATATTGCTCACAAATGCTTTCTAATTAAACAATAAAATAGAATGGGATCGGTGGCATTGAGTTTCTGTCGCAATCTCCCAGAGTACTGTGACAAGGAACTAGCCCACCCACCCTTTTATATCATGGCATTAGAAGTTGGTACTTAGCCATCACATTTAGCTTGGCAATCAGTGCAATTTTCTAGATTCTCAGAAAATATTTTATAATAAATCATTTTTACTAGAGAAATAGTTGAGTGGGTATGACAGGAGTATAATAGATGTCATGCTATTCTGAGAACAGAATTTTGGTTTCCTGACTCCACAGATAAAAAGAACAAGCTAGTGAATCCCTTATTTTCTTTTCTTAATTTTTTTATTTATTGTTTTCAGTTATAGTTGTCCTGCCTTTTTCCCCATTGCTCTCCCCTACCCCATCCCCCCACTCCCACAGTCAATCCCTCCCTATTGTCTGTGCCCATGAGTCCTCTATTCATGTGTCTTTGCTTGCCCTTTCCCTTCTTTCCCCCTTTATTCCCTCCCCCCACCTCTCTGTTCACTGTCACTTTGTTCTTTATTTCTATGTCTCTGGTTCTATTTTGCTTATTTGTTTTTTGTTGATTAGGTTCCACTTATAGGTGAGATCATGTGGTATTTGTCTTTCGTCATCTGGCTTATAAAAAAATGCTCAACATCACTGGCCAATAGAGAGGTGCAAATTAAAACCACAAGGGGGTACCACCTCACACCAGTCAGAATAGCCATCAATAATAAGTCCACAAACAAAAAGTGCTGGCAAGGTTGTAAAGAAAAGGGAACCCTAGTGCATTGTTGGTGGGAATGCAGACTGGTGCAGCCACTGTGGAAAACAGTATGGAATTTCCTCAGAAAACTAAAAATGGAACTACCTTTTGATCCAGTGATCCCACTGCTGGGACTATACCCTAAGAACCCTGAACTACCAATTCAAAAGAACCTGTGCACTCCAATGTTCATAGCAGCATTATTTACAATAGCCAAGTGCTGGAAACAGCCGAAGTGCCCATCAGTAAATGAGTGAATCCCTTATTTTCATTTGAATCAAATAATATACGAGACAAAAATGTTGTGTGCAACTGTACGAGATCCATGACAGAAGTGTTCAGCAGCATTTTCTGCAGATGCGTCATATTCTGCATTTGTTTCAACGGTGCAACAGCAGCTCCGACACAAACATTCCCTTTCGACATGGTCCCCAGCAGCAGTGGCACCACCGTGTTCACTGTGTTCCAATCATTTCGCTCTTAATTTTGTAAAGGACATTATATTTCAGCTAGTTTTGTCAGCTGTAAAATCTAGGCCTATCTATCCAAACAAAAAAATCTTTTAGAAAAAAAACACTAAACACAATATTATTGAAACTCATAAATATACACTTAGCTTCAATAGGAGTAGTGTTATATTCCTTCCAAAACCATACTGCATAATTTTCTCACATTTTGATATGTTGGTGATTCATAACATGTTATTTGCCCAAAAATATAAAGTATTCTGTCGTATGATGTAACAAACAAAAGTGTTACTAAAGGACTCTATAATTACAACATTTCAACGCTATTATTACAGAAATAAAAGGCACAGAGAAATATGGTAACTAACTTGTATATATTAAGTAAGCATTCTTCTAGATTTCTAAGTAGTTAAGAAGAAATAATCAGTAGCATATGATGTTTACAACTTATTTCAGAGTCAAAGACATAATTGCCACAAACCTTTAAACTTTCTTTGCCAAATTCGGGCTTCCAAGATGCATGGGCTCCCCTAAGTTGTTCAATGACAACATGATACTGTAGGATGATCATGGTCCATTGGACCCCCAGGCATAGCTTTTATTACCGTTAGTATGACAAATTATACCACACAAACCCCTCAAAAATATCTTAGAAACATCATTTAGTTTAAGAAATTCTTGAGTATTTGTGACAGTTAATGGTTATTATCCATTCATACTTATTAGATGATTTTGACTGTTCCAATTAGATCTGTCTATACTTTGACACAGTATTTACCATAACTTACTAATAAAGAACCTGGGATCTTTACAGTAATTTTGAGGTAAATAATAGAACACATAACAAAAATAGCCTCTCAAATTCTTCTTCCCAATGTCAGAAGTTAATATATTTCAAAAACTTCCCCCAACAAAGATCTTTCATTTTAAATGACCGATATTTATATAATATTTATATAATATTATGGCAATATTTATGCCATAGAAATATTTTGCTTTCTTTACAAAATAAGTTTAAGATGATTTACAATCTTAAATGCATACTGCATCCTTGAATATTTATTATTAGAGCCATTTTAATTCTTTTTGATGCCACAAATTAACTAAACATTTTGTACTATAGAGCACAAAAGCTCAAAAGCTTTCATAGCATTTTTGAATATATAGTTTTAAATATATATTATATCATAGGCATTGTTGCAATACACATATTTTTGTGAGGAATCTAAAATTTCAGTAATTGTTTAATTTTGGTACTGAACTTAAGTACCACCATTAAATAAATTACTACATCCAAAATAAAATAGAGTCGCTTGTGTCAGGGAATAAATAGAGACAGTCAACGCAGGAGCATAAAGGAATCCTACCCGAACCTTCCAGGAATTTACAGCTCTTCTCAGACATCAGTAGAGGACACCAGCAATCCCCAAATGTCCCATGTGTCCACAGCACCTCTGGACTGCCTTGTCCCCTGGTAGTATTGCCAAGGTTAATTTGTAAATAGCTCTATGTAACTGCCTTGAGGACAAATGAGTGATATATATTTAAATTAGGTATACCCTCAGAAATATAAAAATTAACCCAAATACTTTTTAACTAAATGCTATCTAGGATAGTCTTTGGTAAATCAAAGTGGGTTTACGTTTGTTGGTTTCATTAAAATAGGCATGTTTAGAGTTATCAAAATTAAATGTAATATTTTTGTTCTATCTAGGTTTATTCAAAGACAAGCTCGTGTTATCTTTGTTACAGAATTTGTCAGCAAAAATGGTAACTTAAGATATGTTGGCTGTCTCACGTTTCATGAAATTTTCATGAGTGATCTAAACTTAATTGTTAAGAACAAGTGAGTTAAATAGATGCAAGATAAAAGTTTATAAATAAGCTTTCAACAATGATTATGTGTTATGCTATGTTTATTTAAAAATGGTTTGCAAAACTCTTTCTGGTAACTTGAAACCTTAAAATTATACTGAGATAAGTTAAATAATGTCTATTAATATACATGTTTTGTTCACATTGAAACATTTAATATGAGGAAGAATATACTTCCAGAAACTGACATGTATTTGTAACTTGTGCCAATCTAGAGTGTTAGTGAAACAGACAGTCCACAATTTTTTACATCTTATTTTTCACTAGGAATTAAGGACTCTAAAGGACTCTGTTTTGTAAACTTTAGGTCTGCTTTTGAAAAGAGATTGTGAAAGTTTCTTTACCTTCTAAGTAATCTGCCTGGAAAACAAAAATGTTATGAAAATAATTTACTATGCTTTATCAGGTCTTTGATTACTTAACATCTGGACTAAATACTGAAAGAGCTAAGTTTTATTTACAAACTATGTAACCCTCTATATTTGCCTTTAACCTTCTATTGCAACTTTGTTTTAATAGATAATTAACGTTATTCCGTAATGATCTGTGATCCCATTTAGTCAAATGTTCAAACGTTTTTTGATGTCTTGACAACCTCCCCATATCAAGTTCTAAATGGAGTCTTTTGACTTTAACTTTCAGATATCCCAGAGTGTCCCTGAAAAACCAGACAGGATTTCTCTCTTATTGGTTAAACATTAGACTAATTAGGTTTACTTGACAAGTAAAATTACATGAGAAGCATTATCAAGTAAGAATGAATGTTTAGACTTTTTAGCTTATATTTGTATGGATACACACTATGAATATAAATGTTCTAGAAAAGGCATGAAATTCCTAAAAATCTGATATGTCCCAGCATAATGTTATCAGTCAGAATTCCAGTTATGTTAAAATGCTGTGTGTCACAAAAAATAACCAAATGTCTTTGTCAATTCCATTATAATGACCTTTCATCAGATGTTTGACCAAGGCCATTTTTAAGTCTCGTGTCACTGACAAACAGTTACTGTTTTGCCCTGATGCTTTTGCAAAAGTGAGATTCATGCAAAGGACCCTACCAAATACTCTGCCCACAGACAACACCGCCGAATTACAAGGCGCCGAAACTTGGGTGCGTACTTCACAACCGAAGAAGGTTTTTGCCTCACACCTGGTTCTGTGCCAATGCTGGAGTCCACAAACTGTTTTACCAGGACAGGAAATGATGAACATCAAGATAGATTGCTTCCTCCCCTAACGTCAGGTCGGGAACACTTCTTCCCATTCCTCCTACCCTCTCTGACCATCCCTTTTCGAATTCCTACCACAAAGATCTTTAGGATTCTTCTGCCCACTTTTTACCTTCTCTTGTCTGAAAAGATAATGTCATTGTTCTCATAAGTCAGATCATTGCAAAGGGGTTTAATTTAGCCTCCAGGTATCTTTTAGATTTGCCACCATGCTGGTGATCCTATAGTTCTGTCTATCACAAAATCCCCCTGATTTCTAATGCCTCAGTTTCTTGGGAAGAAACCCAGCCCTCTCTCATGTCAGTCTCCCTAACACTGGGGGTCCATTTCCCTGCATCTGGTTAATATACCCAAACCCAGGGAACCCTGTGTCCAGGATCTGTATAAAAGAAAGGGATGCAAGGCAAAAGAGACCAAAATAAAACTGCCTGTGCAGTCAACAGACTCTTAAGTTTTACCGGCCTTCATGGCTGTCTCTTTTCCAGGTCTGAGCCACAGACTCAAATGGGATTACCAGGAGGCATTTATGAATTAAAATTCACTCCCTTTGCTATATCACTATTCTCCTGGCTAGGAATAAATGCAAATGAGGCTATATTCAGAAGCTGCTCATTAACCTTTGGAGAAACTGCATAATCTACCACTTAACTGTCTGGTCAAAGTTGTTCTTGATAATTGAATACCTTTGTCTTGTTCCTGATCTTAAGGAAAACACTTTTAGTTTTTGCCCATTGAGTATGAAGTTGGCTGCAGATTTTTCATATACAGCCTTTATTACAATGAGGTATGCCCCCTCTATTTCCACTTTGCTGAGGTTTTTTTTGTCATAAATGGGTGCTGGATTTTTTCAAAGGCTTTTTCTGCATCTATTGATATGATCATGTGGTTTTTTTATTTGCTTGTAATTATTTATTTATTTTCTCTCTCTTTTTATTGTTGTTCAAGTACAATTATCTCCACTTTCCCCCCACCACTCCCACCCACCCCAGCCATCCCCACCTCCCACCATCATGTGATTTTTATCCTTCATTTTGTTTATGTGATGTATCACATTTATTGATTTGCAAATGTTGTACCAATCTTGCATCCCTGGGATGAATCCCACTTGATCATGTTGCATGATCTTTTTAATGTATTGTTGAGTCTGGTTTGCTAGTATTTTTTCGAGGATTTTAGCATCTATCTTCATCAGGGATATTGGACAACAATTCTCTTTCTTTGTTGTGTCTTCTTCTGGTTTTGAAATTAGGATAATGGTAGTTTGTCCAAAGGTTGTGGGCTATTGTTAAGCTGAAATTAGGATCATGCTGGCCCCATAAAATGAGCTTGGGAGTCTTCCTTCTTCTTGAATATTTTTGAATAGTTTGATAAATATAGGTGTTAGGTTTTTTTGTGTGTGTTTGGTAAAATTCATGTGTGAAGCCATTCAATCCAGTATATATGTTGGTTGGGAGTTTTTTGATTATTGCTTTAATTTCAATAGTTGTAATCAGCAAATTCAGATTTTCTCATTGTTCCTGATTTAGTTTTGAAAGGAATTTATCCATTTCATACAGATTGTCTAATTTGTTAACATAGAGTTGTTGATAATAGTTTCTTACAATCCTTTATATTTATCTAGTATCAATTCTTACTTCACATCTTTCACTTGCCCCGTAAGATTGGGAATACGACAGGGATGTTCCCTTTCACCACTCTTATTCAACATAGTAGTGAAAGTCCCAGCCATAGGAGTCAGGCAAAAGAAGAAATAAAAGGCATCCCAGTTGGAAAGGAAGAAGTAAAACTGTCTTTGTTTGCAGATGACATGAAGAAAGACATAGAGAACCCCAAAGATTCCACCAAAAAACTACTAGAACTGATAAATTAATTCAGTAAAGTAGCAGTATAAAAAATAAAACTCTGGAAATAAGTTGTATTTTTATACATCAACAATGAGCTATCAGCAATGGAAACTAATAAATACGGAGAACAGACTGACAGCTGTCAAAGGCGAAGGGAATTGGCAGCTGGGTAAGAAGTGAAGGGATTGAGCAAAAACGAACAACAACAAAAAACCCTCATAGGCACAGACAACAGTATGGTGATTAACAGAAGGAATGGAGAGTTAGGGGAGGTAAAGGATGGCAAAGGGGTGGGGAACGATGATGAAAACACACCTGACTTTGTGTAGTGAACACACACTACAATATACAGATGATGTATTATAGAAGTGTACACCTTAAATCACATAATTTTATGAATCAATGTCACCCCAATAAATTCAATAATGAATTAAAAGTAAAAAAATGGCTCTGGAATGTCTCTTACCTGAGCAAGGAGGTATCTGTGCTACAGCCAATACTGCTTTCTGCATTTGGATTAACGTCTTGATGAGGTTGGTACTCGGTTACACAAAATCAGTAAAGAAGCTCATTTGGTTGCAACAAGTCCAACCTGACTTATCTTGGAATTTTTATTTATTCAGCTGGTTACCAGCAGGATTGGACTCACAAGTTAGATCTATACTGAAATTTAGTATTTCTATACCCTGTCACTGTATTCTGTGTTGTGATTTTTAAAGTACTCAAATGCAACTTATTCAGCCTTTGTAAAAATAACAAACCTGATGGAATCATGCTTGCCCAAGGTTTTGAAATGATATCTACACCTGTATCCCTGACAAAGTCTTCCTGCCTTCACCTTCCACTTGTTCTGCTATAGAGAGTTGCTCATCTTCTTGTATATCTGTTGGCCATTTGTATGACTTCTTAGGAGACGTATCTGTTCAAGTCCTTTGCCCATCTTTTAATTGAATTGTCCGTATGGTTTTGAGTTCTATGAGTCCTTTATATATTTTGAATACTAACCCTTGTTGGAGCTAATATCCTCTTCCGCAGTTGGTTTTGTTTTGTTAGTGGTTTATTTTACTGTGCAGAAGCTTTTTAGTTTGATATAGTCTCATTCATTTATTTTCACCTTTACTTCCCTTTCCTTTGGGAATTAAAGTGGTACAGCCACTATGGAAATAGTATGGAAATTCCTCAAAAATTTAAGAATAGAGTCATCATATGACCCAGCAACCCCTCTTCTGTGTATCTATCTGAGAAATTTGGAGACATTTATTTGCAAAGATGTAAGCACCCCTATGTTCCTTGCAGCATTGTTCACAGTGGCCAAGACAGGGAAACAACGGAAGTGTCCTTCAGTAGATGATCGGATAAAAACAGATGTGCTGCATATGTACAATGGAACACCACTCAGCCTTTGCAGAATATGAAACACTGCCATTTGCAACAACATGGATGGATCTTGAGAATATCATGCTAAGCAAAATAAGTCAGACAGAAAAAGTTAAGAACCATTTAATTTCACTCAGATGTAGGGCATAAAACGGAGAGCAACAAATGAACAAACTGAAAAAGCAAACAAACAAAAACCCAAAAGCACACAAACAGTGTGGTGGCTAACGGAGGGAAGGGAGAGAGAAAGGTAGTAGTGGGTGATGGAGGTAAAACACATGGTGATGGAAGGTGATGTAACTTTGGGTTGCAGGCACACAGTGCGATATACAGATCATGTGTTGTACAAATATAAACTTGGAGCCCATATAATCTTATTAACCAATGTCCCCCTAATAAATTTAATAAAAAAGAAAAAAATAAGTTGCTCAAATGTTGCCTTTTGGTTGCTTCTGACCCCAAAATTTTCCTTACCCTGAAGAAAGGCGTTGAATCATGCATATTGAAAAAAAGTGAACAAAATAGATAATCAATCAAAAGATGAAACCCATACAGAAGAAACACATTACAATTTATTGGGTAATCAGAGCCCCTAGGGGGGACATGAACAAAAGGAGAAAATGTAGAATCAATCTGAAATGGAGCCACTTATGTCAGGGACAAAATGGAGACGATCAACACAGGTGCATGAACAAAACTTCACCTAATCTTACAAGAACATACAGCTCTTCTCAGAAATCAGTAGATGATGCCAGCCAATCCCCAAACACCAAATCTAGTCATGTCTCTGGACTTCTATTTAACCTTGAATCAGCTACCATGATTATAAAACAAAAACACACAGACAAACAAACAAAAAAACCCAACAGGCACCCAATCAGGTGAAAAGCCAAGTTAACCTTACAAATATCCCTTGGTCTGTGAGCAACTTTGAACTCATTGCTCTTCCAGCCTTGACTTTCCCAGCTTGCAGGTCAAGAGCCTTACAATAAACTCATCTCTGTGTTTTGTTTTATTCAGTATGCAGCATTTTGTTTTTGACAAAACTCTATTCCCATTCTTCTATTTCTTCTCTATTTCCAATATAACACTACATTAAAATTTTTCTTTTTCTGGATCACAGTGCTCACTTTTAGCTACTGAACAAGAACTCAGTGTCCATTAACCTACACTTCAGAGGTCAACTTCTTCAAGGCCCTAAAACATAAAAGATAGATATGAAACAATCTATTTCTGAAAATTAAATAATTCATAAATAGAAATCTAATATAATTTTCTTTCATTAGACTTTCTTCCATTTATAAATGCTAAGGCCATCTCAGCCATTAAATTCAGCTATGTAATTTGTTGATAATGTGTACTCATTTTTAATTTTCTGGTTAAGATGGAACAAAATCCCTATGGGGAACATTTGTCTAAGAGCATTTCATGCATAACTTGAGAGAGTTTTAGTAAGTCACTGATTCTGTTTGTGACAATATACACTTTGGGAATTTAGAATTCATAAACCAACATTGCTAATCAGAGCAGGTAAAATTATTAGCAGTACTTAGTGAAGGGATATGTACCTGGAAAATGTCAGGAAGTTGTGTTGCTAAAATAAGAATCAGTAGTGGTAGAAACTCCTTCTGAAGAAAAGTGAATTATTTTCTCCTAATACTTGATTGATATTATAAAAATGATGCTCAGTATGTAAAAGTATACATAGAATATTTCTAATCCAACTCTTATTTATAGATTATAAATAATAACTGCTTGCTAAAAAAGGGTGGGGAAAGATAGTATCCTACATACCATTCCAGTTTTTTAAATATATTGAATTGAATCTAAACCCATGTACAAATCAAAAATAAGGCTCCCAATTGGAAATATTTTAAATTCTAACTTAGGCTAAGGCATATTCATCATAAGAATATAATATTACATAAGCTAATAAACCCCTAGATTTATATTTTCTTTCTCAACTTAAATTGCTTAATAAATAAACCAAAGGTATAAACCAAAATAAAAATCATATTTAAGTTAAATTATAATCCATTTGTCAAGAATATCTTTGAGAAAATAAACCCATATATTTAATTTATAAAGTGCACTGTTTTCATTTTTTATTTATCTATTAATAACTCAGAAGTTTCTATATAAGTTAAAAGTGAAACTTAATCATTAAAACATATATTAGGAAATTGTGCAGAGAAACCAAAACTTAACATTTCTGGCCATTATTTGTAAGATTCTACTAATTACTATGTTGGCGGGTTAGCAGGAAGAGAGGTGTTAATACACGGGAGTCTCTCCTTATCCATGGGGGAAAGGTTCCAATCCCCCAGTGGGTGCCTGAAGCCACAAATAGTACCAGACCCTGTATGTACTATGCTTTTTCCTATACATACATACCTATGATAAAACTTAATTTATAAATTAGGCAATCTCACGGATACAAAATTTGTTCTTACTGTAGATCTTAGCAACGTTAAGACTTTTTTCTTTCCTTATTAAATTGAGAATCTTCACCTTTTCATTTAAGAGAAGTACATGTACTTTGTTTCTCTGTCACACCTAAATTAACATTACTACTCTTGTGCTCCAGAGCCACTATTGAATAACTTAAGGCTTACTGAGCGCAAGCACTTTGTTACCGGTGGATGGCCAGTCAATGAACAGCCAAGGAGCGTGTACAACACGGTCAGGTAGTCAAAGAGGTGATTTAAGTCCTGGGTGGGACAGGGCAAAAGGCAAGATTTCATCAGACTACTCAGAAAGGCACACAATTTCAAACTTTTGAATTGTTTATTTGTGGAATTTTAAATGCAATAGTTTTGAGTCATGGTTAATTGTGGGAAACCGAAAGCACAGAAAGGGGAACCATGACGAAGGGGCACTACTGCCCCTCAGAGACTGATCTGGCACTGACTAGGGCCAAAGATTGGCATCCCTCACCTGGTGTTGGCCATTTGCACTCAGGAAAGAAAACCTCCTGGGTCCCACATACCTCATTTGTGACTAGAGGAGAGATGTTAACGAGAGCGTTAGTGAAAAATACGGAAAGATAAGGAGAATGGGGAGGTCAGGCCATACGTCATACGTGGATCCCTCCAGTTACTTCAGAATCTTATGAATCCTCTCTTTAAGCCATTACAGATTGTTTTTAAATGGAATAATATATAAGACAGAGTTTTCTGGGAAGGAGCTTCATTTTCATTTTTAAACTTCTGTTTAATTTCTCACTCTTAGTTCACTGAAATCCCGCATATAAAGATGAACTGGGATAAGGGCAGTTGTGGAGAAACAGGCAGAATTCCGTCCACAGTCCACCGAGTATCCAGCGGCCCCTTAGGCACATCAGTGGCAATCAGGAAGACTTTTTCCCAGAACCCAGACCTCGACTACTATCAGTCTGTATTTTTGGTGTAGTTTCCATTTTTGGAAACATCTGTAAGTTTCCCATGGCAACTTCGCTCAGCCAGCTCTATTTATAGCCTGCCACTTTAGCAATAATATAATGTCAACGCCTCTTCGCAATCCCCAGGCAATCGCAAAGTCAAGTCAAGCTTCTTGGAAAGCAGTTTATCTTCTACTATTTTTGTTAGAAATAATTACCATTTTCACAGTTAGCTAAATGGTTTCATCAGCAAATCCATTTGTGCCACGTAGACAGGAGAGCAGTATGCTGTTAAGGGTGCTGATGATGCTTAAAAATTCTAAGTTCCTTAAGACCAGAAATTATACTGCTCTGTTTGCCCTGTACGGAAACTGGCATAAGTACGGTATTTAAGTAATAAATTTTTCTAAAATTTATATTACATCTGCATTTTTTCATTAAACAATGGCATAGTCTTTTTAAATATGCCAATGATTTCATTAACTCTGTGTTTCAATCTCATCTCTCAAGGACTCTTACTGCAAAGTTATTTCAGTGAGACAAGTATTTATAACTTTTCTAGGTTTGAAACTTTCCACCTCTTAGGGCAGCCAGAACACTCAGGCATGCAGAAAGGATTGCTGAGGGAACACAGGGAGTTTTCCCAGCTGAAAGGATTACCAGATGCAGAAAGACATTGATTGCATTTTGCAGAACATCTTTCCTTTTGGCTCTTCAATCACACTTGCCTTGGATCTAGTCTTTATAAATATTGAGCAAAAAACAGGATTACACAACAGTCTGCTTAGGGTGGAAAGCAGATAAAACATACTCTCCCCTAAGTAAAATGAAGGAAAGTGTAAAAATTCACAATTTGAGTCTCTTACATTGTAAAATAGATCAAAGATGGTTTATCTACATTGAATAAGTACCTACTATTTACCAGCCACTGAATGAGGCTTTTTGGAGAATTAAGTCCCCATGTTTTTAAGATAGTGTAGCGTTATTTAAGCATTGAAATATTTATTGAAGTGGATTTAGCAAAGTATTTCTTCACTCCAATAGACATCCAATCAAATTTCTCAGAGACCTATTAGAGAAATGGTATTCCAAAGAAGCTCCTACTTCACCTTGATGTAATTTCAATTGAGGGACTCTTGCTGCATTCTATCCGAAATACTAAAGAGTTTATTCAGTTTATCAGTGCTGCCTGAAATTACATTCAGAAACAGAGAACATTTTTAGTGACCTAGTGTATTTTAAAAAGATTCACAATGGTGAGAGATAAACCTGATGTATAGGTTAAGCCTGCAGAGTTCTAAAATAGCCTGAGGCTGTCTCCACAGTCTGTCTGTATCTACCAATTCAGTCTTCCCCCTGGTTATGTTTTTTTAATCTACTGGGGATTTTTTTTCATAATAGTTACAATGTGTCTATGTCATGATAATATACCTTTTACACTCCAAATTAGAAATAAGCAAGTATAAATTTAAACTATTAACCACATTGACAGCAAATGTATAAAAATTGCATTAAAAGAGTGTTTATTTTTATAATGTCATTTAATAATAGAAATGCAAAATATGTGAGTAAAACCAAATTTGCACATGGACATGAAGGTAATTAGCACAAAAGGATTATCTTGCAAAATCAGCAGCTCAGGAAATAAATAGCCATCAAGTCAAATAGGTTGCTAGGAAGCAGAGAAAAAGAACCGTACATAAAATCAAGTGAAAGGAACTTTTTAGGCTGCATAACAAATATCAGTCAAACTAAAATGATTGTTAGGAAACAAAAGCATTAACAAGGTAGGCAGGCAAACTCCAAGCCAGTGTAAGGCAAAATCTCCTGAAGTAGAGAAAGTTGACCAAGGCAATTGGTGATTGACTCAAGTTAATAACAGAACATGAACTGTGGTATTGGAGTATTTTCTGTAATTTTAGGAGAAGGAGGAGAATGAAACACCTACTTAATGGCCTGCCCTGTCACTTTCTGCCTTTTCAACACTTATTGAAGCAAAATGAAATAGACTCCAGAATCTCAGCTTTTCACCACTATCCTTTCTATCAAGTTTGGAAAATAATAAGCAATTTCAATATAATAATCCACAAGAATCAAAGATGCAATATTCTTCCCCCTTGTTAATCTTTTCTTGTAGAGGATGAAACAACTTTTTCATCAGAGGAGCATGTTTTAAATCCCGGTCATCTTCCTAAGAGCAAAAACTACAGCTGAAGAAAATACAAAGAGGGAACAATTTGGTGTGGGGTTCTCTGATCTGGGATTCCTGGCTTTATTTTGCAATCATTTGCCATAAACTTGACCATCAATTTGTTTCAGTTAGAAACCTCTTAAAATAAATAATATTTTGCTCTGGCTCATGTGGCTCAGTGGGTTGAAAGGGTCACTGGTTCGATTCCCAGTCAGGGCACACGCCTGGGTTGCAGGCCAGATCCCCGTGGCTGCACACAAAACAAAACCACACATTGATGCTTCTCTCCCGCTCTTTCTCCTTCCCTTCCCCTCTCCCTAAAAATAAATAAATAAAATATTTAAAAATAAATAAAATATTATTTTATCTACTTTCACTGAATAGGGAATCTTTAAATTTCTTGTATCTGCATAGTTTTAAATACTTAAAACAATAATAATATTTTATATTGTATCTGGCCCAATCCCATCATTTTTTACCTGGATAACTAAATTGAAGTGTTCAGGGCAAAGCAGAATCAGCCCTTATCAAACTGTAAAAGAGTGGCCAATGAAGGATGGGACAGATTCCCTATTTCCAGACCAGTATTATTATCACCATGCTGTGCAACCTGGAATGAACGGTGAATACATTTGTATAAATAATCACATGGTACTCATAGTGGGTGAAAATGTTGCCCTTCTTAGAAGTCTCCTGTGAAGTCAACTGAGGAGGGAAGGATAGGCAAAGTATAAGCCCACATTAGAAGAAATAGTTCCTCAGCATTAAACAAATAAACAAAAAAAGCATTTAGGTTCTCTAGAATTCTAAGAGATACTCTTTGAAAACGATGGATGAATAGATGGGCAATGATAAAAGTGTTTTTTAATTAGTTCGAAACACATTAACAACATTTACTCGGATAATGAAAAATCTGCTTGCCCAAGTTTAATTTTATTGTCTTTAGCTATCTGTGAAAGAAAGCTATGATATTTACTTTTTCAAATTATAACATGCAGGAATTAATCACTTTTCTTAAAATAAGTATAATTCACAAGAATAACAGGGCCAAGAAACTAGAAAAACAGCTGGAGTATAACACATACCCGTTACACTTAGACTAGAGAAAAGATCTTTAGAGGACAGCCTGTGCACTCTGTCTTGAGGCTCTCCGAACATCACCAATCAAGTACATCAGTTTCAAAGGCTTAAAGATCAAGACTGTAAGTTTCCCCCTAGATTGCAATTACTTTAACATCCAGACCAAATGTCCTATATATCTTTTTACCTTCTCAACCCCACAGAGGGCATTCAGTAAATGTGATTGATTAACTGACCGACTAAGGAATTTCACCAAGATTGCTTGCTCTCAAGCTTCTAATTAACAATAAGGCTTTCTGCACGTAGTCCAATCCAATTTAGTCAAATGGTCAATACAAGTAAAAAAAAAAAAAATGTTGAGCCAGGTCTTACACTGAACAGACTGATTTTCCTTACTGAATGGAGTTAACATGAATTGACTTAACGGGTGATTAAAATTTACCTTCTTAGCTAATACATGGGGTTGGCAGAGGAGAACTGAAGGCTAAAATGCAAGGCTGTGCGTGGGGTTTGGGTTGACTTTTTGTGAAAAAGTGGTACAGGTATTGATTTAGAACAGGGACTCAGGGGCCAGGCTGCTTTCTTTTAAATGCTACTACTTGTAAATTTAAAGGCTTTATATTCTTGGGCTAGTTCATTAATCTGTCTGTAACTTGACTTCATCAGCTATAAAATGGGTATCAGTAATAGTACATCACTCACAGAGTTATTTTAAGAATTTAATGAAATCCTGGTACATAGTAATGCTATAGTAGTAACTTTTGTTGTTGTTATTCTTACTATAGTAGTATCAGTAGTTTATTAACATACATAACATTAAAAACATAGCATAAAAGTAGTTTATTAACATAAAAATCACAAACTAGCACTTCCTATCTGAAACAGAAAATTCACATTGTTTTACTTGTGTGGAAAAATAGCAAATATGATCTTGGGATTTACTGCTTTTGTTTTGACTGAGAATCAGAAATAAAACCATATCCATAGTTTTAAAGAATGTCGCCATACTCTCATGCATTAAAAGATATCTTCATTTACAGGAGAGTATTTAAATAAATCAACTTTCAGAACTAATGCTTTTTCAAGTAAAAAAAGAAATTGGTTTTTTTCTCTAATAAATGTAGGCTTTTTAATTTAAGCTCTGAAAAATTAATCACCCTTCTTTTACTATTACATTAACTTTTAGTCATTATCAAAATAAAGATGCTATTTAATGTAACTTACTGAAGAAAGACAAAGCTGTTTTTTATTGACTAATGCTACCAGTCACTTCTTCTGTTTCTATCACGTGAGTTCAGTGCATCCAGAATGAGTAGCCTCTGCCTTCCCAAATGATGTATCATTTATTCTTTTACTATATTTACATATTAAATTTAAAAGTAAAAATATATACTAGATTGAAAAGAGGAGTTTTAGTGCTATGGTATTAATCCAAATGGTTTGGGCAGACTTTATAATGGTAAGGTATTAAAAAACTTGTCAAAATAGATGAGGGTGAGACAATTATGCAGTTTTGGGGAAAATAATACAAACAGCATTATATCTTAAAATTGTTCTCCAAAACCTTTATCCTACCCCACTTTAAAGAAATCAAAACTGGACACTTACACATAATGTATGAGGATTGTGGCTCAGCCACAAGAGTCTATGTGGGTCTCCCAAACTCAGGAGAAAGACTTTACATCTAAAGAATGACACAGAGATATTCATTCAGTTACTATTAACATTATAATATCTAAGTTATGCATGTTTTATTTTTTATGATCCCAGTTTGGGGTGCTTTTGGCCTATTAGCTAAATTATTTTTAACTTCTGATCATATTTGATGAGGATTCCTCTAGAATTACAGTAAGGACACAGGCTCAAAAATAAGTTATTTTAGGCTTTTATACCATATTAAGCTATCATTACTTGGGATAGATGGGCAAATCTTACCAGAATAAAACATATACATAAGTATTCATTATGATTACTCCATCAGTACTAGATAAACTATGTGAATTAAAATCTGAATTTCTGCAAACTAATTCAATTCACCATCAGGTATTGAGTGGCCGGCCAATTTATTTAAGGTCCATAGTTTCCAGCTTCATCTCTTGAAAAATTGTCTTTGAACAAAATCTAACCTAGGACAGCTTTTTTTTTTTAACACCCTTTCTCTAGTCTATATAACCACCTTAAGGTCAAATAAATATCTAAATGGGTAATAGAGAAAAAAGAATTATCAAGGGAATTGCAAAGATCTAGTTAAACCTGGAGCCATGTGTACGGAGACTGGAATGCAAATGCTGAAGCCGTTTTTGCTCTCTCTTATTTGCAGGTTTCATTTATGCAGGTAATATTCTACATTGTATGGAATCAGGAATAAACACTAATTTCAAAATTTGGTGAACCCTATAGAAAGTGATTGTTTAAAAACTCTGGAAATGTATCAGTAATTAAACAAAATGAAAAAATGATTTTTTGAGACATTGAGTGGGAAAAAATTCTTTTAAAAGCTTGGGTTCACATAACTTTGTTTCAGACTAATTAATGAGATTAGTGTACTTGGTCCTAAATGATCATTTTATATTAGATTGAAATGCTAACTTTGAAAAAATATTGAAAAGGAATAAAAATATTGAGTTTTAATTTTAGTGAATTAACATAGTTCTTTTCTATAAATAAGAAAGGCCTTGAGTAAGACAATACAGGTTTTGGTATGCAAAGCACCATGTTTTTTCATTGTGATAGCTGACTCAGCTAACGAAAGCAAATCTCTCTAAATAGGCAAGAACTTCTGGGCGGACCTTTGGACCCGAAGACCTCTTCTGATTGCTTTTCTCTCCAATCCTTCCGCCTGCTCATCTCTGCCTTCCCAGCCTTCTCGCAGACCCTCTGTTGCCTTCTAAGTTCTCTCCTTTCATCTTTGTTTTTTAAAATATTTTCTCAGTTAATTATTCCCAAGATAAAAATACTTCTCATTCTTCAGGTAGGTATGCACATTAGTTGTAATACACTGTCATCAACAGGGTTATAAGAGCCATTATTAGCCAATACCTACAAATGGGGAGAAAAAATTATCAAATGCCTTGATGGAGAAGCATTATCTCTTGATCTAAGTGAGCTCAGTTATTAGACTATAAAGGTGATATCATCTGTTATATAAAATCAAGTTGTAACAATTGAAACGTGTAAAACTGAAAAATTTTAACAAGAATGAAGGGTTTCATAGTAAAATTAATTTTGAAAATGATTAGTGTACATACTAAACTATTTTAAGAGTCTCATGCTCTACTTACTAAACTAGCGGGGTGTCTAAATTATTTTAATTGAATATCTGTGTATTCACTGAACTCAGTCTTTACTGAAACACAGGAAAACACAATTAACATAATAAACAGGTCCATTGTCACTTAATTCTTTCCTATTTACTTATTACTAAATGAACATGTTCTAAAAAGGGGAAACAACTGCCTTCTTATTGGTTTCTTAAACACAATGAATAATAAGGTGCAATATTTCCAATATAATACACTGTTTTTGTAAACTAGTAGAAGGTCATAAAATCAACTTAGCAGCTCATAGCAAGTATTTGTGATTATTTAAATTGGTATATTTTCTAGATTGTAGTTAAATGATAAAATAACTTTATATTAATTTTGACTTTTTTATATGTAATATACAAGGTCTATCTGGAAAAAGTCCAACCATTGTTAATATAACAGGAACGGTTTACAAGGCATTAATATAATCTGGCAAGAAGGAGCTCCTACCCTTCGCAATAGCATGGATGGAACTGGAGAGCATTATGCTAAGTGAAATAAGCCAGGTGGTAAAAGACAAATTCCTAATGATCTCACCTACAAGTGGAACCTAATCAACAAAACAAACAAGCAAGCAAAATATAACCGGAGACATTGAAATAAAGAACAAACAGACAGTAACCAGTGGGGAAGGGGAGGGGAATATCAGGGGAAGGGAGGGGTAGGGCCATGAAGAAACATGTAAAAGGACCCATGGACAAAGCCAAAGGTGGGGGGTAAAGATCGAGTGTGGGAAGTTGGGGTGAGGGGTGAGGGAGAGTGGTAGAGGGAAAATGGGGATAACAGTAGTTGAACAACAATAAAAAAAATATTGTGATTAATGTAGAAAAAAAGAAGAGTGGACTGGAATGCACATGCATTCACAATGACAACTTCACTGTACTGGTCAGTGGGGGCGGTAGATGCTGTTGAGTGAGCATGTGTACTGTGTGGTCGCCACATCAAAGTGACTGAGCGAGTAGAGCAATGAATCTGCATCGGATTTTGTGTTAAGCTTGAACAGTCCTCCACAGAAACTATCTGGATGATTAAGAAGACTGCAAGGATGGGCAACTGGTGATTGGCAACTTCATCACAACGTTCCTGCTCATATCATGTCTTGTGCAGAGTTTTTTTGAGAAACATCAAATCACCCAAGTGACAGCTCCCCTTACAGGCCAGATCTGGCACCCCACGACTTCTGGCTTTTCCCAAAACTAAAATCACCTTTGAAAATGAAGAGATTTCAGACCATCGATGAGATTCAGGAAAATATGACGGGGCAGCTGATGGCAACTGGGAGAACTGTGTGAGGTCCCAAGGTACATTCTTTGAAGTGGACTGAGGCAATTTTATCCTGTGTACAATGTTTCTTGTAGCTTGTGTCTTCTTCAATAAATGTCTTCATTTTTCATAGTGCATGGCTGGATAGTTTCTGGACAGACCTCATTGTAGTCCTACTCATACTCATACAAGTATATGAGTATGTGTAATTTAAAATAAAAAATGTACTCTTAACAGTTCTATATGTTATGCATTATATAGTAGATTTTATATAATTTTATATAAAATTATACTCTGATTCTTTGTAGTTTGTTACAAAGTCACCAAATTATGGATAGTGCTTAAATGTTGAGGATTAAACCCACATGTGGAAGAGAATGATAAGTAGAAATGAAAGAAGATTAAACTATTTTGTTAAGCTAATATGTGTAAAAATGTGCCTGGTAAGAGGTTGTCTATGATCATATATGGTCTTCCTAGTATGTTATTTTGGGTTTTGTTGGCAGAAAGATATGGAATGGAGCCAAAAAACTAGACATGTTTCACATGCAGAAAGCGGAAGAAGAGTGGAGCTCGGGAAGGCTTCTGGTGAGGACACTCATCAGGGTTCTGTGGGGAAGAGCTGCACTGGGCCCTGAGCTTCTGCGCCACTCAGTCTGTCAGCTCTCCTGTGACATGGGGATGACCACAGTGAATACACCAGATGCGCACAGACCCACAGTGACAGCACTGTCCTTGTCCAGACATCCCTGTCAAGAGACCCCTGGGCTGAGAGACAGCGAGTCTTATTCTCTAAGAGGTTTCTGTCTGCTGGTTTGTGTTGCTAGTGATTGTGGCCACAATCTGTCACTCTCCCTGCTTCCTGCTGCTTCCAGTGCAGACCCAGCCTGCCCAGGGGTTATTGTATGTGGCAGAAACATACCTTTTTCCCTGTGCCTGATAAGCTTCTCCATGTCCATCTTAGAGTAGCACCAGGAGCACAGATTTTCTCTACTTCTTTATCTCCAAAAATATTAATTTATTCTTGCACTCAGTGATTCAAAAAACACATATTTCTGAAAGTCTAAAGTGTTCACACCATGTAAAAGGCACTAGGGACATAAAGGTGAGCTCACCATTCCAACCTGATATGATAAGACATACACCAGTGAGCTAACAATGGCATTTAAAATTCAAAGAAAGCTTCATTGGGGTGGGAAGGGAGGGGGTAGCAGGGCCCATATTTTGGGATTTTATATGAGCGGGAGTCAAAGGCACAAACCATGTGCAAATGGTCTAATAAAATAAGAAACGACACAATGTCCAGGCATACTGTTTGAACTGACTGAATGCGATGTTGGTTTTCATATGGATACTGCATTTATTAGCCATCTTCCTCAATTAAGACTGAACTATCAAAACTCCATATTTTTCACATTTTTTCTTTTCTTTTTTTTATTACTTTATTGTTGTTCAACTACAGCTGTCTGCATTTTCTCCCCACCACTCCCCCCCATCCCAGCCAAACCCACCTCCCTCCCTTGCTCCTGAAACACCAATCCAAAAGAACCTATGCACCCCAATGTTCATAGCAGCACAATTTACAATAGCCAAGTGCTGGAAGCAACATATTTTTTCACATTTTAATGTGCATGTTTATTTGGCAGCCTAGACTATCATGACTTCAGTTCAGGTTTGCTTATCCAGCGAGTGACTTATCAGCCATCCTCCTTGCTTTTGATTTTCCTTCTAACTGTTGCTCACTACTTGGGCCATTTTCTGACTACAAATATGTCCAGTGGAACAGGAACGAGGTGGCCTAGATGAGTGAACTATAATTTGTAGTTATATGATTTTCTACTTATTTGTTCTTCAGTTAAAAATTTTTATACTATTCTGGTCCCAAGATGATGGCCAGAGGGATAGCATGGTCACCAAGAATGATTTGGTGGTTGCCAAGGGCTTGTTTTAAAGTCTTTTCAAGTCTGACCAAGAACTTTGACATTTAGAAAAAAATAAGATGTCAATGTTTAATGTTTTCTTTTTAAAAAAATTTTGGTGGGAGGGAATGACTATACAGCTCATAGGTAAAATAGACTTTCGGCATATCTAAATTTTTTACTTAAGAATAATAATTTCTGGTTTTACTTCTGTGGGCAAGGAAAATATTTATACCTATATTTTGCCATTTAGTGGCCCAACTAAGCCTCTTCAACATGGAATATGAGACTTTTAAATTTTTACTACACGTTCACTAATCTTAGCATGCATGACATCAATCTCTCAGTATTTAAATACTGAAATGACATCGAGTTACCAGTATTTAATTGTTAGCTTACATTTTATAAAACAATGCCTTCTAAGATATTCAGGGTTTATGAGACATAAATGTTTTATAATATAGAGCAAATTCAGTTAATTAGCACCTTTACTTTGAGCATATTTTCTTTATTTTAACTTATTTTAATAAATTAATTTAGATTAATTTACTTCTCACTGAAGAAAATACGAACCAGTTCCTTTGCGTCCACGCATTGTTCTTGGGTGAACAGAGAATTCCACAGGGAAGGCACTTCTTGGGTTACTTTCTACCCCACCCTCGGTAGCGCAGGAGATCTATTCAGGTAGTACCTTTGTTTACTCACTGACTATCTTGCTGCTCTACTGCGTAAATCAAAGAGAAGTTCAGACTTCGGCATGTTAAGTCAGTGTGCCAGTTAATCTTGTTGCTATAAAATCAATTTTTAAAACCCATATCTTGTGATGACCTCAAAAATGTAAAACTCTCTCCTCGCATTGTTATACATAACCTTAGAAAACAAGCTTGTTGTTTCATCATATATTCAAAAAATTTGAATTTTGAAAAACACCAGATTCATTCTACTACTTTTTGTCACATAAAGTAGTTCACCCTGAATGCATTTTAATCTAAATATGAAATCCATGTTAATTAAATCACACAAAAAATGTAAGTTAACAAGGTAGAAAGTACAAACTTGCATTTTTTCCATTTTAAAAATATTTTTTTGAATGTCCATACTTTGGACCAATGGATTTCATGCATATAGAAGTAGATTTGGTAACTGGGGGTGGTGATATTGGGAGTGAAGCCTGGAAACTTAGGTTGCAGCCCATTTCCAGTGAACTTCATATTGAAATTGGTTGAATTGAAATTGATTCCATAACTATAAGAAATTTTTGAAAAGATTTTTAAGCAGTAAAGCAAACAATCCATTGTTTGCTTTGAAGAGAACTGTCAAATAGAAGACAGGCTGAAAAGGGGACAGCCTGGTGGTGGGAAGATTGGTTAGGAGCTGAGGCAGTGTCTCACGGTGAAAGGTGCTGTGGGCTTGAGTGAAGAGTATCAGACTGAAGAGGAACGTGGAACGTCAGCTTTGCAAGAGAGATCAAAACTGTCTAGTGCAGCGATAAGACGAAACAGAATGCCTAATGTGGCGGAGTTTTAGAAATTATGTCAGCTTTTTTGTCTATATATGGATATATGTGTGATATTGGGTTAGATTTTACTTATGGGAGGTTACATAAGGTGACTAAATAATCGCAATCCTCAGAAAATTTTGATAGGATCATTTACTTAAATACTGCTTTCAATTCCTCTCGGTATGCATAGAGCTATAAGAAAAAAAGGTGGTTAAGATACCATATATGAAAAAAACAGTTTCTGAGGATAAAACTTTCAATGTCTTAAAAGCAAAATATTGATCTCAGCTTCTCACACTACTCAAATATCAGTTGTCATGTCACTGTGGACTGGGATGGTGTCTACGGGGGAAAAAAGGGCCCCAAAATGGAATTCACCCTAGTTGGTGAGTTGTATTGAGTGAGATACAGGTCTGAATTGTTGACTTGGGCTCAGAGCTGGAACATAAGAGCTGGGTTTGGTTCTATGGTTAAGATTGTGTTTATTCAAGATTCAGCACCATAGCTTTTGTGTACAGTTCTAGAAACAATATATAAGCCTGATGATATGAGCTGGGAGAGCCTCAGCCGTGGAGCAGGAGCTGTAGGCAGCTGTGGCCTATGCTGGGACTCGCACCAGGCGAGACACCAGTGCAGAGTACGCAAGCAGCCAGGCCTCTGTCTCCAGCAGCAACATCAGGACCGTGAGAAGCCACATCTAGCATTTGCAAGAAAAAAAAGACTTTCAACCAAATCAGTTTCTAGAATTCCTTACTGTTTTCTAAGAGAAGGGAAAGCCTAAAGAAAGAGAGTTTGGAAATGCTGGTAATAATGGTAAGAGAGCCTTCTAGGTTGTAGGGGAGGAAAGGAGAGGTGACCATATAAATGAAATGTGATGCCCATATTGATTTCAAGCAAGGAATTTGACATGTGAATAATTACATTCCCAGGATATTTGTCCAACAGAAGGGGAAGTGAAAGATGACAAGGTTTCTAGCTGGAGGTTGGAAGAAAAGATAAGGTGCAGAAAATATAAAGTGGATTAGGAAGCTATAAGAATACAGAGGCAATATAGGTGGTAGGTAGGTTTGAGAGTTTGGATAATAAATTAAATTTTTGACATTTTTGGTTTAAAATAAATATGTTGCTAAACACTTAGATTATTTTTTTTCACTTGCTGTGTAAAAGCTGCATGTTAGGTACTGTTATTCTACCCATTTTGTGGATGAGGAATCCTAAGCAGGAAGGAGTTATGATTCCTCCCCAATATTAAGTACCTTTGTCAGGAAAATGATGAAGTAGGATTCCAGTTGAGGCTGCTTAGCTCAGGGCCACTGCACTACGCTGGGTGGTAGAGGTGAAACAGTATAGACCTCCAAGAAGAGGAACCTGTGTTCAAATCTCAGCTTTGCCACTTAATAGCCAGGAGAAGTGAACACATTGCTTAGGTCTGCTAAGAGGGGTGTCCAACCTGTGGCCCACAGGTCACATGAAGCCCAGGATAGCTAGGAATGCAGACCAACACAAAATCATAAATTTACTTAAAACATTATGAGATTTTTGTTGTGATTCCTTGTCACAATATATTTAATGTGTGGCTCAAGACAACTAACTCTTCTTCTTCCAGTGTGGCCCAGAGATGCCAAAAGGTTGAACACCCCTGCATGTTCACCCATAAATTGAGGAATCAGAGTCCCAATTTAGAGAGCACTGATGGGGTCTCATGATATAATGTGTTAGTTCCCTGTTGTCACTGTGACAAATTACTGGAAACTTAGTGGTATAAAATGCCACAAATATATTCCCTTAAATTTCTGGACGTCTGACACCCCAAATCACAGCAGGGCTGTTCATCTGGAAGCTTTAGGAGACAATCTGTTGCCTTGTCTTTTCCAGTTCTGTGGAAGCTGTCTGTGTGCCTGTGTGCATGGCCTCTTCCCCAGTCTTCAAAGTCCGTCACTTCAGTCTCTGATGCCATCGCCACATCTCCTTTTTCTGACTTTGACTCGTCCTGCATGCCTCTTACCCAGGTGGTTACACTGGGCCCACCCAAATGCACTAGGAGGGTCTCCCCATGTTAATATCCTGAACTTGATCCATCTGCAAAGTGCTTTGTGCCACCCAAGGCAATATATTAAAAGGTTCTGAGTATTAGTGTGTGGATATCTTTAAAGGGGCATTACTCAACAATGTGTATACAGTGGCTGGCAGAATATAAGAGTAATAATAATAATGATGACAATAACAATACAAGTTTATCGAATATCTCTCTGAGAAATCAATTCTCTATGCACAGCCTTTGACAGGAATTGGAAGGCAGTCAACTTGTAAATGAGCTCATGATAGGTATAAGTAAATCATAGCTACTGTTACCACGATGAGCATCATTATTTGCTTTTGTTTAGAGAATTCATGTGCATAATTCTCAGAGCATACCCTTTCAAATGTCCTGCTAAATAAATTAGTCACATCTGAAAGATAATCTTTCTAACTTTCCTCTTATAAAAGTACTGGGCACAACACGTAACTGCAGTTTTTCCCTCCATCTGCAAATCCAAATCAATTATAGCTATAGCATTCCAATGAAATTCATTGGTCAATTAAGTATTACTTCTCAGAAAAACCTCTATGATTAACCTACTCCTTAAAATTTCTTCCGTCTCTGCACCATTTCTCATCGGGTAGCTGTTACTGTTTTTAAGAGTGTGTAAAATACACATACAAAAGTGTATGTGAAGTATACATGAATATTAAAATACAAAAACATAAATATTGCCCACTTAATAAAATATTACCAATCGTCATGAAGTCCCCCATGCGCCTCATTCTCTCGCTCCTCCCTGCCGGAAGTAATCACTCTCCTGAGTGATGGTCTCAAAATTCCTTTGATTTTCTGTGCCATTTTAATAAGACCTTTATTTTAGAATAGTTTAAATTTACAGACCAGTTGCAGAGATACTACAGAGATTCCATATATCCCAGACTCATTTCCCATGTTATTAGCATCTTACATTACTATAATCTATTTGACACAATTAATGAGTCAATCTTGATGATCTTGGTGATAATTATTATAAACTAAACTCACACTGTATTTGGATTTCCTCATGGTTAGACTGGGGGAGCGGGTTGGGGGACAGAAGACCACAAAGTGTCATCTCAGTACATCATATTAAGGGTACATTCTCTCAACATGACATATTATTGCTAATGATGTTAAAACCTCAATCGCCTGGCCGATTGGTGTTTGTCAGTTTTGTCCGTTGTACTTGCTCACTCTGCCCTTTAAGTTCTCTACTCCTTGGAATGAAACTGCCATGTGCAGCCTGCACATAAGAAGTGGGAGTTATAACACATTTTTGATGGGTTAGTGTCTACATAAATTACTCAGAATTATTCTGCCCAGGAAATATGTCTGTTCTTTCCATTTATTTAATTATCCAATCACTTATTTGTATCAGTGTAGATCCTAGATATTCATCCTGTACTTTTGACTATAATCCAATATGGTTTATTTTGTTACTCAAATTGTTTCAGGTTTGAGCCCTGGAAGCTTTTCCAGTTGGCTCCCATATCCTTTTAACATACCCCATTGTTCTGTTGACTGCGTATTTCCTTCCTTTCTAGTGTTACAAGATGTTCTGGTCTCAAGTTGTATACTCCCTCTCCTAGAATCAGGCATTTCTCAAGGATATTTAGTTTATTTTGTTGAAGAATAATATTAGAAACTAAGATCTTAGTGCTGG
This sequence comes from Desmodus rotundus, assembly GCF_022682495.2. Classification (NCBI taxonomy): domain Eukaryota; kingdom Metazoa; phylum Chordata; class Mammalia; order Chiroptera; family Phyllostomidae; genus Desmodus; species Desmodus rotundus. Next base: position 33,987,401 of record NC_071392.1, read on the forward strand.
ATATGCTCTTTACTAACAAGACGTCATTGCTTCTAGGTTGTTCTAGAGGACAGAGCTAGGAAATCATGGATGTACGCTAACCCCACCACAGGGGTCATTCCAGGTTTACCCCTTTCTCATCGGTGACTTCCCACTCCGGGGGTGGGGGGAACCTGGCTCCCAGTGTTTGTCATCCATTTACCCATTTGTTTGACAAATAAGGTGGTTTTAGAATTGTTAACCTAAACTCCTTTGAGAAACAACTTTGACAATTGCAGTTGTCCCTTCAATCTTTAGTCTTAAGTCTCCACTAATTTCCTAAATCATTTACATCAGTTAAAAAAAATAAAGCAAAACAAACCTGAATCTTAGAGATCTTAACACAACTAGATTCTGTTGTCATTTTACATTCCATCATGGATACCATGATCTCTGATTTTTAAATGTGCACACATTTAAGTTCGCTTTGTGCTATACAGTTCTAAAAGGTTTTTTGAAATGCATTAGTGGCACACATCCACCAGCTCAGTGTTACACAGCTCTGAAAAAAATTCCCTGTGCTTCACCTATTCAACTCTCCCTTCTCCCAGCCCCTGACAGCTACTGATCTGTTTTCCATTATTACAATTTTCTTTTTCTAGAATGTCATATAGGTGGAATCATACAGTATGAAGCCTCATCAGACTGGGTCTTTTACGTAGCAATATGCATTAAAGGCTTCTCCATGTCTTTTTGTGGCTTGGTAGCTTATTTCTTTTTATCACTGAATAATATTTTAGTATATGGATGTACCATGGTTTGTTCATCCATTCACCTATTGAAGGCCATCTTTGTTGCCTCCAGCTTGGGCAATTATAAATAAGGCTGTTATAAACATTTGCCTGCAGGGTTTTGTGTAAACATAAGTTTTCCCATCAACTAGGTAAATATCTAGGCACATGATAAACAGCTGGGTACTATGGCCAGATTATATTTAGCTTTGTAAGAAACTGCCAGACTATCTTCTGGGTCGGCTGTACCATTGTGTATTCCCATCAGCCATGAAGGAGAGCTCATGCTGCTCCAGTCTCACCAGCAATTGGCATTGTCAGATCTTTGGATTTCAGTAACTCTAATAAGAAGGTAGTAGATTTCTACACAGTTTTACAACATAGAATGCATTATTTATTATTCAGTTGCTTCATTTTAAAATTTAATAAATTGGACCATATTGTATATAATCTTCTGTGATTTTTTTGTTAAATAATACAGTGCAGAGTCATGTAGGTTGGTACACAAAACTCTAAGTTCTTTGCTCTCATTACTTTTTATTATCCCACTGTATAAAATTCACATGCATGAAATCCACCACAATCTATCCCTATTATTTTTGAGAATTTTGAGTTGTTTCCAGATTTCTACTTATTCACAACACATAATATTTCCATACAAGTCTTGAACATGTAGGTGTATTCCTATATAGAGTTATCTCCTGCTGTCACGATAAATAGTGCTTTTGCACCTTGCAGCAGTTGTCGGTTAACACACAGTCATGCCCCACTTAACGATGGGGGCACATCCTCAGGAATGTGCCACTAGGCGGCTTCATCATTGTGCAGACATCACTGAATGCCCTTTCACAAACCTAGATGGTACAGCCTCCTCCACACCTGGGCTGCATGGTATAGCCTATTTCTTCATTGGCTACAAGCTTGTACAGCATGTTATTGTACAAAACAACATGAGATTAAGTCAAACTCGAACACAAAACAAAATGATGTTATCAAGAGAGGCAGTAAGCACAAGATTTATGAGGCTGCTGATGGCCTAACACAATGTACTGTTTTCCAGCAAACATTTTCTTAATAGGTAGAAAGAGTACACTCTAAAATAATGATTAAAAATAAAATAATAATTTAAAGTATAGTGTAGAAAACCACAAACCAGTCACATACTCACTTATTATCAAGTATCAGGTACTGTACACGACTGTCTGTGCTGCACTCCTGTAAGACTGTACCCACGGTGTGCACACCAGTATCACCACAGACCTGTGAATAACTAGCTGGGCTGTGGCGTTACGATGGCTACGCTGTCACTAGGTGATAGGGATTTTCCAGTTCGTTATAATCTCATGGGACCACTGCCACCAATGCAATCCATGGTTGACTGAAACACCATTATGGGGGCGATGGCTATATTTATTTATCTTTCATCCCCCAATACAATACAGGCTTCTTAAAGTCAGGGATCCTTGTCTGCATCGTTTGCCAGTGTATCCCTGCACCCCACTGTAGTGCCTGGCATGTAAGAGACCTTCAGTAAATAGTTAATATTGAGTGATATTTAAATGAACTTGAATTTTTCATATTATCCTTATATGTAATAACTTTGATAACTCTTATTACTTCTATTCCCTCCACTGATAATAGATATATCTATTTTTTTCTTTAAGGATGTTGAGGCTGCTTTATCAGGACATGTACATTTGTAAGTCTTTCACCTTCCCAGTGAATTGTAATTTTAAGCATTATGCATTTATTCTTAACAATGATTTTAGTTAGTCTTTTTTATTTGATATTAGTAATAACTGCATCCATTCTATTTTATTACCTGAGTATTATATCATTTTCCATGTGTTTACTCACACTTTATGTCTTTATGTATTATTTATATCTATTACAGTATTCATGTGGTAATCTCTGATTTTTACTATTATTGAAATTATTGATTTATTTGACAATAATTGTATTGTTTTTTTAAGTTTATATTTGTTCTCACTTAGCTAAGTTGATTATTTTTTTCACCTTTAGCCATCTTTTTGTTAGTTGAAGTACTCATCTCCCTTATATTCCATTTTCTTTGATTCTGGTTTAATAGTTATTCAATCATTTTCTGTTTTTAGTACTCACCTTAAATATGTTAATGTGAACATTTAACATACCAAATTCTAAAGTTAATCCTATCTTTACCATCTTCTTGGCTATAAAAGGTCCTTAAAATATTATATCCAATCAACCTACTAATAAATTAAATTCTTTCATTATTATTATTATTTGATACAGTTAGTATTCATTTAGATTTACATTTTCTAATTTCTTGCTCCTTTTTTTAAAGCATTTTAAGCTTTCTTTCTAAGACAATTTTCTTTATTCTTGAAGTACAGACATTACATGATACTTTAGGAAGAGGTTTTTAGATTTATTTTTTAACAGTTGTGTCTGTGTGTAAAAATTTAATATCACTTTCATTCATAAAAAATAGTTATGTTGGGAGTCTATCCCTAGCTTAATAGCAAATTTCTTTTTCTCATTTTACTGTCTTCTGCCTCCCATTATTTTTGTTGGAAAGTCGTTGTCATTCTAAGTGTCAACCCTTAATATACAACATCATTTTTTCCTGGCTCCTTTTATAAGCTCTTCAGCTTCACTACCCTCGTCTCACTGTAGATTTATTTTCTTTTAAATTATTCTTATTGAGGTTCATTGGGTAAATTAACGTCATTCATCAATTCTGGAAAGTCTGATCCATTATTTCTTTCAATATTAACTTTCTCAGTCTCCCTCTGAAATGTTATCTCTTTCTCCTATGTCTCTTAAAGTCTTAAATCTTCTATTTCTTATTTTGTTCCTTGCAACACACATTAGTGGGAACACTAATTGGGAATCAATTAAAATAGAACAGGTTTCAGTGGGTTTTTTTGAACTGTATAGTTATTGTCACTTCTAGCCACAAAGAGATTTAGGTGGATTATAGGATTGTGGTCAGAGATTCTTAGGGGAAACATTTTTTTCTACTTCTCTCATTGTTCACCTTGTCAGAGTAATTTTTTTGAACCAGTTTGTTTGCAGAGGACGTTGCCCTCTGTAGGGTGTATATGGGGTTTTAATGGTGGTTTCAGACTTGACCTTTTTGTTAGGTTCCAGGTTTTGCCACACATCACTCAAGCACTTCGGTCATGACCTTCCCGAATCTAGGTCAGAAGTCATCAAAAGACACCTCCAGGGTGAATGCCAGTGCTGGCACTTGCTTACCATGTAGATTACAATGTTATTACAGTTTCTGACCTCTGGAAAATCAAGTTGGTGTCTCACCACTGAAGTCAAGAATTTCAAAGGGTGAAGTTAAGAACAATCTAACAATGGTCAGGGGGGAGTGGGGAGGGGACAGTGAGGAGAGGGGATTACAGGAACTACTATAAAGGACCCATGGACAAAATATAGGGGGAGGGTGGAGGTGGGGGAGGGAGGGGGGTTCAGCTGGGGTGGGGTGGAGGGATGGGGAGAAAAGGCACACAACTGTAATTGAATAACAATAAAAAATTAAAATTATAAAAAAAGAATTTCAAAGGGTATTTAAAAAATATGTCATTTACCATTTTGGACATGCTTATCTGAAGCAAGTTACTTCGAACATTTTTCATCTATACTGCCTTAATATTTACTTCTTAAATTTAATTTTGAATTGATAAACTCATTATTTTATGTAAACTTCTTTAAAATTAATTTAAAAATAAATAGATGTATGTATTTTTTAAATATGTACCTGTTTTCTTTCACATTTTTTAGAAAGGATATAAACTATAGAGCTATTAAAATGTCTCTAAAATATCAAAATCCCTATAGTAGAAAGTCAATTTCCACTATTTTAAAATATGGAGACCACATGGGAGATTAGATAAATTATTGTTAGCACAGCCCTAATATAAGTAGTATGTGCACCTATCTACTTATCTTTCTAGTCTCCGAACTGGAAAATCTATTACAGATATTGGAAAATAGTTTTAGATTGGATGTCATAGTGAGTTTCTCAATTATGTACTTAAATAAATGAAATGGAAAAACTTTTTAAGCAGTAAGGCATTACTAATGGTGCTATTTTAATTGGAAAAATATTAAGAAAAACCATCAGATAACACATTTTTGTAACTTTTATGTATAAACTATCTCCCCTTCTAGATTACAGGCTTCTATAAATCAGACACTTGTTTTTATGAGTTCCTTTAAATTCTCCATCGCTTCTTTGTATTTGTATTTTTTACAAAGAAAATTTCAACTAAAAAACTATCGTAAATTATCAATTTTGTACTAGATCATTGAAATATTTAACATGTTGCCATATAATTATAAGTTAAAGTCTATTATTTAACAAGCCTATTATTGTTGCAAAAATATGTTTATTCCCTCAATTAATTTTGCTAATTGTTAATATCATGTAAAAAATAAAATGCAGTTATGTAGTTAACATTTTACTTGGAAAGGCTATTATTTGAGAAATATATAATTTAAATTTATCAGTCAAAAAATACATAGTTTGTTTACTAGCATTTTCAAATTACAATTTTAAATTAAGGAAATAATACTGAGTTTAGACAAAAATATAGTAATTATCTGTGAAAAGTATCTTTGCACCTGTGTAAAAGTGTCAGTGCGAAATTTCTAAAACTACTCCTAATTCATAACATATTGTAAAATAGCCTATTGTGACAGAAAATTTTGACTTTTTTAAAGTTTACCATAGTAAGTTACAATAAATGGTTTTCATTATATTTTAAGTAGTATTCTCCTTCTCCAATGAAAGACTGGATCAGGGGCCAATACCCAATCTCTCCATAATACTATAACTCATAAGTCAAACAGTGTAGCATGACCAAAGCAGTAAAATCCCCTTCATTACAAATCATCCGAACAACAGCAACAGAAAAATGTATGATACTCAATCGATCTTTTCTATCATGTTTTTTCTATTTGAAATAAAATGTTTCAGAAGTGTTAGGTGCTCTACAGTTTCTGGCATTAATCATCTTTCAAGAGCTAAATTATGGACACAGTGCCCATAAATATAGGTAGTAAACATATCATGGATACATAAATCATTAGCAATGCTAATTCCTCTAATCAATTAATAGATTAACATAAAACTGAGTTTTAAAAAATGATATTTAGATAATATTGTATCTTTCAATAAGGCTACAATAGAACTGGTAAAGAAAATGTAACAATAGGTATGTACCAGCACTGACATTTTCTATATTTTTTACTAAAATGGCAAGTCTTAGATATGCATGTATCTGTATTTAACATATTCCTGGTGTGTTTAAAAGACCGTATGTGTGTGTGTGAAACTTAACACTAACAATGCTGTGTATACGGGAAGTCACAGAAGACGCAAGATAAGTGAGAGGTATAAGGAAAAAGTTCCAGTCACAGGGAATTGGGGGAAATTTAAGGTATTCTTTTTTTTTAAGATTTTATTTATTCATTTTTAGAGAGAGAGGAAGAGAAGGAGAGAGGGAGAGAATATCAATGTGTGGTTGCCTCTCGTATGCCCCGTACTGAGGACCTGTCCTGCAACCCAGGCATGTGCCTTGACTGGGAATCAAACTGGCGACCCTTTGGTTCGCAGCCCACACTCAATCCACTGAGCTACACCAGCCAGTGCAAATTTAAGATATTCTTAAGAGCTCTCTGAGATATTAGAAGAGTCAGGGGAAATCCCCACTGAATGTAGTCAGTGCCAAAATTTATTCAACTATCAAAGGAAAGGGCAGTTCCCATTAACAGCTGCGTTCTCATAGGGACAACAATGGCAACTCAGGTGAAGTTACTAAATGGCCAGAGCACAGTGTATCAGCCTGTTAGCAAGCGTACCTTGGACACCCACCACACTTCCAAGTCCCGCTCCCTGGAACCAGGGAGACTCCACAGGGAAGTGTCACTCCTGATCTCCCTTTACCAGACAACCTCCCAAATTTTAGCTGTAATTTTGGAATAAAGGCATGTTATAATTGCTCCTTTATTTGTGTTAACAATCTTATAAATATATATTCCATTAGTTGGGACTAACCCATCTCTAAATTATTTTAGTATTTTATGGTCAAATTTAAGATGTATGTATATTTATGGTTAATGGAAAATTAACAAAGTGCCTCAAGTCCTGGCAAAGGACAGACATCCCATGTAAGTGTTTTATTTATAAAATTTAGACATCCTATCTAAATATTTTTTCCAGTAATACATTTCAGAGCAAAAAGTTAACTTGGAAATTCAATAAAAACTACTTTATCTTCACAATGATGTGGGTACTAATATAATTAATAATGTATCATTTTATTGCACACACTAAATGTGAATTTCTAATTTCATTATAATGTTTCATTATGTGTAAACAGATGCACATTACATGGTTTTTATATGTTACAGATTTAATTATTAAAAAGAATTTTGCTATTCTGGTAAGTAATCTTAAGAAAGGTTATGGAAAGCTAAAATATAATTTTTGAATGATCTATACAAGATATATATAATTTGTAATATTTATGGTCTTTAATAGATTGTCCACAGCTAGTGTGTTATAAAATACCTATAGTTCTTTCTGTAATTCCGCATTTTTAATATAGTCTGACTTAGGAAAACAACTTTCAACAGAAAATCAAATTCTTGAATAGGAAATGATACAAGTACTGAATTATCTGGCATGTTCTTCTTTTTAACCAGATTTTAGCAATATTGTATTGTTTAACCAAAATCAGACCAATAGTTTACTGAAATAGCAGCAGCCACAGGAAAAAAAACCTCTATTGTTTTATGAGAAAAAATGAATGCAATTCAAATTGTAAATGCGAGCTACTGATCTCATTTAGAGAGCTGGACTCTAAGCCATGGACAGTTCAATGTTCCTAAGGAGCTTTATAGATATGTTTTCTATTTGTCCCTAATAAAATTTTAAATGTATATAAATATTTAAAATTATATTTAAATATATATAAAGTATATACATATATATTTTATGCATTTCTGTGCAAAAAAGCATAAGATATCTTTTACTACTCAAGAAATAATTTTTAGCCCTTTGGAGGTGCTATCGCCCCCAGTAAGATTACATGAATAAAATATGTCATGGCCACTCTAAATTGTAAATATCACTGTTTTACCGCAAACAAGATGAATCAGTAAATGGCACTAACATCCAATCAGCTACAAAAGCCAGACCCTTGCAAGTCATCTTTGCCATCCCCTGCTCCCTAAACCCCTGTGCCAAGCCACTCTATCCTTTCTATTCTACTTCTGAATATCTCCGGAATCCACCAACATTTCTCCGTCTCCCTTTCCACCATCCTGACATAATACTGCCTGTATACAGCCAACAGATTGGCCTTGATGAACTGAAGCATGTGTAGGACTGGGACTGGTAAAAGAAAGGGTAAGTGGCACACAACTGCATATATTAAGCTATGGATATAGGAATGTAAGTGGTATATTTAGGAGAAAGTAGAGAAACAAAATTAATTGGGATAGAGGGTGAATTGCCACTAAGTTTAGATATATTTAAGTACTTTCCAGTTCACATCAATCAATATTTGTACAGGATTTCATTAGTCCTTTTGTCTTGTTTAAACATTATATTTTCTAAAACATCCTCTAATAAATCCCCATACTACCTGTGATGATGTTTTCAAGGTGCAACTTGTGATATTTTCTGTCTAAATTATTTATTTTTAATTCATATTTCTAATATTCCAGTGTAATCACCATTTATTCCATAACCCATTTAATAATTTTTTAAATTATGTATCTTTTACAACAATTTCTAGATTATTTATATTCTGCTTTAAAACTTTCATTCTAGCTAAAGTACCATATTAACATTTTCTGGCAATTGGCTTATGTGCCAGGCAAGGTCTGTATTTTCAAGGAGCTTATATCCTCTTGCAGGAGAGATGATTAAAAACATGAACCTAATAGAAAACAATCTAAGGTAGAATTCTGCCAAGTGCAACAAGAATAGAGCAGTGAGGAGGCCAGTGGATCATAACAGAAATACCTGGTGTTCAGAAAATTCACTGATAGAAAAGGTAAGGTTACCTGGAGTCACCAGAAATGCTTAGAATTTAGTCATTGGCTAAATGACAGAGAAACAGACATTTTGGCTAAGACTGATAACTGAACAGAGGCATAGATGCTACATAAGCATCATTGGTTCAGTTGAATTCAAGAAGCCTAGGCCCATGAGAGGGGAAAGGAATGCATTGGGAAGGGGTAGTGGAAGATAAATTCATCTAAACTAGATGCAACCATATGGTAGATGGCTTGGAAAGACTTTAGACCCAATGTAACAGGAAAGAGTCACTCAAGGGACCTGTTCAAGGGAAAGCATAGTCTGGCAGGCCTGCAAAGACTGGACAGAATGAGAAAGGCTTGAGCCCAAGAGGTTGTTACAAGCTTCGCCTGCTCTGTCTTGACAGACTGGGGAAGAAGAAAAAGAGGTGGGCTTGAAGAAAATCAGAAGGGGAAATGATTTTCATCAGCCAGCAGGCAAATCAACTCTTCCTAGTTGGGATTAGCAGGTGTCACGGGGGAAAGATGGCAGATGTTAAAGCACTGGTTCAACTATGCCTGGATTCACTACTTGTTATCTAGATAATATTCGACTCTGCCTATTTACACTCTCTGACCTCAATTAAATTTTTACCTATTTTATAGTGTTTCCATAATAAATGTGCATGCACAATTCCTGGCTGAGTTCCAATAAGACACTCAAGAAATGCTGTTTCTATTTTCCTAATTATAATAGTAATAATAATAATAAAACCATAATTATAGTTGACTACATTGTTCACCATAGATATCCATTACATACATTTTACAAACCATAAAATTTCCTACATACTATTTATTTCATTTCAGTTTTCACTTTTATCATAGTTCTCAATGAGGCAAGGATTTCCAGATGTTAATTTTGAAATTTGTAATTGAAAAAAATCATAACAGTGACATCATATTGTTTAATGAAGTTTAAATATATATTTTACTTTTATGTGTTTAAAAAGTAAAATGATAAACTATTATATTTGCCTTTTCTTCCGGTTCACTATAATTTATATATATCATTAATACATGTTATATATCTTTTAATTGCTATTGGTTAATTGAAAATTTTATAAAGAATATAGCCTTCCATTACTAAGGTAAATTGTACTTGACTTCTCTCATATAATAACAGAATGTTCTCTTCCTCCTTCCCCATTAGTTGTACTGGACTTAGGAGCCTTCTCACATGCCTGCCATAGACCTCAGTTAAGGCTCCTTTGTATCTGCAATGCTCATTTGAGTTCACAGAAATAGTTCATATACCATCGTGATCTTACTTAATCACCTCATTGAGAATGAAAGATAGCATGTTTCATTTTCTGGGCACCTTTCCCTCACTGCAAGTGCCAATTTCATATATCAAGTATTTATTCCTCAATGGCTCCTGCACTTAATAAAATATCATTTTATATTGTTTCTTGACCTTGCATAATTGTTCTACAATTGCCAATCCTTACATAGAACTTTTTTTAAAATAAGGAATTTAACATAATGAGAAGCAAAAGGTATTAAATGATTATCTCATTACTAATTTTTACTAACACTTTTAACACCCTTCCTTATGAAAAGCATGTTAGATATTAATATCTAATCACCATCATCAGTAATAAATAGAAAGAAAAAGTTATAAAATAAATAAACATGAAAGACCCAAACATAATGTCCAATACCTGATTACAATAACTGATTCAGGAATATTTTGTTTATATATGTAATGCTTTCTTTTGCAATGCGTAACTGTTTAGAGGAGAGACAAAAATGAGCACTTGCATTTTTAACAAAACATCAACTTTGCTCCCTCTGGCATCTCTTCCAATGTCTTCTGTACTACAGGGTACAAAAGCTAAAATCTATATTGTCAAGTCTTTCTTGCAGCTACGTCTCTGAAAGTGACTTAGGTTTTGACAACCATTTGTAAGATTTTTATTTGGATTTGAATTAAAGTTGGGGATGGAGACAGTGGTTTTGACACATTCATTTTCAGCTGATGTAGTTCGAACCAAAGGACAGAGCAGTTTGCTAATAATCTCTGAACCTCAGCTAACAGGAAGTAGCCATTTTCTAGTTGCCTGGCTTTCTGATGGTGATGGTTGGTAGCATTTACGGACAGCCTGTTCTGCCCTGGTGTTCCAGTGCCAACCTGGAGCCTGGTCTTTCAGCCTGTCCACTATTTTATAATATTCTATCTTAAAACCATTTTTTTCTTCAAATTGCTAGGCTTGTTTTAATTAACCATAGTTGAACTCTGCCTGAGTGCATGCCCCAAATCCAGGGAAAGCCTAGATAACAAGAAGAGCCTTTGTTGACCCTGTGACGAGCCTGTCACCCTAAGGAGGGAATGGGGACATTTCCCTTCCCCACAGCATCGCTCCAATCTTCCTGACAGTAATACCTTCAGACCTACTTGGATTACACATGAAATCTCAAGGGTCCTTTTTCTTCAAAACACTTCCCCCGACACACATTTTCTAAAACCCAAACTGTAAATTTACGTGAAGCTAAAAAACCTGACATTGCCACAGATGGAACTTAGAAATAGAAACTAAAGCACAAATTTAGCCAAGTACATATTTGGTTTAAAGGTTAATTGTTTTGGCTATGATTAGATGTTGAAGAAAAATAAGTGGTAATCAATGTTTGCTTTCCTTGCTTATGGAGTGAGAGGGGGTATTTTAAAAAAATACAAGGCAGAACTGAAGAGAAAGTCACCAGAGACTGCGGATGTGTAAAAGAGTCATAAAGATCAAAAGAGGGTTATTTAATAACTTCTTAGTTTTGCCCACAATAAACACTGTTCACCTTAAAAGTGATCATTATTGCTCTGAGCTTAAAGACAGGGTTGGGTCCCAGGATGGGTTTACCCGGTGAGGAATCAAAGGAACTGGAACAAAGGTGAAAGTGCATCAAAAATAAATGTCTGCCTTGTCCAGGTGACTCCACTGGTTGGAGCGTCATCCTCCCACACACCGAAGGTTGCGGGTTTCACTCCCAGTCGGAGCACATGCCTAGGTTGCGGGATCGATCCCTGGCTGAGATGTGCCCACGGGAGGCAACCCCATGGGAGGCAACCAAATAATGTTTCTGTTCTCTCTCTCTCTCTCTCTCTCCCTCTCTCTCTCTCTCTCTCTCTCTCTCAAATAAGCTTATCCTTGGGTGAGTATTAAAAAAAAAAAGTCTATTTTAATAGTCCTGGCTGATGCCAGCCCTATTCTCTAAGGAATTATTGTGAAAAGCTTTTAAAAATATTCATAAACCAGCATGAGTACTTTAATATGCTTTTGTCCATAATTCTGATTAAGAATATTTTACTACCAAGACATCCTATAAAATGAAAGAAAGCATATTTTAAAAAATATGTTGTGATAGGTTTGAACTTAGGAAAAACAGACTAAATATGTATACACAGCAAAGTGCTTTCAATAAATGAGTCTACTCACTCCACTAAAAATATACAATAAACATGGTGGACTTGTCATACACCTACACTTAAATCATTAAAATGAGATTTCCTTCTTGTTTGTGCCATAAGAAACTGACATCTAAGAAAGCTTTTGAGTTCTTTTCAAACCAGCACTTTAAAGTTAGTTTGCTAGCTGAAATCTAGATTTGTCTTAGCAGATTCAGCCACTGAGTTTAAAGATAGCTCTAAATTTGACACAATATATTTTCCTGTCTTTAGATATGCTGTACAGCATCTGAAATTAAAGGGAAACATTAACAACAAGGGGGCCTTGGGGCCCGGAAACATCAGTGAAGGCAGTCAGCCAGTCGAAGCCGGCAGTAGTTGGCCATGGCGTGGGTCAAATAAATTGCCAATGGCACTGAGCTGGCTGGTAGACCAGTGTTTGGAATGTGCACATAGGTGTGTGTACCTGAATGGTGAAGCTCACCTTCTCCAACCCCTCCTATTCTGGTCCTTGCATGTCTTCTAAAAGTGATCATCAAAGTGGTAAAAAAGACTTTTTCATATTGGAAAACTAGGGAGTTGTAACTATTAACTGGCATAGTAGCAATGAGCTAATAACAGATTTCATTATATTCAAAACATCTTTATTCTGTCCTAACATTTTTTCTCTTCAGTAATAGATACGCATGGCCAAGCTGGTTCATGAACTGAGCAATGGGCAGTGAGAGAGGCATTCTACTTAGGAAATCCATGTGGGAGATGGCAGCAGAGAACGGTAGGTACAGTCAGACGATCAGTAGAGGGATGTCATTCAGCAAGGCAAATCACTACGTCGACATTCCCAAACATCTTGAGTGGTAGTGTGCATTGCTTTAGAAAAAGCATAATACATACTTATACATGTATACATAGATAGTAGGTTTATGAATATCATGTATAAATTATATATCATATATTTTATATTATACATGCATATATAATATAGGTAATGATATTAATACAAAAATTATATATTAGTAGCTAACAGTAAAAGCTTTGGTATCAGACAACCCGGTTTCAGTCCGACTCTGCCACTTGCAGTGTAGCTTTGGCACAAGGTACTTCTCTGTGTTTCAGTTTCATTAGCTATAAGCTGGATTTAATAAGAGGGATCATCTTTTTTGGTTGTTCTGAGTATTAAATGAGATACTATTTGCTAGACACATATAAAAACTCAATAAAATGTGTTTTCTTATAATTACTGTCTTTACTATCACTATATTAGACAAATTGTTAGGGAGTTGCATGAATTCAAGTCAGTAAGTTTACTCTTAATTATGTCAATGCTACTGCTGTTCTTAGAGTCCCCTCAACCAGTTGCTCTTTACTCACATTTTGTCTGTACTTATTGTTCAGCTAACAGGGGTCTGCGGTGTGTATATCCCCACTAGGCCAGGTTCCTAGTTCTGTTGTACCCATCTCCGGGTGCATCTCATGCTGTATTCACAGAAACATTCAATAGACTCTTGTAAACTGAATTACCATGCTTGATTTTCTTTTCATCCTCACCCAAGCATATGTTTATTGATTTTAGAGCAAGAGGAAGGGGAAGAGAGAGAAGGGAGGAAGAGAGAGAGAGACAAACATCCATGTGAGAGAGAAACATCAATTGGCTGCCTCCCATACATGCCCCAAGTGGGGATCAAACCCGCAACCTATGTATGTGCCCTGACCAGCAATTGAACCCACAGCCTTTTTGGTGTTCAGGGTGACACTCTGTACACTCTGGGTGACAACCAACTGAGCCACTGGCTGGGGCCATGCTTGCTTATAATTAAAGCCAAGGCCATTATCAGAAACTAAGGAAATGTAAAGCTAACTATGATATTCAGTAATCCACTGATGTGCAACAAAACACCCAAATCTTTGTGGATTCAAACAAGGATTTGTTATTTCCTATGGTTCTTGTGGGTTGGGTGAACTCAGCTGAGTGGTTGTCTGTCCCAGGTGGCGTTGACTGATGGGCACAACATTGGGTGCATTTCACTCGGCCGCAGGACTGGGCTGCAGGACTGGGCTGCAGGACTGGGCTGCAGGACTGGGCTGCAGGACTGGGCGCACAAAAAGGCTCATCACGTGCCTTACGCCCCAGTATTCGTCCAGGTGGCTGCTTTCTCACCACAGGACTCACTTGGTTTTCTTCGCAGCATAATGGAAGACATCAGGGAAGACATAGCACTTACATTGCAGCTAAATACTCCCAGTGTGAAATTGAAAGCTTTTCATATTCTATAGGCACTTCTACATTCTATTGACCAAAGCCAGTAAGAAGGCCAACCTAAATTTAAGAAGTGAGGAGAGCAACATACACAGGAAGAGAAATAATTAATCATGCCCATATTTAAACTCTATCATAAATAATCATTGCTTTAACAGACTTTTAGATTATTTTAATTTTAACAATGAAAGCTAGAGTGTACTTAATTAGTGATAATATAAAATTACAAAGATTATTTCCTGGCTTTTGTTCCCCAAGTTAAAAGTGGATAGCATTAAAAAAATCCACATTGTTCATCAAGATTATTGACCATTTTATATCCCATTAGTCTATCTAGTGTAGCTTTGTTTAACCAACATTTATTTACTAGTTCTTATGGACCAGATATTGAATCACCAATTGATATGCAAAGGTGAATGAAAAGAATGAGAGAATTCAATTTTATGATATTTTAGGGGGACGTATAAAATACGCTATGCTACATCAATGTGAAAAGCACTGCAACCTGGGCAACAGAAGATGTCATAACTGCAGGAGAAGCACACCATGCAGACTAAGCTTGGGAAATGGTTACACCATTTGGGATGAGGCACAAAGACAGAGAAAGAAGCAGAAAAGGGCATTCAAATAGAAGGGAGAGCAGGGTCAAAGAGACTGGAGCTGTGTAAAAGCACAGAGGACATAGGATCTAAAGGGAACTGGGGGCTGGCCCTGCATCGTGTGTCAGTGTGAGTCACAGAGAAGCTAGACATACATTTTGGCAGAGAGGAGAGAGAAAAATGAAGTAGAAAACTGAAGGAGAATTTAGGGTCACAGAAATTTTTTTTTCATTTTGGTTGTTGTTTAGGCTGACTTAAATATTCTTATGGGCTGAGAAGAAGCCTAGAAGGGAAGAAAGTTTGAAGATTTTATGAATCACTTCCCAAGTGCCTTCCCAAAGCCTCTCAGCTTTACCTGATCTCAGGTTCTTGGCCACTCGCTCCACCACATCTGCCAAGAGGCGACCTACCTTGAGTGAGCCCCCATGGACCCACTGCCTGACACCAACTCCAGACGTCTGGTTCTTCCCAGTCTATCTCAGGTGAAGCACAGTTAGTGGATCTAGCTTCCCCAGAGGCTCTCTAAGAGACCAGGTGATCCATGGAGTTAGCATTAGTACATTGACCAATGGAAATGAGAGGAAAAAGGACACCAACAGGAAGGGCTTTTTGAGCAGACATCAGGATTAGTACCCCCCTCAGCAGCAGATTTTCAGAGCAGCCTACTTGGAGATATCTCATATGTCAAGTATCTAGTTTGTCTCTCAGGGAGCCAACTCATATTTGTTTCTCATTCTGCCTGGCCTCCCTCTCCACTCCCCTGGCCCAGAGATGGCACATATTAATAACTGTATTACCATTTAAGTCTTACCTTAAATTCTGTGCTCCAGGAAACCTCAACCAAGACAAAAATAGAACTCATAGAAGAGATAAGCCATGTATACATTCACTGTCTTATTCATTGCAACAAAATTTTATTGAATGCTTATTAAGCCAGGCATCTCAGCTAGTATTGAAACATGCAAATGAATCAGAAATAGTCCCTTCCCCCACAAAGGGAGAGTTATCAGCTTTATCCAGAGTAAGTGTAGTATAATAGGGATGGGCAGGAAGCAGGAGGAGAGAAGTCAAAATTTTCCAAAACGAAACAGCTGCTGACAAGAGTTTTAAAATGTAACTCAACACAATTAGCTTCTAAGACAAAGGAGACCCTCCCAACACTTGCTGCCTAGGGTAGGAGTAGGCACATGACTGTCAACTTCAGTTATAGCTGCCACACTGATCTTCCTATTCTTCAACAGCCAAGCCTGCTCCTGCCTCCAAATGTTTGCACTGGCCTTGCCCTCTGATCGAAAATTCTGCAGCCTAATTTCCATATCACTGTCTCCCTAACCGATCTCATGTCATTTTCTACCAGATGACCTTGTTTTATGTATACCAGCTATCACTATATGAAATTGTATTTTTTAAATTATTTAACCTAATTCCTGTTCCCGATCATTAAAATGTAAGCTCAATGAAAAATAAGAGCTCATGGGCACAGACAATGGTATGGTGATTGTGGGATGGTGGGGGGAGGGTGTTGAGGCAGAAGAGGGTGTAAGGGGGATAAATGGTAAAAAAAAAAAAAAACCACAAACACAAAATAAAAAATTAAATTAAAAACAAGGGCTTGTTTCCCTTGTTTTTCAATGTAACGCCAGTGTCTGCCACATGGTAAGTGTTCAATAAACACCTGCTGAATGAATGAAATTACTTTTAAATGACAAAATAATTACAAATTGAGATTCAGCTATGAATGGGCATGCAAAGGCAAGAAAGACCATCAGCTTTTTTTGGAACACAAGGACAGGGTTCCCTGAGGAAGGGTTTTTGGAATAGACACCAGGATAATGAGTATTAAGGGAAGTGGAGAGCAGAGGGGCTGGAGTGTCAGCGCGTTCCAGGGAGGAGGAACGGCTCATGAAAGGCCCAGAGACAGGAAGTAGCAGGATGTGTTCCAGGATCTGACAGAGGCGAGTTTGGCTGGGGCACAAGGAGCAAGGGGAAGGTAGTATGAAATGAGGCTGGAGGGTGAGGCTCAGGTCAGGCCTCTGAAGGGCCTTCTAGCCATGTTATATGTTTTAATGCAAAGGCTATTGATGAACGTTATGTGGAGGAATGACATAATCAGATTTATCATTCATAAAAGATTACTTTGACTGCAATGAGAATATGCAGGGTGATGGGTGAGACCACTGCATTGAGCGAGATGGTGGGTTCTCAGAACGAGACAAGAGTGGGAGCACAGTGAAAGCAATGTGGGGTAGTGAATGGTATAATTAACAACATCAAGGAGAAAGGATGGAAAAACACGGCAGTGTAAACATAAATCAGGGTTTAGAGTTGGCACCTACTGAATACAAGGGGATAGGTTAGGCCAGTTTACAAAAATGAACTTATGAAAATAAAATAATAAAAATGTCTCTGACTGAGAAGTTACTATTCTGTTCTAGCCAATGCCACATAATTATATGATGATTATGTACTTCATAAAAAAAATTCAAGTACAGCCACACATCACTTAACAGCAGGCATACATTCTGAGATATGCATAGTTAGGCAATTTTGTCACTGTGCAAACTTCATGGAGTGCACTTACACAACCCTAAATGGTATAGCCTGTTACACACCTAGGTAGGCCACCCCCATATGCTATGCCACCATTGCACATGCATGCCATTATTAACCGAAATGGCACAATGTGGCACATGACTGTAATATAACAATGATCTGTGAAGGGATGATTTCAAGACATATGGTGCAAATTATCATGCACAAGATTCTATTAAGTTCAATCTCTACATATCTACACTGATAGCGCTATGAGGCCCAACATTGTTTCCCATGTACTTTGGGTTTAATTTTTCCTTCTATCCTCTTGTGTTTTCCACCATTATTCTTAGGCCTGTCATTCATCTTGTCACATACAATTAGATGCTCTCTAATCAGTCGGATGATTGAATGGCTGGTTCAATGGTGAACTCCTCAAGGGCCTTTTATCTTTGTATTTTGCATTCCCAATGCCAGACATGGTGCCTTAAACTTGTTAAGATTTTCTGTTTTTTTCAAATTTATGAACATCCAGAAAGACTGAGTAATGCTGAAGTAGATTTTTGAGTGATCAAAGAAAGTTTAAAATATGGGAAGCATAATTTTATATTACATGTATTTTTATTACTTATTTGAAAGCATATAATTCGATTAAATGTTATATTAAACAGAATACTTGATTTTGTACAACATTCCTTTCCCCAGCCATGCCAGAGAGTAGTTTCCTCTAGAAGCAATGCAGTAAGTGTTTGAGTAAGGCCAGCCAATGCGAGATGGTGAAGTGATTACGAGTTGCCCTTACTACAGTCTCTCCTCCCCTAACATACCGTTAGCTGTCTCCCAAGACAGGTTCCTGTATTGTCTTCTTGCTCCCATATTTCTACTCATTTCCTGCTGATAAATATCCAAGGGATATTATATTAACTGTTGAGATACTTTGTTTCTGTCCTCCCTCTTCCAAGATGGATATAACATGCATTCTATCTCAGATTGTGGTAAGAATAAAATGGGATCTTTTATTTGAAATCATACTGTAAATGTAAAGAATGAGTACAGGTTGAAGTCATAAGAAGGACTGCGATTATAGTAAAGTATACTAGAGACTATGGGGATCAAAGATTTTAGGAACCAGGGTAGAAAACTTGATAGATGTATGTAAGAGATCAATAACATCCATACAAAGAAAAATATGTTGTGACTTCCCACTCCCGCTAAGAATAAAATGCAAAATCCTTAGCATAATATACTAATGCTTTGCAATTGTGTGTCACCTGATATCTGCACTATTCAGGCTCGGTCTCCATACCCTCCCACAATCTGACATACACGTCTTTCCTCACAGAAGTCCTCGGCAAGGGAAGTCCTGTCTGCTGTGCACTGCTCTCTCCTTTCTGAAGCCTCCTGGCCTCAACTTTACCCTTAAATCCATGGAACTCTGTATCCATCCACACTGTGGGAATATTAAGGAAGTTAAGGAGCTTATTTAATAGTGTCTGGTACACGGTAACTATTCATGCTAAAAGTCCATTGCTTTTCATGTACAGAATTTCTCAATAGACTGAGATTCCCATGGGGACGAACTGCATCTCACTCATCTTTGTGTTCCCTGACTCTTAAAATACGTCTGCAACACTCTGGCAGATTAATGTATATTTGTTAGGAGGAAAAAAAAAAAACTGTAAATAAGTGAAGACTTACTTTAAACCAAGGAAGTCAACAGCCCGGAAAGGAATTTAGTGTGATGGACTAGTGTGATTCTGGGACAGACTGCCCAATTTTTACTTCTGCCAGGAATAAATAACTTACTTTGAATACAGAATAAAAAACATAAAGGTGTGTTACCCAGAGCAACATTATGTAATCAATATGCTAGTGCTATTTTTTATTGGCATTTGAAGATGCCAACTAAAGATCAGAAAAAAAATGTGCAGGCCCATTGTTTTAAGCAAATTACGTGTTCCGGTTCCCTCACATCTAACATTAGTTAATGCAGTAACTAAATCATGCCCTTCATTTGTGTTTTTCTCTTTATATGCATGAAGGTTCTTTTCTCGCTCCCTTTTCATTTTCATGTTTTTTCTGTTAACATAATTCTTTACAAAAGCAATTCAATTATTTCAGACATACACTTATAAATATGAAACTTAGATTCTCATAATGCAGAAATCCTCCTGAGAAAGAGTTCACATGAACTTTGGGTAACTTGCTTTGATCCAGTTGAGATTATTTATTTCTGAATATGAAAAAAATTTTTTAAATGTATTGAAGCCAGAGATTTCCAAACATGGGCTTATGAGCCCACTTTAATTTGCTTTCTGTATTAAGAATAAATATGTCCCCTGTAATGCTTTGGAGGAAGTAGAAAGTATATTCCAAAGTTAAGCAAACAAAAATTAGAACCTTGAATCAGCTAAATGTCACATGTATAAATTGTAGGCTTAATTCTATAACTATTTTTGAATTTGTTCAAAGAAAAAATTATCAAATACACATTATCCTCCAGAATATTTTATACTGTTATATCTAAAGCCAGATCTCACTGAACAAGAGAATTTCCTGTCAAATTGAATGTAATAATGTTAATTGATGTTAGTTGAATGTTTTTCAAGTGACAACAAACTCGTTAATAGTTATATCTCAAGAAGTCAATGTAACCAGATTTTAGAAGAAATGTGGACATAAGATGAGATTATAATTCACAGCATTTATATATAAAATATAAAGTATTAATCTTTTTCTATAATTTTAAATTTTATAAGTTACTGATTATCTCAATAGAGAAACTAAGTTCTATGATAACTTTATTCTTTTTGAGGTAGACTAGGCAATTTGTATTAGTTGTTTATTTTTTTAAATGCAATAAATTTTAGAAAATACATATATAGTTTAAAGATTTTCTTTATCTATTTTTAGAGAGAGGGGAAGGAAAGGAGAAAGAGAGGGAGAGAAACATCAATGTGTGGTTGCCTCTCACTCCCCCTGCTGGGGACCTGGCCTGCAACGCAGGCATTGTGCCCTTACTGGGAATCGAACCACAACCCTTTGGTTCGCAGACCAGCGCTCAATCAACTGAGCTACACTAGCCAGGGCAGAAAATATTTTTGACTGTAAGCACATTATCTTGATCTGATTATGCACTAGCTATTATATAATATTAGTTTACTTACCAGTATTATTTTACATCTAAATAAAACTATAATTACATATATAGAGAGAGAGATATATGCAAATGTTTTCTTGGGATCTTAGTTACACATAGTTAGTTGTGGAAAATAGTTTTATCTTGGTGAGTGTGAGTTTTACAAACTATTTTATAAACTGTCAGATGTAAATTAATGGACTAAATTAAAATACATTATTTCTATATCTGTAAATTATGGTTCCAAGATATTATTCCAACTAATGATAGAACACATTAAATGGAAGAGTACATTTATTCTTATTCCCCAAATAAAATTTCCTTGTCATATCTGCTCACAAAATAGATTGAATTAACTATAATTTTAAAATGCCTGATGATATGACCAGTTAGAAAAACGTCTGTGCCCTTTTATTTAATATGACTTAAATCAATTTTTGCAAAACAGATTAAAAATAGCCTGACCCTGTTTTTGTAATTAATTCTTTGATTTTTGTAAGTCATTAAAATCATTTTTGTTAATATTTACAGATAAAATACCACCTCCAAATATGAAGTACCCAGAAATATACCCCCCCACACAGCTCTTGACATGAAATCTCCACATTCCCCTTCATTTTATTGATCAAAACTGTTGCCTGAAAATAAACCCTTTAGAGCCTATCTTCTAATTGAACAAAGAGGCCCAGTGTTAAGCAAAATATATACTTGTCGCTGTTAATATTTTAATATTTAATATTTTATAAATATATATATCCCTAGACATTCAGGAAATGTTTATACATCTCCCCATTAATAACCTCTACCTCAAATTTTTTTATTTTCTAAAAGCACTGTTGAAAATATGTCCATCTTATAGGTGTAAAACCAGAAAAAAAAATTGAGCTGAAAGTATTGGCATCCTTAGGTCCACAGCTGCTGCTGTTGTTTTTCCCAAAGGCAATGCTAATAGTTATTTTCAAAGTAATTATTCTTTGGAACATTACTATATTTTCCTGTACTATTACATTTATAAAACTCTTTCAAAGGATACATTATCAATTTTATTTTAATATAAATATGATTCATTATGTTCTTATTGACAATGACTTTGTCACATACTTGCCTTAGACTCCATTATATTCAACTGTGTCCTAGGACATCCGGGACCACACTCTAGCTCCTAATGTAGCAGGATTTATTAAATATTTTCTGTATTTTTCATTTACTATAAAATAGTCATCAAAATCAGTTGTTTGTTCCATTTGTCCCATCTTAACTATTATCAATTGTATAAAACGTGGCCAGCTTTAAAGCCACATGAACAATTATAACCCTACTTTATTTCTTGACTTCAAGTTATATGAGTGCCTTAACTCACTCTTCTTCCCCTAAAGTCACTTTCAGTCCTTTGTAAGAAAGGATAGTTTATCTAATTTAACTCTAACTGCCACAAGAGGCTTTACACTCAGAAAGGAATCTTGGGGAAGGGATTTCAGGTGAGTGACACCCACCCACAAAAGGCTGTAGATCCACCTAATGTGAAGGGGGAGGAGTATTTAGATTTCCCTGCTTTATGAATTGGACCAGTTATAGGTCAGGAGGAATAGATAATTCTAGGTAAAGAAATCTAGAACGTAAGAGCCTCTGGAATCAAACTTCCCGATTTTAAGCCTGGTTCCTAGCGTTATCCAAGTGTGGAAGCTTGGTTCCCAGGACATTTCTAAATGGCTAAATAACTACATTTAAGCATATGCTATGCATTACATAAAACTGAGGTAACATATTTAATTCGCCATAGAGTTACTTGAGGTTTTAGTAAAATAACTCTCATTAAGTGTCTAGCACATTGCCTAGCATCTAGTTAAAAAAAAACTTAGTTACTGTTATTTTTACATTGAAGGACCTATGACTTATGAACAACACAAATATGCTGTATAATTTTAGGATTTTTCTCCTTCCTGCATAGAAGATCAAATAAAAGAGGTAGGTGGTATAGTGCTCAGGGGTTGATAATTTACAAGGCATCAAGATACTTAGAAATTAAGTCCCACATTTAGTTTAAAAATAAAAGCAGTGGAATAAAACCAAAAATATTACTATTATTAACTATGTATCCTAAACATTTCCTTCATGAGATTCCATGTTTTAAAAAATGTGCTAGGTCTAATCACAATAGACTTCAAACATTTTAATGTCTTCATCACTATCATCACTAAACACACATTTATCAATCCCCATGTGTGTTTAAAGCTCTGAAAGTTAGAATTAAATAAGCACAATCTATTTTCAAGGAGGTCACAGAATCTTAACTTAGGTCCTTCATGAGGGTTATTAAACATTGGATAAATTCTTGGCCAAAAATTAAATTTAAAATTTGGAGAAGCAATATATTGCTAATTCAGTGAAAACAAATATACATATTTATGAAATATTTGAGAGAACAGAATTTCTACACCTATTGGGTTACTGCATTTTAATCTGATATATTACTTATCGCATATTTTAAATTAAGCATTTTAGAGATAGATATGACTGTGGAGCACAGAAAATGTTTGGATAGAACATAAACAATTAATGTCACATAATCCAGGTAACTCTCCATCACCAATTCTTTGATATTGGCACCTCTCTTCATTCCCCAAAATAATTCCTCTTTACTAAGAATGCTCGGAGAGCAATGCAGATTTTACTTAAGATTCTATAGCGACTTGGACATCACGCAACCCTTCTCACATAACCAAATAAATCATTTACATATCTTATCTGACAGCTTTGTTGGCTCTGTCCCAAATTTCATCCCTCCTTACTCATCCTCCCCTGTCTGAGGCAATCTGAAATAGTCCAAGGGCCACCATTTTAGTTTGTCCCAGCAATTATTTGTCTGGCTGATGAAAGGCCAATTTTATAATTCTAACAGAGAATAAAGCAGATTATTTTTTCTCCAGATAATTAAATCAGAGACACCAATTCCCAGAATATGGCTAAACACACACATGCACGCACACACACACATGGTTTAATGTCTTTCACGGTAGGGTCACTCCTACAGAAAGTGTTCAGAGGAGAGGAAGACCATTGCTCAATAATGGCTGTGGGTCCTAGAAAGCTATATCCTTTCCATCCCAGGAAGAAAGGAAAACAGTTTATCAGCATAGGTAAGAGGCAGTACAGTGTAGTGGTAAAGAGCCTGGTTTAACTCTAAGAGCCACCATTTGCTAGCTTTGTGTGCGAATTTGCGCAATTACTTGAAGAGCTTCAGTTACCTCGTCTGTAAAAGAATGATAGTACTAGCCTCCTAGGGATTGCGTAGAGCCTATGTGAGAATTAAGCACTATATTGTGCATAAACTACTTAGAATCCTGATGGTACACAACACTCACTGATAGCCATTTCATCAGAAATGTCCTGTGGATCCCAGGAAGATCACAGCATAAGCAAGGTATGTGTTTTGGAGAGTTGGCTACTGGGCCCTTTTCCTCCTAAAGTCAGCCAGGATGAATCCCAGTCTTCCTGGGAGTAGAAAGGTAACAAGAGCTGGGCAGCATAATTGCAGTGAGTGTCGGCTACTTACAGGTCAGGCCAGCTAAGAAAAACAAAGGTAGTCCCCTATCAGGGGACTACATCATTCCAGGCAAAAATTCCCCTCGACTTGTCTTGAAGCACATAGCTAACGAGCAGCATATCTCTGAAAGAATACATAGCTCTTATTGATTGTGTGTATGAAGGGAAACTACAAGTCTAGGGCAGGGAATGGGAGAGAGTATATTTATTGTACACCCTTCAAAAC
Source organism: Desmodus rotundus (assembly GCF_022682495.2). Lineage (NCBI taxonomy): Eukaryota > Metazoa > Chordata > Mammalia > Chiroptera > Phyllostomidae > Desmodus > Desmodus rotundus. The sequence goes on from NC_071392.1 coordinate 34,011,931, forward strand.
TCTAAATTTTAGACCTTGAAAATTTGCTGCTTACCCAGAACAGAAATTAAAAAATTTAAAACATGGCTAAAAGTTAATTGCATACTTATTTTCAAACATAGCTTAGTTGCCTAAATGCAAACTGCTAGGCTGCCATCAACTTACACCTGTCAATTTTTATAGCTAAGGTCAAGGACTTCAACTTCCCTCATACAGTGGCTTTCGAATTATTTTGACCAGGATTCCCAGTAAGAAATATTTTTACACTGTAATAATGATATATGTGCTACTTGGAAAGCTAGAGTTCAGATGGCACTTCACCAGTCCCCAGGTTTTGCAGCACGCTCCCGGGCTGCCATGCTTCTGTTTTGCCCTGTCCGCAAGGTGAACCACATGTTGAACTGTTCTTTTGACTGCTGTATTCCTTCATTAAGACAGAGTTTTTAAACTTCTCTTTTCATCCTGGGCCTCATTTCTTCCATGATGTTCGACTATGACAACTGTCTGCCTTCTCAGACCACATGCTAATTAGACTTGGAGAAGTTACCCGTGGAAAACAAGAAAGGTTCCTGTATTCAGAATAGCTTTTTGCATCTCTAAGGTCTTTCATATGGAGGATGATTATTCCAAGGAATTACATAGGAATGATCCCCTGGGGACATTGCCTCCTTGGGGACATTGCCTCTCTGGTTGTTTTCTCCTTTCTTCTGTTTTCCTATAACCCAATTCTTAGCATGCTTCTTAGAGAATTGGATACTGACAATTTAAAAGGACTCGAAGTATCTTGTTCCTTCTCCCAGTACTTGAGAGTGAGAAGAAAAATATCTCAGATAAGCTTCTACATCCTTTCACATTTCATAGGGTCAAAAATGCTCTGAAAAGTATGAAAAAATATCTTTTCTCAGGATTTTTAATCCCTACTTTTTTCAGTGGTAACTAGTTTGTAGGCAGATGGTATGTAAATTAAGCAGAAATTACGGAGGGGCCTTTGTACCATAATCTAGCACAACTCTGCATGCCTCTCTAAGGTACTGCGGATAGTGCTGAAGAAGAGCATGGGGATGGGGCATCCGGGCCACTTAGGAGATTCAGACAAGGCCAGACTGTCAGAGCTCAGCACCTCCCACAGTCCACGCAGCCAATGGGGTCAACTCATCCACCTTGATGAGTATGAGCGTAGCACATATATTGTCATCCTTTTAGTTTTTGTTTATCTTTTTACCTTTAATCTATGTGTGGCATATATCACCATCCTTTTACTCTTTTATTTATCTTTTACCTTTAATCTGTGTGTGCCTTTACTTTTACAGTAGATTTTCTAAAGGCAGCATCTTCTTTATCCAATCTGATAATGTCTGCCTGATATATTTTTAAAATTTATGTTTAATGGGATTATTGATATAATTGGGTTTAACTATATATACCATTTTGCTATATTATTTCTATTTGTCTCAAGTCTTCTTTGTTCCTTTTTTCCCCTTTTTCTCTCTTTTAGATTAAAGAATGTTTTATAATCTTATTTTACCTCCTTAGTGACAATTTTTTGTTGTGTTTTCTGGTTGCTTTGAGGTTGGTAGGGTATATCCTTAATTTCACACAGTCTACCCACCATCAGCTGGCCTTTTACTCCTTAGCATGTGAGCCATGTAAGAGTGTGCACCCATTTCCCCCCCTGAAACTTTATACTATTGTTAACACGTTTCAATTCCATGTCATAAACTCCATGGTGCGTTATTACTAGGGTTGTTTTAAAAGGTTATTTATAAAGGAATTTAAATAGGAAAAAATCTTTATCTTTACTCACATAGTTAACACTGCAATGATTTTAATTTCTCTGTGTAGAATCAGATTTCTTCTCTCTGGTAGTATTTTTCTATTCTTATGATGCAGGTATGATGCTGATGAATTCTTTCAGCATTTGATATCTGAAAAAGTCTTTATTTCTCCTTTGTTTTTAAAAGGTATTTTTACAGGGTGAAGAATTCTAGGTTGTAGTTGGGTTATTTCCAAGCACTTTAAAGATACTGTCCACTGTCTTTCTTCCAAAGGTTTCTGCTGCCATCTGTTCCACACTATGTTTGTTCCACTGTTGCGTCTTTTACTCGGCTACTTTTAAGATTTTCTTTCTTATCACAGGAATTTTAAGGAATTTGATTGTAATGTGCATTGGTATAGTTCTCTTCATGTACCTTTCGATTTGCTTGTTGAAGTTCTTGTGTATGTGGACTTACGATTTTTACCAAATTTAGAAAATATTCACATATTATTTCTGACATACTGTATGCAATACAACGTATTGTATATTGCATACAATATATGCAATATGTATTGTTGGCACCTCAATTAAGAATATATTAGGATACTTGAAGTTGTCCCACAGCACATTAATGCTCTATTTGCATTTTCTGGTCTTTTTTTTCTCCCTTTCCTTTGGATATTTGTTATTTCTATATTCAAGTTCATTAACCCTTTCTTAAACTCTCATCTGCAGTGAATGCCAAGCAGTTTACATAAACATATATAAATATGAAGATCTCCAGCACTGTCTGTCTATGTCTCTCCTCACTGGTGTTCTGTCCTATGACCTTTGGCCACCTTGGCTTCCCTGGACTTCAGGCTCTACCTCCTTAACTCAGGTCACTGCCACGCTCTACCTGGGTTCCTGTGCTGTTTCCAGAAAGTTCCCCAAGGCAGTAAACTGCGGCACTCTTTGTCACAGGGCTCCTCTTCTTTCCCTCCCACCTCGCAGGGATTTCTGTCTTCACTGCCTGATGTAAAATGTCTTGAGAATCATTACTTTAAATATTTTGACTTTTTTTTTTTTTACTTCTTTCAGACAGGTAAATGCAATCTATTGTCTGAAATGGAAGTCTTCTCCTTTTATATCATTTAATCTGTCTTGAACTTGGGAAAAATCTGTGTTGATTTACCCTCAAGTGTTATGCTGGTGCATTTTTATTATATTTATAATGGAAGGCAGGGTATATCACATTATTTTTCACTAGGCGAGAATATGAGGAGACTTAACTCCACAAGTTTAAATTAACTTTGCCTTAACTGAAATTATGATTTTTAAATATTTACTTTAATTGAAATGGCTTTGAATAAACACTAATGACATAGACTTTCCCTCTTCTCACATTTGTTAATCACTTTATTTACATCTTGTTACCTATTCAATATTTATGATAAAAGTATAGCCCTGGTTGGTGTGGCTCAGTGGATTGAGTGCCGGCCTGAGAACCAAAGGGTTGCTGGTTTGATTCCCATCAGGGCACATGCCTGGGTTGCAGGCCAGATACCTAGGAGGGGGCACGTGAGAATGTACCCTAGTAGGGGGCACCTTACATTGATGTTTTTCTCCCTCTCTTCCTCCCTTCTCCTCTCTAAAAATAAATAAATAAAATCTCTAAAAAAAAGTATAAAATGTTAGACTGAGTCTACCCTTCTGATTTTCTTTAATCTTTCATTACTGAACAAAACTGAACATATCAAATGTTTCCTTTTGAATGGACAATATTCTTTCCTTCTGATCAGCTTTGATCTGAACTTTATTAAAATATGCTGTTTGACTCAAATCATGGCAAACAAAGTAGATGTGGCAAAAGAAAATTGGGGAGCATATAGAGGCAAAGGCAAAATAAATCATAAGTTTTGGGAAATGTGCCTGATGAGGAAAGGTTAAAAGATGAAGTGTACATACCCAAGAAAATGGAAAGGAAACTTAAGAAAACGTTTCGTGTGTAGGAAGGAATATTTTACAGGGGGGCAGTGAGCAGCTATTTTGTTTATAAACTGAGGGCAGAACTTCGATAGTCTCCTAGCGGATCATCCTGTCACATGCCTCATTTTCTTCATGCTGTGATCTATCTCACACAGGGCTGGAGAACCAGTATCACCCACTGCCATTCGCATCCATCTCTGTCCAATTCCTGAAACTGCGAGGACTCTAGCTAACTCATTGCATCAAACACAAACTTGCAACAGCTGGCTTCCAAAGCCCTCCAGCAAATAATGTTATATTTTTGTATGCCATGGCTCAATACTTCCGATACTAACTCTTCTATTTAGGCCAGAGTTTTCCATGACTGAATACTTGACCTCTCCTGTCTCCATGCCTTTTCCCCATTTTTTACCCATCTGTGTGTCTTTCCCAACCCTTCCTGTAAATCATGCCCATAATTTCTAAAGTTAGACACTAACTTTTTTAAAAAAAATACTTTTCATAATGAACACCCTCTAAACCTAATTCTACTGTACCACCATTTCAGCATTCAGTTTCTTCCTATTTTAAACCTGTAAATAAGTTTCTTTCTACAACTGGCTGTGGAGGTCATTCCTCACACAAAACCAGGGGAAACTATGTACACCGTCACCTATGTGAATGCACACCCTAGGCCTGTGCCGTGCACACCTAGCAGCTGTACGTTCAGGCCTGCCTCTTACCTTTATTTCTTCGCCACTGATAATACTCATGCAATTCACTTATCCCTGAGGCTAATAAGCAAAGCCATTCCTAACCCCCATCCTATAAATTAGACACTTTCTGCCTTATCATCCTTAATTTCTCCCTGTTTTACCACCTCAGATTTCACGCTTTTGAGGAAACCAAGGCTTCCTTCAGTCTGGCCCTATTGACATTTTGAGCTAGGTAATCTCCTGGTGTGGAGGATGTCCTGTCTTTATTACAGGATGTTTAGTAGTAGTTGGTCTCTCTCCATTACATTCATTAGCACCCCTCACCTTGCAAGAGCCAAAAATGTCTCCTGCCATTTCCAAATCTTCTTGTTAGGGCAAAATCACTCCTGATTGAAGGCCATGGCTCCAGCCATACTAAGTTAGTAATAATTCCCCAAACTACTTGCTGATTCATGTGCCGGTGCCTCTGCCAGCAAGACCCTGCCCCTTCATATTCTCCCTGTACGTGAGCATGTGAAGAACATCTGATTATACTTAGAAATGGAACCAACAGAGAAAGGAAGCAACTAACAAATATTACCACAATAACAACCACCAGAGTTTGGGTCACTACCTTGAGGAAGCATAACGAAGTCCCCAGGCAGAAAAAATATATATATTTCTCTTCTCGTTGCTATTGTACCTGTATATTATGTGCATTCTCCTATTACTGCATCATACATTTCCTCATAATTGATTTTACTTAAACCCATCTTACCTGATAGAATGCAAGGGCTGTGAAAATAACGAGTTCAAAACATCCCTGAAGCCCTGTGCCAGCATGCATGTGCTAGATCATCGTTAAAGAACACACTTAATATGATCTTTCCTTCTGAGTCTCCTGATTCAACAGCCAGTGCACACATCGTCTTGAGCTTCACAAAAGCCCTTACTATTTATTTTATAATTTTTATAATTTAAAAAATCAAGCTTTAAAAATTAGTATCTAAAAAAAAGAAATGGTTTAAAAATTAAGCCTCAAATGTTAAATATCTTTTTGTAAAAGAGAGAAAGAATTATTGAAGGAAGGAATATTTTTATTTCTGAACAGACAAACTTTTTGCTCAAACAAAATTTTTGACTGGATGCTAATATAATTGAGAAAAATATACTCATAAGACTGAAACTGAATAAATTAATATGAATAGAATTTTCTGTGCTTTATTTTCCTCTCTATATATGTATAGGTGTACACACACACATATATACATATGTATATGTATATATATATGTGTATAGGTGTACACATGTGTATAGGTGTACATATACATACATACACATGGATATATGTGCATATACATGTATACATGTATATACATATGTGTGTAGGTGCACCTATACATATATATATCAATACCATTTAATTATGTTTTCTAAAATATGACCCGTTTTGGTAAATTTCATAACTTTACTTTAGACTAAAACCATCTTCAAGTTTTCCAGACCCATTGTCAAATTTAAGATATTACTTTTGTTAAAACCTTTGCCAAAAATCAAAGGACTGTTTCCAATTGCTGTTATTTTCTATTTTCTTCTAAATATCTAGGGCAATATTTGTTAGCTGCATGTCCTTAAATAGTTGCGTGTTGTGTGTATTTGTGTGTGCATAGCCTCACATAGAGACATATTCTGCTTGTTCTTTTTACCATCCCAGTGAGCAGAATGTGAAACTAAGGAAATGTACCTGCATCCTTCCTGTTCCTCCTCGTGCCTTGGGAAAGAAGGGTTGTGAGTAGCTGACTTCCAATCCCAAGTCATGCTGCCACCAGTTAGCATCTGACGATGCCAAGCTCCAAGACATCCAAAATGAGTGTGTAGATAAATGTCTACTTACTTACCTATTCTAACCAGCACATCCCCAAAGATTCTAAGGAAATACCAGAGAACATTTTTTTAATCCTCTTATTCTGCAGTTTTGATTACTCTTCTTAGTAGGGGCTCCATAAACTTTCAGAAAGCTGAAGACTCTCTGGTCTCACCTTGGGATCCTTCTTTCATGCTCATTCTCTTTTGGCTGACAATTATTTCTCCTCAGTTCAATAAGCATGTCTAATATTGTTGTATTGACTTTGTGGGGGGTTTATGAATACAAAACACATTAGACTCAGTTCCAGTATATCATACTCCAAAAGATGCTTATTTGGGAATTTAGAACAATAAGGGACTTATTGGACATCAAGAGTTATGGGCATTATTAATTTATGTTATTAATAATGTTATGGACATTATTAATTTAATGTGTTAAATTAAAATGTTCAACTTAATGTACTATGTTATGTCAGAGTCAGTGTATCTTTGACCACTCTTGCCTTTCTGCACAAGAAGTTGGTGATATTCCAAAACCAGAGAATTAAACCAGATATCAGACCACTATACTGATTACTTCTCTCCCTTCCCCCTCTTTTCTTCTCTTTACTTTTCTAGTGTTACCCAGGCTTACAATTAAAAAAGAATTTTATTTATACATTAAACAAATATTTACTGCTTACAAGATTCTAAAAACTAACACAGATGAAAAAAACATGGTACTTGACCCTGAGGGCCTCTCAGTTTAGAGAGAAAATAATTATACCAAGAGATCAATTGCAAACTAATAAGTTCTGTAAAAGAAGACAGAAGAGAGTCTTGTGGAAGGCTTTAAAGATGGGAAGTCTTGTATACCACTTTTGAAGGATAATTAAGAGTTTTCTTGGCAGAAAAGGAGGAAGAATGGTCCCAAGAGAGAAAAAAAGCCTGAGCAAAAGTCTGAGACCTGAAATAAGCAGTCCTGTTTGAGAAATATTAAAACCATTTTATGGACCATGCCTGTGGGTTAGGCTAGCAAACATTATATGGCTGCCTATTGTCCCTTATCTTGAGAGAGCTGCCCAGAGGAAAATTACCAGGTCCTTCTCAGGGGCATTGTTCTCTGAGTCATTCTCAGGCTCCCACAACGTGTACTAAGAAGAGATGGCATGTTTTTGTGTTCTGTATGTTGTTGTTTGTGTATGTGCATGCTTTTAATTCTTTTGATTATGTCATTCAACCTTTTAAATAAAATGTTACATAGTTCAGAAGTCCAACATAAAAGACATGAACATTTCTTACAGGCGGTGATCTGACCAGGCAGAGGAAAGAATTGTTTGTTAAACGGCTATTCACTGGACCACCACTTACCTCACTAAAGCATCAACATGTCCCTCCCCTTGTAAGGTTTCTAGAAGGAAACCCTGCCCTGCCTGCCTTATGAAAGCAGGGAAGAAATGAGAAAATTAAGTTCTTTTGACACTTAAACCTAAAGAAGAGGATTTCTATGATTGTTTTTGCTTTGCTGAGGGAACTTCCAGCTTGCAAACCACAAACATTATGGGGAGTCTCGTATTTTTTAGAAGGCTATTTAAATTAAAATATAGATAAAAACAATCAAGGATTAGCTCCTCATGTCTCATAAATCTCAAAATTATGTAACAAGCTAGGGAAAATATAAAATAGAATGAATATGGCATGACTTGAAGCGGTTAGCATAAAACTTAAAATTAAAAATGGATATAGCCTTCGGTTGCATTTTCCAGAGCCAGATCCAGTTCAGGAAGGGAGAGAGCACAGTCTTCCATGGAGGGTCCAGGTAGTCACCACTTGAACCCCCAGACCGCTCTTAGCGAAATGAATTCTGGGACAATCACTGTGAACGTCCACATGGAATGCAGTTGGTCTACATCACTCAGGAGAGACTCTTCCCAGGAAACTTCAGCCTGATTTTAACCAAGCTGCTAACGCTAACTTCTTATCTATCAGTAAAAAATAAAAGGAGTAGTGGAACAAGGCAGACCAAGGTAGACAGCACCGTGAGGAAGTGGAAGCAACTAGACAAATAGGTGTGACCTGCTCTTCAATAAGTCAATGTCAAAAAAGATGAGCAAAGGGTAGAGAAAAAGGAGCACTAGGACTAAAGAGATCAAAGAAATATGCCAACTAAAAACACTGCTTTACCTTAACTGGATCTTTAGTTTGAATGAATTAATTTTAATAAACACTTTCTGGTTAATTGGTGAAATTTAAAAAGGCAATAGATATTAAATTAGGGAACTTTTGGGGGTGCAATAATCATACTGTCTGCTGTCATAATGGTAGAGAATGTCTCAGTTTAGCATTGATACAAAAGTATTTAGGTTTGAGATGTCACAGCTGCAATTTACTTTAAAGTTATTCAGCAAAAAATGAAAAACAGCAAATGTGACAAAATCTTAACATTTGTTAAATTGAGGTAATTGGTGTATGGGGTTAATTTTATGATCAATATTTTTTATATATTTGAAAGTTTTCATAAAAAACTAAGTTTTTTAATTGATGTAATTATAAGTGTGATATTAACTCATGATATTAACCTGTCTTGTTAAAGAGTTTATTTGTTTTTTATCCCTAGACGGATGAGTGGCATCAATAGGAATCTTTTTTTATATAAGAATATTTTTAAATATTCAAAATAATATAATTGCTATTTTAATTTAGATGTAAGATACAATGAGTTTGACCTTGACTTCAATTATTCATTCACTTATTCATTTGTTTGCTTATTCAATAAATGCTTTAGAGTGGTATCACAGAAAAACTATTTTCCAGAAATAGCTGGATTTTTTATTTGATGCTTCATACATCTCCTTGCTCAAGAAGTCGAAATTATCTGTTTCAACTTTATAAAATGAGAATATGAATAAATTTCTCATTGTTATATGAAGAATAAATGAGCTAAAAGTATAAAGAGCTAGAATTCAATGATAACTAAGTGAATAGTGGAATTATAGGTAATGGTGTCGCTGAGAACAACACTGTAATTATAATAGGTCCCCTACTAGGGTATTCCTCAAAAAGATTCTTTCTGCTTTCAGAACATTCTCCATCTTCTGTGTAATTAATTCTATTTAGGAATCACAACAAATTTTATTGCATATGCAAAATTAGTTATTTTTTTAAAAGTGAAATAAACATCCTATATTCTTCTTATACTTTAAAGATTATAGAAATTGTGAGAATGGACACATTTCAATGAAAGATGATTTTTCTGCATTGCAGAATCATTAAGACTGTTTCTTGTTGGTAGGCATGTAAAAAAAGAAAATGCTCAACAGTTTTCAGGTTAGTTTGCAATAATTATATTATATTTTGAAAAGGTACTGTGGGTGTTTCCCCAACAAACTTGGGTTGGAGATGAGATAATTGATGTACAGCAGTACAGTTATTTCTTACATGTCTTCTTTTGAAATAACAGAACCCAAGGCATCTCTGGACTATACTTCCTAAGTTAAATGACACGCTGTTAAAAAGTCTCAGTGTTCATAAACATTTGATTTCAGAAACAGACTACCTAATTAAATAGATTATGTGCAGGAAGATCAGTTGGCAGCCTTCCTTAGCTGATTTTTAACAACTCCATAGCAATAGTGCTACCATTTGTGCAACTGTAATTAAAGGGCCAGTGTCTCGGCTCTCATCACACTCACTTGTTTAAATACTGCCCATTCAGTCACTCTAGAAATATCACTCACTCCAATAAGAGCTTCCTTTGAATAGTTCAGGAAGAAAGGGTCCAAAAGGCACAACGTGAGCTTTGCTGACAAGGATAGCCATCCTGCCTCAAGTCTTATGTCTGTCCCTGGTATTGATGATAACATTATTTTTTAAATAATAAAAAAAATTTAATTACATATCAGTTACATTTTCAAAATCCACACACGAGTAAAACCCGTGGTGATAGTGGCCTAAGGCTACCTGACTCGGTGACTGTGCACACCCCCCTTTGCATTTAGTGCTGTGACACCTGTGTGCACAGTGCTCATCGTCCCTCACACTCGGACTGACAGCAGGTGTCACTTCGCTCTACACCTGCGTCCCACTTGGCATTCACTTCTTTTCCCTCTCAATGTGTCAAATCCCCTTTTGTCACGTCTCCATTTCCTGACCTGTTCATATATGTCTGCTGCAGGCTGAAGCCCACAGTGCAAGGTTTTATTAATAATGGATTTGAGATATAACTGTGATAGACTTTATATTCCCCCAACAGAATTGGCAGTGTTCCTTTTCATGGGAGAGCCAATTACGTAATCTCACTTCCCAACAAATGACAATAGCTGAAGCAGAATGAGTGGGAGCTAGTCAAATGGAACCAACCTACTTGGCTGGTTCAATTCATTTGTGCAATTGATGAGACCACAACAAAATAATTAATCATGCCATTTTCATGTCTTTAAGACAATCTTAGGAAAACCCAGAGAAAAAGCTCCAAATTTGTGTTTAATTTCCCCCATATTAATAATACAAAAATTGAAATGGATTCAGAATAAAACTATTCTATCCAAATATTTGTGTTATATCACTTAATGAAAAAGTGCATTATTCGTGTTGTATAGCCTAATCAGAATGCAGAGCATGGCGGAAACTATGACATATCCCCATTAATTAAATATCTGAAGTGATAAAAATAATTATATACGTCAGCTAGACATGGATAGTAGGCAATTGATAAACACTCCATTACTTGAGTGTTTGAGTATCGCTTCCTAAAAAAAAGAGAATGTGCCCACATAACAGTAAAACTACTAAATATAATTTAGGCTGAGAAAATTCAGGGTTTAACAATGCTTGCAGTGTTTATAAAGAACACCGAGAGTTAGCCACACTCGGAAAGGTGAGGGCGTAGACGCTGGTGCTGCCCTAACTTCTCACAGCTGTAAGTTCAGAGGGTTCTCCAAGCCACCCTCAGGTTCAATAATTTGCTAGAAGGACTCGTAGAATTCCCTGAAAGCTCTGATACTGGTAACTACTGTTTATTACAGGGAAAAAAACACAAATTAAAATCAGCCAAAGAAGAGACACCAGGCAGCGTCTGGGAAGTTTTGCATACCCTCTCCTGGCATTGACATAAGGAGACAGTGTACACAGAGTACCACCCAACAAGGAAGCTCATCCAGGATTCTGTGTCCTATGTATTGAGGCTTTAATACATAGGCATGATTGATTAATTAATTGCTCATATGGTTGAACTTAGTCTCTAGGTCAAATGATGTCATGTGACCCAAAGTCCCCACCCTAGGTCACAATGTTGGTTATTCTAGTTGGCCAGATCCACCCTAAAGCTATGGGGTATGGATGAGCCAACCTTAAGATCCAGAGTAGACAGCCTCCACCCAAAACAAAGACTCTCCTACCAGGTATGTGATAGTCTCCCAGAAGCCTTACAACAAAGGCCAAACCTTTCTTTGGGCAAGGCCAAAGTCCTCACTATACGTGAATATTAATGATTCTTTTTTCACATCTATGTGTGCATATATAGTAGATAAGAATATTATGATATCTCTAGTTTTATCATTTGTGACTTTATTAACTAAGACAGTATAATCATCCACTATTAAATACTCTATTCCCTAGTAGTTGATGACTATTTTGTTTATACAATTTGATGCATAACCTCATGACTTATAAAAATAGTTGGATCAAGCCACTGTATTTTAGTCAATTTTGTTTAGACACCCATGTCTACCTGGAGCTGTTTACCAACTCACTGAGAAAGCTTCCCATCAAACCATATACCCCTTTTCCCCACTTCCCCAAATACAAATACAACACTGATCCTTGGTCCTCCCTTGTCTAACCCAGTGACTTCTCAGTTAATTTATTCAGTTAGTCTCATCTTAGTTTTAAACTACCCCTGGGAACATAAATTAATTCAATGGAAATGAGTTAATGTCCATCAAATAGAACTGAGTTAAACATTTCAGGAATCCTGGTTACTGACTCTAACCAATTTTCTTTTTAATCCTCACCTGAGTTTTTTTTTTTTTTTTTTATTGATTTGAGAGACAGAGAGGTTGCGGGGGAGAGAGAGATTGATGTGAGAGAGAAACATTGATTGGCTGCCTCCTGCATGTGTCCTGGCCAGGAATTGACCCAGCCACCCCTGGTATGTGCTCTGACCTGGGTTCTAACCTGCAACATTCTTGGTGCACAGAACCATGCCAACCAACTGAGCCATCTGGCCTGGGCTGCCTCTAACCAATTCTGACACATGATTACCAATATTCCCATTTCTAATAAGAATTACTCGTAAGGATCAACATTTTCAAAACTAACAAGATGATATTGTACCACTCTGAAAATAAATAAAATACAAGGAATTATTATTTTATAAATGTATTATAAAAACAGAACCGTATATTATTACTCTTCCATGAAGAGTTCCACTTAGAATATACTTATCCAGATGGGGAATACTCAGTAGCAGAGAATCCAACAATAGAGAACAATGTAGCTAAACAAACAAATTACCTTAATGGCATGATCATTAAGAAGGAAATATTTTAGATGAACAACCAATTACAGGGTTGGGGGGCCAGAGTACAGCTTTGCCATGAATGGGGCTGAAAACACCCCTGGGTCTGTGGGAGGCTGCCGGGATGCTGCTTCTGTGCCAGAAATTAGTTCTAGCCTGTAGTCATATATATTTTTTAAATATGTCTCCTACATGGATATCAATTTGCATTGTACTTCTCTGTAGTATCATGTAAAATGTTTTGGCATTCACCATGAAAGGGACAACACCGGAATCAGCCCTTACAGAAATCTTGAGGAGAAATGGCTGCCTTGGGAACCCTCGTTCATCTCATGGAAAATGGCTAGGACCCACATTGCCAAATTAAAAATAGTTCCAGTATAAGAAGTAAGATATATGTTGAATGCTTATTATATGCCATGTGCTATGCATATTATTTAATTTAATCTGACTATCTTATAAGGTGAGACTATTATGTCTTTTTTATTTTCAGATAAAGAAATGAGGTGCACAAGGGGTGAAAAACCTGCCCCAGGTTAAGCTGTTTTAAGTGGCCAGCGAAGGATTCAGTTCCCACTTTATGATACTCCAAAGACTCTCTTCCTCCCCACAGTCGTCTCAGCCACGGCAGAATTGCAGCAAGATGACCCACTGCTCTGGATCTAGTCTTCTGAACAGCCTTAGTGATGAATCAATTATTTAAATGTTTTTCCTTTAGACTAAAAAGGATAGACATGCTAATCTCTTTTAGGGAATGAGAGGGCCAGCGTGGCTTCAGCTCTAATCTACCACTTACCAGCTACACCCTCTTCAGCACATGCTTCAATTCTCAGAACAGGAATTTTCCTCCTAAGTGGATGAGGTTAAATATAACCAACTTCATAAGAATGCTGTGCAGATTAAATAAGACAAGGTAAATAGGGCACTTAACACAGTACCGGATATGAAGGTGTGGGGGGCAGCTCAGCAGCTGCTCAGGGGGCCAAAAATACAAGGGACCTTATTAGTGAAACTGATGAGAAATTTGATGCTAGGAACCCAAAATGCTCTACAAAGCTCCTTCAATAACAAACAAACATACACTGAACCCAGTGCTGCCTCCAAACATGTTGGAGATAAACCAACCTATGTTAATCTGTCTCCTCAACTTTTTATTGTAAGGCCAACAGGAAAGTCGGGGGTTGCAACGACAACTTTGAAACCACCCAGCATCAGACATCGAAGACAATGCTGTGTTTCCTGTGTCTCAGCCTGGCCTGGAAGACATAATAAATTCTCAAAACTGTAAGCAATGCAAGCCAGCAAATTTAAAACCTACACTTGCCTTTGTTTTAATCCTGTTTTCCGCAGAGTTCTTTCTCCCATTCCCAATCTTTATTGTGGATAATTTCATATATACAGAAAACGATATTGAAATAATAGTACAATATGCACCCATTCATACACTCTCCACCTAGATCCATCAATGGGAGTATTTGACCACATATGCTTTATTTCTTTCTCCACACACACACACAATTACACACACATATGTGGGGTGGGGTGGCATTTTATTTTGGTTTTGTTTGATTTGCTCTGCATTTGAAAATGTGGTAGACATCATGGTATTTCACTTCTAAACACTTCCTTAAGAATATGGAATTAATTTGTTACTTTGTTGAAAATATTGTTAATTTGACTTTCTGCATCTTAGTTTTATAAGTGAGTGTAAATCAACACATACCCAAGGTTTATAATCCTGATTGACAATTAGCATATGAATAGAACGGCCTTGCCTGTGATTGAGAGAGAAAGTACATGTGAGTCTTCAGTAAATTCTCCTGTCACAGTCAAGCACCGTCATCCTCTTCAAACAAAAAGATGTGAAATCACAGGGCTGCTATCTGCTGAATTCAAGCACAGCTCCAGGCTCTTCGGTGATTTGCCACCATTTTTACAATTATGTCTGGCAGCCGGATGGCGCTTTTCCTACATACTGCAGCTTTTGAGTGTGGAAAGGAACACTTCCTTCATTTAATATTCAACATATTAGTCTTAAAACTCCAATAAATAATTACCATTATTTAAACAGTAAACAGTCAATATTCCTCAATGTTTACTCACGACTTACACAAAAATAAGAATTCGTGAATTTGACAAATTATCTCCAACATTCATTATAAATCGATTACAATCGTAGTAGAACAATATAGATATTTGATTTAAAATATTTCTAATAAAATTCTTTTAAATATAAAGCCATTGAAAGATTTAGACAAAACAGCACAGAAATACAGAAAAGGTATTTCATAGTGCAGACTCTGAGCCATACTGCCTGTAGCCAAATTCTGACATTTTCCACTTAATAATGTGTGACTCTATCCTTATGTTCTACACCTATAAAAAAGTTATAATGTTTGTCATATTGTTCTATTGTGAAAATTAAATGAGCCAAAAGCATATTCACAGACCTTTGATAACACAGGCATTCAAAATGTGTTTGAAATGTTACCTGTATCTATAAGAATAATAATTAGAAAATGTTTATGTTTGAAAGAGCTGCATAACTCAGTTAGCTGTTAAAAAAAGGACAAACATTTTTTAAGTGATCAATGGCAGAAAACGATGCAAGAGTACAAGACAGTTCTGAGTGAAAAATAGATCATTTAATGTAACAGCATAACAGTGTTTACCAATTTGGTATCAGATTGCCTATTGCAATGAAGCATTAATAAACTACCATTTATTGAGTTTTAGTGTAGCATCAAGAATATCCAAAGTTTTCTAAAAAGTCTTTTAAAACACTCTTCTTATTTCCAACTACATATCTGAGTCTGGATTTTCTTCAAATACTTGAACCAAAAGAACATATTGGTGCAGATTGAGTTCAGAAGCAAATATGGGCGTCCACCTGTCTTCAGAGAAGCCAGGCATTAAGAGGATGTGCAAAAATATAAAATAACACCACTTTTTCATTAATTTTGGGGGGAGAAAATATAGTTATGTTTTTATTACAATAAATTATTTACATTAACATGCATATATTATTGCTTGTATAAATATAAACATTATCAATGTTTAATTTTTGCAACTTTAATTTCTTACATAGTAATTATTGATAATGTAACCAATTTAAACAACACCTCTTTAAAACTCTCAATAAAAGGATTTAGAGACCAGAATGTCTGAGAACAGCTTTTCTAATTATTGTGTTATTATAGATATAGCTAACATTTCAAACACATACTGAATGCCCGTGTTATCAAAGTTCTATGAATATGCTCTTGGTTCATTTAATTTTCACAAAAGGACAATATAATAAATATTATGATAACTTTTTATAGATGTAGAAAATAAGGATCAAGTCACACAGCTATTAAGTGGAAAATGTCAGAATTTGGCTACAGGCAATATGGCTCAGAGTCTGCACTCCAAAATATCTTTTCTATAACAAAATAAAAATAAAACAAAATAAAATGTATTTGTTAATATTACCACCATTTTTATCCAAAAAGTCTATAAGGAATGGAGAGCTCTCGTGAACACAGCGGCTGTCACAAGTTTTCCAAAACTCTAATTTTCTCTTGAAAGCTTGAACTTTTATCAATGGCAACAAATACTATCAGTTGACCTCCTTTGAAATAGCAAAATCACTCCTTTTATTTTTAAGTAAATATTTGCCAAACACCCAAGTACAAAAAAATCATAGTCTGTCAATTAATCTTTCAAGTAAAAAATGTGTTCCATGAAAAGAGGGGGTTGTTCTGCTCTCACCTCGAACAGACAAGTGCTTGTTCTGAAGACAACCGTGATATTTCAGTATGCAGCAAAAATGCTTTTTGTCTACTTATTTTGTCACGCACAATATTAAACAGACATTTGATCTCTTGCTTCTGGACAAAATAACTACCAAGGACAGGGTTTATCCTCTCCCCTGCAAGGACTGAAAAAACAGACAAAATATATAAATCCAAACTTTTCAAAAACACTGGACATCAGCCAACAGATAGCCCTGACCCCCGACAGACAGACAGCAAGTGCATCCAGCCCTGTGAGAGCCCTAATTCATTCCTTCAAGAGAGTTGCCGCGTCTGTCGTGGCACAAAGAGAAGGAATGAGGCAGGGCCCACGGACAGCCTGAGCGGAGGAGGCTGAGAATCCAAGTAGCTAAGTATTCACAGGGAAGAAAAGTGAACCGCACAAAGGAAGAGCTCTGGAAGTCATCGAGGCTGTCCTTCAAGTGATCATTAGGGTGTTGATCGTCACATTATTTATCTTTTTATTTGCTTGTTTATGTAGCCGTTCACTCATATTATTAATATTATTTCTAGCCACATAGGCTTCTTGAAAGCTATTACATTAATTACATATATATTTTGGCAACTTTCTAGAATAAAAATTATTCTACCTTCTCCATTGCTAGTTCTGGTTTAAGGACCAAGTGATTCTTTGCATAACTCAGATGATTTGATTTGTTGCATCACAGGACAAGTCCAATCCTTTTACATCATTTCAAGAAAATGTGTCATTTACTTTTTAAATAGTCGGTACCACCTAAGTCATCATCCTCGTATACGTAACCTGTGCTAGTCTTTTATCAGGCTTAAATCTTCTGTTGGCTTTGTCTATAATTTCAAATCATTAGAGTGCCCATCCAGCCATTTTACCTACTAGAAAACAAAGGTTCAGATCTGACTCAGGAATTCTTCCCTTTGGAACATCTGGCTAAATTATCATCCTGAAAGATTATGTTAATTAGTTAATGTGTATGATCACCAGAGTTAATCAAACTGATGGACAATCTTTCTACCTAATTATCATGTGTTGGAATATTTGGTAAGTAGGCACCCGCTACAATGTCTGCTCTTGCCGAGTTCTTGGCAGAATTTCTGCCTTTACAGAGAATATTTGGCTCAAAAATTAATCCTCTTTACTCTTTCATATAGATTCTAATTACACAATATGCACACATAAATACACTCCGTATATGCAAAAAAAAAGTAAACTCAAAAAATTTATGCTTGCTTTCTCTTTAAGGATATGTTGGCATCTTGCTTCTCAGTAGACCTATATGTACACTGTAAGTTCTCACTTAAGGTAATTGATAGGCTCTGTGACTTTAAGGAAATGACATAGCACAACCAATTTTACCACAAGCTAAATGATATAAACTAGTTCCTATGACATCTCATCAATGTTATAACAAATGACATTGAATGAGATAATATTATTCAAGTACCTGCTTGTATATACTTATATATACATATACTTATACATTGAAACAAAGATAAATATATATGTAGAATACATGTATACATGTATTCTATTCTACTTATTAAAATCAATGAAAACGAATCATCTACTATCAAAGTTACCCTTTCTTGGAATTACAAATACCCCACTGCACATTTTATTTTGGCTTTGTTTTCGAGTTTCATTTTGAAATCATGGCCTTTTACAGACTTGAATTATTTCAAATATTACAATTTCAAGTTTACTTTTTCACTTCTTCTTAAGCCAGCGACAAAATCCTTCAGTTGGATTCTTTGTCCATCTAGTAATAGTCTTAGTATTTTTTTTAAAAGTGTTTTTTGCTTCTTGGAAGTAATGGGAAGTTTTATGTCTATTCTGAATGATCTCTGACTTAGAATAGAATCAAATGTCTAAGAAGCTCCTGTTCCCTTTTCTGTGACTAGGATTAAAAATAAAAATCTTGGCACTAGAGGGCGCATGGGAGTGCTGGTAGTAGGAAGATGTACGGTAGCTGCTTATTATCTCCATTTTTAAATATAAGTTGATTAAAACAAATGAATACTATATATATATATACTATATGTACCATAAATATTATATATACTATATAGTTTTTTGCAGGAATGAGAGTACTGTGAAAAGTCCGGTGGTGTTTTTTTCTGTAAGTCCATTATTTCCTTTTTTTTTTTAAAGAAACTGTTTATTTTTTGTCGAAAGTATTTTCATTTTCTATTTAAGAGTCTGTAAAAGAACAGCCTAAGGACCACTCATTTGTCATTCCCACCCATTCCGTGGCCTAGCAGTGGGAGCTGCGGACCCGTCTTCAGCGGGAAACTGGACACCGGTATCCCTTCCGACAAGTCAGGTACTTCAGGTTGCTCTCAGTAAATTTGGGCCCCGAAGCAGTCCATCCACCCGGAAATTCCTCTTTGGTCACAATGTTTTCAGCAGTGAGCTGGCCTTCCCTTTGAACCTCTTCAGGGTCTCTGTAGAAGTAGAGATCGAGTGTGACCTCCCGCCGGGTGCTCACAGGAGACGGTGCAGCACACGTGCAGAACTCCTGGGCCAGCATCCACCGCCGGGCGCTGAGCGAGCTCCCTGATTGCAGCCAGGGCTTTCCAACGCCCACACTGTGCACAAGAGTGTCTGTGACACACGCAGCAATGGTGGGCAGGTTAATAATACAGGAGCCTCTGTGAGGGGCTGGGGTCAGCCCTGGGATCAGCAACCATTGGAAGTCACAGCCCCTGGGATTCTGTCTGGATCTGGTTAGGAAGGTGCCGAAAGTAAGGCAGCCTGCAATAGGAGTAGCCCTGGTGGCAGCAGCAAACTTCTGCATGGCTTGCTGGACAGTATTCCCAGTGGGTATGACATTGACATCTGCAGGTTTTTATTGGCAACAATGGCTCCAGCTTCCAGCAAAAGCTTCTTTCAGGTCCTCTTCAGATCTATTGGAGTTGGTGCCATTGTCAGTTAGCAGCTAGGAATGAGCGGCCAGAGGGGAAATAAAGCAGGGCCCTCACCATTACAATCTAACCAAGAACTTAATACAGGAGGCTAGGAGAAAAAGGAAGATATGTCTCACAGATTAACTCAGCAGTCCTGAGCTCAGTTTGATGAGATCGCCAGGTGTCAGGAGCATTACAAGCAAAAATAGCACGGGAGGAGGGGAGAGTCCCTGAGACTGTGCTGAGAAAAGGGGCTTCTGTAACAATCTCACCAAGATTGTGGGGTGTTCTGAACATCACGAAGAGGGGGCCTATGCCAGGAAAGGGAGCCTCTGTAACAATTTCACTGAAACAGCCTTTACTAACTGAGAAAGAAAGCCTTTGTGGCTGTACATTATTCCCAAGATTTAGAAGGGAAAGAAGGAGGGGGAATCTAAAAGCTGACTAAAATATATAACCCCTGAACCCCAATAGCAGGCGTACTTAGATTAGCTGAGTACCCACGTGTAGCCTCAGCTCAAGTGTATAGAACAAACTCACAAACATACTAACAACTTTCTTCCCTCTATACGTGGGGCTTTCAGACTGGCTGGGTGCCTGCTTGCAGCTTTGTTTTTGTATGTATTTCATAAGTAAACTTGCTACCTCATTTCCACTATATGTGTTTGTCTCTCACTTGAATTCATGTCTTGAGAGCAAGACAAGAACCGAAGCAGGGCAGCAGGCCTCCTGACTGGAGTCTTTCTCTCCCTTCTGTAACACCATCACTTTTCCTTTGTAGATGGACTGGTCTAATTGGAAATTAAGGTCAGTGCCTGCTCAGTGGGTTCTTGCTGCAAGGAATCTCATCTTCCTTCTTCATTGCAGGACATCAAGGGCTCCAGATACTGTGAAGGTTTCTCTTTCAGTTTTGGTGGGAACCCAGAGCGACACCACATGGAGCCCTCTCTGGGTAGCGCTGTGTACAAAAAGCTGCTCTGAACTCCAGGGAGAGCTGGTGCATTCCACAGTTACCAAAGTTTTATCCTATATTGTTCTAAGACATTTTGTAAGAATTTCATCATCCCTTTTGTTAGAAATGTATTAGTTATGTTTATTTCCCAAGGATTATATAGTAACCAAAGTATAAAGAGCTAGGAGACTGAGGAAAAATAAATTGTTTGATAAACAGAGCATCTGACATTAATACAACATAAAGTTTCAACTTAGTGTTTTGTTAAATTCACTTTATTAAAGTATAATATATACAATAAAATGCATACATTTTAAGTATACACTTCAATAAGCTTCGAAAAATATGTAAGTCTATAATACTAAGATGCCAATCACAAGAATCTGTCAAATATAAGTATCGCCAAGGGGATTGTCATTTTTTCTTCTTTTGATTTAATCTTTATTGTATTTTTTCCATTACCATTTAGTCACCCTAAGTCCCCCGCCCCCCAGCAATCCCCACACTGTTGTCCATGTCCATGAGTCCTTTCTGTAACTTTCCTTAAAAACTTTAAATTACTCTGTCGTCATGTGTCTTCTCAATTCTGCACTCTTAAGATTATTTGAATTACTTGTCCTTTTATCAGTTAGAAAGAAATAGATCATTTTCCTCATACAGACTATATTGGGATTCTGCGACACCAAATGATGCATGTAATGGGTTGATTGTTTGAATACATAGTTCCAGTCTTCAGCTAAATCTTTTGGATATAATATCTGTAATAGCTACAATTCAAAAATAATACATGATATAACCTATATTCTTATGTCACTTTTATGTTATTACAATTGCATTTGGTTAAAATAATAGTTATTTATAAAGATAGTGTTTTGCACAATATTTCTTAAAAATAAATATTTTATTTTCTGCAAAGAACTGCCACTTACTCACATGGTATCCTTAATTTCTAGAGTTCAAATATTTCTGATTATAGCCTCCCATTTGAATTCATACTTCCAATGGCTAGAATTCACTAGTATGTATTAAAATCTAAACAGATGTGAACACTTGCCCAATTCCTGAAGAATAAATCTTTATCTGTAATCTTTAAAACTTGTATCATTTACCAGAAGAAAAATCTCATTTTCTCAATAGTATTTCTGAGCAAAAAAAAAAAAAAAAAGTCAGCATTTTGGCATGAGTGTGGAAATATGTAATAGTATGTAAAATTAACTGGGAACCAGTATTTAATGGTGTTCTTGTCACTAAAACCCTGAGAAAGTCACCTCAAATCTCTGGTTCTCATTTTCCTCCCCCTAGTGAGGATGCACAAACACAAAATCAATTATTCTTAAACCTTTTAAAATTTTTGAGGGGTTTTGTTTCACAAATAACACAGACAATTTGACAATTTGAGAAGTTTGCCCTTCTCACGTAAGGCCAATAGAATCAAGGCTCTTCATGCAGTTAAAGATGAAACAAACATTCAAACAGGGTGACAATGGACTTTTTCCCATTATATTATTAGCAGAAATAATGAAATCAAAGCTCTAATGCTCTCCTAGAACAGGCTGTTTGAAACTCGCAGACTCTGAATGCCCATATCCTTTATCGGCCTTAACATGTCTTAAGGGCTGAGTTCCTACCTTCTTCATCTTAATATTGTAACACCCTAGAAACCAGCCAGGCACACATAATGGCTAATTTCTTTAAGTTATTCCACTGAAGTATCTCAGTTAATCTTCACTACCACCCTAAAGGACAAGCTATTTTCCATCTGTTTTATTGATTGGAAAAACAAAAATCAGAAAGGTTACATAATGTCCTCAAAACTCCACAGGTTTAAATGACGGAGGTAAAACCGCACCCTCAACTCCTCTGAAGTTAGAAAACGTAGATAACTGTAGTTACAGAAGCAAACATTTTTTCCCTTGTAATCCCTTATACTGATTTATTTAACATCAACAATAACATACTATTTTTTTAAAGAGGAAGCATAGGAGAGTAAAAGAAAACATTTAAAAACAGTAGGAATTTAACATTTTCAAATTTGCATTACCCAAGAATAAATTTACATCAGGTTAAAAAATAAAAGCATTAAATAAAATAATTGGAGTTCAGCACTAAAGAAACCATTCAAATTGGCCCAGATTTACTATACTGATAATATGGATATATTTTCAAGCTGATAGCCCTGCCTTAATTCCTCAGAGTTTATGTTTGTACACTGAAACTTAAGAGGGTAGACCTCATCATATGTGTTCTTATTACAATAAAACAAACACTTTAAAAAAAGGAAAAGCAAAGAAATCTCAAGACCAGAGGTGGAGCATCTCCACTACTTTGGTCTGGTGATCAGACCTGTTCTTAAGGACAATATGGTCCAGGTGGGTGAATTTCTTTTTCAGATTGTTTGGCTTTGCTTTTTCCCTAGGGTGAAAGTGTGTGTCTGGTGGAAAGTTAAAAGGAAAAGTTTAAAAGGAAAGTTATAAAAAGGCATGTATATAAGATTCCAATACGTTGAAAAACAGGCTGCCAACTAAATAAAAGTATAGAATAATAAATTATGTTTAAGTGATTGAAGTTTGAGTGATGGGTATTTGTGTGTGTTTACATAGGTGGGTATTTCTGTGTTTTCCAAAATTTCTAACTTGCACATTTTTGTAATGGGGAAAATTTTTATTAAAATAATAGAAAAAATAGTACAGTGTTCTGGCTGTAAGTTTACCTGCCTGAGAATAAGTGGACTAAGCAAGTTCTTTAATTTTCTTTTTCTTTCTACAATTTTATACTAAACCAAATGATGCATTTTAAGACAAGTCTGAGATGGCAATTGCTACTACAATTTCCAAAAGGAAATTACTGTATTTTTCAGACTATAAGATGCACTCCCCCCACAAATTTGGGAGGGAAATTGGGGTGCATCTTATAGTCCGAATGTAGCTTACCTGACTTGCTGGGGGGTGGGGTTGACGGCAGGAGTGGAGCGGGTTTTTTTTTCCTATTTTCCTTTTCTAAAACCTAGGGTGTCTTATGGTCCGGTGCGTTTTATAGTCCAAAAAATACGGTATTATACTTACATACAAGATAACATATAACTGACTTTAATGTTCTGTGTCCAAAACACTACTTCAGAGAAAACCTGTTACGCATCACTCAGTTTGACAAGCCTCTTTAGAAGTATAATTTTTTATTTCTATTATGGATCACTTTGTGATCTGGTTGATGTTATCAGCATAAACTTTTAAGCACATAATTTGAGTTCCCCAATGCTGTTTGGCACACAAGCCTCACTCCAATTCTTTTGTAGCAATCAAGTATGATTTCGTTTGTGAGAAATCCTTCAGAAGTACCTGCAGTATTTTTCTTTCCCACTTAGGTCGACTACAGCACACTTATTAAACAAATAATGCCAGTGTACCATTTTGCCAAAATGTCAGTGGGCCCATGAGAGATTATAAAATCAGTAATCAGTGAAGAAATAGTAGCGTAACTAAATTTATTCTAACTACTGAAATGTGTGGTTTACAAATGCACTTAACATGTGAAAAAACTTGATGCAAGGTCAAGTAAGATGATATAATCAACACAAACTGATGGTACTATTAGAATCATTGGTACAATAACATAGATTCAGAGTAACACATTATAGCACAACTTATGATTAAAATAAATAACACATCTTTTAATTTTCAACTCAAAACGGTTTTATATAAAAAGAAATGTCTTAACTCTTTAACATTGTAACAAACATGACTGTTTCCAGTTTACACAGGTCTTTGGGGAGCTCATAAATAAAGTCTCATAAGCCATTAAAATAAATGCTACCAATTTCTCTTTATTTTTATCAAGTTGAAAGAAATTGTGGCATCTTACCTAATTTTATTATATAAAAAACTTCCTTAGGTTTTCTCAGAAAGGGAAATCATACAAATGATTATTTGCAAAGTTTAATCTCAAATTCTAGCTAAAATAAATTTTTTCACTTTCCTTTTAATAGGACCACACCAGTTCACTAGTTACTCCTTCAAGTGTCTTCTCTGAGCTTTATGATTTATGGCTGCCAGAAGGGATGTCTCGCCAAGCAAACATTGCTGAAATAATGATTGATATTTAATTAGAGAACAGACTCAGGTCCATGTGGCTTTGGCAGAATGGATCTAGTACTATGGTCTGGTCAGCACAGTTCTCAACAGTGACCTCATAGATCATTAAAAAGTAGAAACAACATTTACTCTCTATAATAGATGTCTGATAATAGAGAAAGAATAACGAGTAAGCCCCAGCAAAACAATGACCTCTTTTTTCTCTCTGTCCTCATAACCGATCAGTAGCTGGATGAAGATAGACTTATTTGGGGAGCAGTAACAGGAACACAGGACACTCCTACAACTGCAGAATATTTTATCTTTCGGATGATCTAATTGTTTCTCTCTCTAAATCCTGCCTTTGATGACATCTTAGGAAACTTATTGACTCACAACAAATGAAAGAAAAACTCGAGTTCTTCTGTTTTCAGATAATTGCTAAAATAAACAATATATCTTCTACAAAACTGTCTCACTTTGTATTGATTTTTTTATTGCCCTAAACTGTGATTTATTATAGAAAAATCCTATTCTTCAAATTCACTTATTGTTCACTAAAGTAATAACTAATATTTATTGAGTGGTTACGTGGCTAGGCACACTTCTAAATGACTGAAAAAATAGTGTTTAAACTAAAAATGGATAGGTGAGTAAGTATTGGTGGTGTGTGTCTGGGGATGGGCGTGGTGAGGAGAGTACCAGGCAAAGGAAACAACACCGCATCTGCGTGAATGGATCGGGGATTTTTCCATTTGAAATGAAGGAACTGAATCATAGACCAAAAGGACCTGTGGTGTGGTTTGAGGATGACAGGGATGGGTCTCAGGGGGACTTTCTGGGGGGATGGAAATGTTCTATGTCCTGATTATAGAAATAAATAATTTTTGTTGAAATTTAGTAAAGTGTACATTTAAAATGGTTGCATTTTCATTGTATGTTAAGTGCATTTCAATAAAGTTGATTAAAAAAATAAAAAGGAAGCTCAGCACCAGAAAAGTCTAGAGAGCAAAACATCATTTAGGGCTCTGTAGGCCATTTTAAGGATTTTGGTATTTTCCTCTAAGGAAGAAGCACTAGAGGATATTGAGTGAGGGGGAAGTATAATTGCATTTGTGTTTCAAATGTTTATTGACAGGACAATAAGAAAAAGAACTCAGAAAAGTACAGTTGAAGAGGTAACTAGCAGGCTATTTACAGTAGTGCATAGAAAGAAGATAAGCAACTCAACATAAACTTGTTGGCAGCAGAGATGAAAAGAATGGGATGGATTCTAAGGATGCTTAGAGGGTAAAATCAACAGGACTTAGTAATCATTTGATGATAATCAGTAGGAAGAATGGCCCCCAAATATCTGGCATAAATGATGACATACATTGCAGTGCTATTTACTGACAGGGTATGCAGTCTGAGTTACTTGTACAAAAATATGTGTGTTTACATATATTGTATATAATCAGAGTGTGCTGAAGAAGGACTGTTCTTATTGTGTCTTGGAGATTTTGAGAGTGGAAGGGGCAGAAAGGTGAGCAACAAATGAAGAATTTAGGTTGGGTCATATTTAGTTTTAGAGAGTGAGGTAGTGAACTTTATATACTAACTAAATAGTTTAAAAAGTCGAGCCTGAACCCAGATGAGAAGAAAAAGTAAATGAAAACAGAATTCTGGGAGACAGACCCAAACATCATAGAGGGCAATCAGTGCTATAACAGAAGTTTTCTAAATATTTTCCCAAATGATTGTTTATATATACACACATACACACACACACACACATATACATAATATAGGAGACCGTTCTGTGTGGTGTGGGAAATGTAGCCCAGCTACCACTTGGAAAGGCCAGTGGAAAGTGAGGTCCAGCACACAGGACCCATGCCCACAGATAGGCTCTCCCATGGGGAATCAGGCCTGCATTATATATAGGCCGCTTTGAGACTTGCTTTTGCTAAAACTCCCTCACCCTGAATTGAGGCAGCAAACATTTACTGTATATCTTCAAAGTAACTTCACAAAATCTATGCTAAACCTTCCAAGGACGAGTGTAACCAGTTCAACCACTTTTCCCTTTACATTTGCAAATATCCTTTTTTTGATGCAGTTAACAACATCCTCTCCTTTGCTTTCTGTAAAAGGTAACCACCTAAAGGGAACCTGTGCATAGTAAATGAGGACCATCCTCAATGTAATGTGCCCAGAAAAGCAATAAAAGCCTGTCTAGGCAAGGGACAGGGCAGGCCCTCTCTTTCACTGAGAGAGCGGCCATGTCATCCCTTTTCCTCCACGGGATTTCTGTAGTCCGTGTGAATTTGTCTTGTCTCATCCATAATGCCGCGGACACTGTGGGCCAGTGTCCGCATCACATACATATGGTGTATATATATACACACACACACATTTATTAATATATATAAACACACATACATATTTACACAGTAATTTAAATCACACATATTTTTAAGCTGAATGATTTATAAGATAATATAAACCAGAATTTAAAAATTTATACTAACCCTAGACACAACAATCAGAAAAAGGGAGAAATAAAAGGCATCCAAGTTAGAAAGGAAGAATAAAACTGTCTTTATTTGTGGAGGACATGACACTGTCTGTAGAGAACCCTAAATATTCCATCAATATTCCACCAATTCACTAATAAATGAATTCAGTAAAGTGGCAGGATACAAAATTAGTTGCATTTTTATATGCCAATAGTGAACTATCAGAAAGGGAAACTAAAAAATAATCCCATTTACAATTGTGTCAAAAAATAAAGTACCTAGAAATAAATTTAACCAAGGATGGAAAAGACCTGTACTTAGAAAATTACAAGACACTGAAGAAAGAAACTGAAGAAGGTACAAATAAGTGGAAGCGTATACCATGTTCATGGATAGAAAGAATTAATATCATTTAAATATCCGTATTGCCCAAAGCAATCTATAGATTCAACACAATTTCTATCAAGATACAATGGCATATTTCACAGAACTAGAACAAATATTCCAAAAATTTACATGGAATGACTTAAGATCCTGAAAAGCCACAGCAATTTGAGAAAGAAGAACAAAGTTGGAGGAATCACGACACTCAATATCAAGCTATACTACAAGGCCATAGTGTTCAAAACAGCAATGGTACTGGCATAAAAACAGACACATAGATCAATAGAACAAAAAGAGAGCCTGGAAATAAACCTACATCTTTATGGTTAATTAACATTTAACAAAGGAGGTAAAAACATATTGATACAATGGGGTGAAGATAGACTAATAAATGGCATTGGGAATATTGGAGAGATACATGCAAAAATAATGAAACTAGACCATCTTCTTATACCATGTACAAGAATAAACTCAAAACGGGCTATGGATTTAAATGTTAGACTGAAAACCAGGAAAATACTAGAAGAAAACATAGGCAGTAATTTCTTGGACATTTCTTGTAGCAATATTTTTTTCTGATATATTGACTCTGGCAAGGAAAACAAAGGAAAAAATAAACAATTTAATTTTTTACAAAAAAGAAACAAACATTTTCCAGAAAGAATGTTTGACCGGTATTTCTGCTTCAAGAATGACCTGTGAGTGTTGGTTATGAGGCTGCAATTCTAAATTTCTGCAAGTGCGTGGTACCCTCGCATGTGACGGAAGAACACCATTTAGAGGTAAGAGTTACTACCAAGGAATTGTCACATGTTTGGAATTGCAATCCCTTAGCAGTACCAACTTTGGTGATACTCCATTGTCCTCCTCCCCACAGTGCTGCACACACAAGAAACACAATTAAAAATATAAAGTAAATCTGTGTTGAAAATGTTGAAGATTTATAAAGATCATTTGTGATTGTTAAAAAATAGAAAAACAACTATGACTATGTGTAGAGTCACATATATATATATTATTTTTATCTGGACATTTTAAAAAATAATTCTTCAACAAACATGAATTGCAGTCTTGGAATTACTATGAACACTTAGAAATGCCCACTATACCTGGACTTGGCTAGAAGCTATGGTGACCCCCTGGTTATGATTTACTGTAGTTTCTTTATAAACTCACAAAGGTGGTTCCTGACATTTACACAATAGATTTGTGTATTATAAATCGATGCCCTACCCCACCTTTCATACGCTAAATTCAGTTTTCACACTAGAACTGATTAAGAGTTATTTACAGAAACCATGGAGGTTTGGGCAAGGAAAGGGAGGTCCGCCTTCATGATGTGGCTGTGGCATTTGTAGACTATTATTTGTAGCAGCACCAGCCAAGCCAAAAAATAAAAAAACTTTCTGACCATGTTCACCATAGTACACCTATGTTTTTTCTATTCTCCCTCTCTTTTCCATGCTGAGGAGTCCTATGCAAATTGCTAGGAGTTTAGGACACCTCACATGATCAGTTCAGGCATGACACAATCCATGACTAGTGTCGTCTTACCTCACTCAGTCTCCTTTTCTGCCAGACTTTTTCTTCCTCCTCAGTCCTACCTCAATCAACTCCAGCCCGTGAGAGTGGCAGTAAGAAGAGAAGGCAGCTTGCAGTGCTCCTGTGGGAGGCAGTTGGGGCGTCTTCACACCCAGGTGGCCATATACACAAGTGTGGCATATCTGCCTCCCACTCCCTTTTGTCTTAACCCTGCTCCAGAACACTGCAGGCATCTAGCTGAGGTTATTCAGAGACTGAGAGCCACGCAATTTTCGGGTCAAGGCTCTGTGGAAGGAATCAGCCAGAGGCAGTGGTTCCATGAGTGGAAGGTTCAAGGTCTGACATCTCTGGTTCCCAGGAGGGAGTTGGCAGGGTGCCATGTGCAGCTGCTTCCCCTTGTGCCTGTGAAGGTCCCCACCCTCCCACTGGAATGTCTGAACCCCAGGAGGAGGGGCAGTGCCGACATGAATGGTATTTACCAATACAGTTCTAATATTCAGCTTTCTTAAAGTGGAACACCACACTTACTTCATTAAAAAAAAAATCAAGTATTTTGTTTTTCAAACATTTGGTTTCTCAAAAAATTTTTTCAAGGATGTATTATACAATCCAGTAGTCCTGCCTCTATCCTGCAAAAGATGTCACCAGTTATAAATCTATATGCTCAACCTAGAGTTACTAACTTCTTTTGTAATTAAAAAAAGTTCCTTTCATTTCAGGTCTTACCTACACTGCTAAAAAAGAAATGGCAAAAAAAGAAAAAATCCTGTATTTATTACATTGTCCTTCCAAAGAACCACCCTTGGTATAGGGCTCTAGTTATAACTGCCAATGACATGAAGTTTGGAAAATTGATTAAAAATACCTAAAGAGGCTTCAAAAGTTATCTTTAAAAAGCTTAATAGGACGAACTCTATTTCCTGAGTGTAAATTTGAACAGTTTCTCGACCTCACTAAACATTAGGAATCAACCATTCTGAGAAATCTTCAATAAATGCCAGGCTCTCAATCAAGCAGGAAAATCATAATTTCTTCAAGTTTTCAAAACAATTTTGCTAACCTTATTGGAGAATGGGCTTTTAAAAAAAATCATAGATTTTTATAATCACCTTCTACCTGGAAATGCATGTTCTTCATATAATTATTCAGGAGGAAAAAAATTAATAGATTTTTCCTATCCTTAAAAGTTTTTAAAACTTGGCAGTAGGGCATAGGCAAAGCGCGTTTGCGTCTGCGGTACAAATCACCAAGAAGGAAGCATTTTAGATGAGTTTGTACATCTAAAGTCCCTGGCAGAAGTTGATGGGATCTATCATGGGGAGTTGGCTCTAAAATGCTTCAGGTACCCCACATCTTTGGAACCAAGAATATACCAAGGAGAAACAGAAAGTGGGGCAGTGAAGAAAACCCAGCTGAGTGCTCCAATATCTCCTGCTGCTATTTATTTACAAAATCTTTTTTTTTAAATATTGACATTAAGACTGTGTGAAGAGCCTGAAATGTTCTAATTATGTCAACCACATTGCTTTTGACATCTATCTAAATAAAAAACATCATGGTACCAACAATAAGAATCATAATCTATAATTTCATTTACCATTTTGTTACACCTGACAATTTACTAAGTGATTTCATAAGCAGTACTTCAGTGTAGAAGCACAGGTACAGGTAGCCCCTACCTTGCACATGATGCAGTTGCCAGTCCGCAATCTGATATTAGGAGAAACTCAGCGGCATGGCAAAAAGTCAGCCAGCGCTTCTGACTACAAGTCCAGGTTTCTTCTTGCTGTAGCCTACGCAGCAGAATTCCCTCAAAATGAACTAAAATCACCAGGTCACCTGTTTTACATTTGCCAGGGAGTGTATTTTCTACATTAGCAATGCATTGCTCCCCCAGTATAAAATATTTGTTAAAATAGAGAAAGAAGGAAAGAGAAGCAACATTTGTTGGTCACTCAGGATATCCTAGGTGGGAAATTTTTATGATTGTCACAGGTATCCTAACAAGTACATTAAAATTCACTCCCGGCCACATAAAAATAATTTCAGCTGGTAAAAAAGATAGGTATAATTGCTATTATCACTTTGCTTTTTGAAATTATTGGCTATAAGATATTCATTTAACTAGGATAAGCTCTGATTTTCTCAGCATTTTGTAGGAAATATAACCTACAGATTGCCTTCAAATATGACATTTTTATGAATACTAAATTTAACAACTCATGAAGTTGACATAATGTTATGCTTCGTAGACATTTACTAGAACATTTATTCATTTAGATTTTGCCATTTTCTTTTCATAGTTTCATGGAATGATTTTTTTTTTTTTGCAGGCCATTGAAAACCCTATAGCCCCCTAACACTGTGCCTCTAGTGCCTGATACATAAAGTGGCCTGGGCGCTGTGCCGGCACCTTATAGACCTTGTCTCATGAGATTACCTGTTCAGTTAAAAAAAAAAAGGCATGCTGGGCTACAGATGATAGGTTGCTGTAACAAAACCTCAGAAAAATCTATAAATATGGAGGATGCTCCAACGAACTGACCTACCCGCCCAGGGCTTGGTTACATTTTGCATATCTCTCACACTTAGCAGTCAAAATCTCTGAAATCTTTCCCCTGACAACTACGTATGTGTGCACATATATGTCAGAGGTATAAAGCGGGAGGAAGAAGACGGTTAAATCACTGGTAAACTGTTCAGTTCAGGGACAAGGAGACCCCCCTGTCTTCTTGCTACCCCATCTTCTACCCCTGGCAAGTTGATAACACTTAGTGATAAGACCTAGGAAATAAATTCTACTTTTTTAAATTTTATGTTTATTTATTTATATTTTTAAGGAATCAGATCACTTCTTCAGGTCACCTTTTGAAGTGGGAAGGTGATTTTTTAAGTTCAGGCTCAAGGGCTCAGCCTGTAATGAGAGGTCACATGGGGATGTGGGGTTAGCTGCCTGACAGCCACAGTGCCGCCCTCCACCCTGCAGCTCAGCCTGGCAGCAGCAGGGTCCCGACCCTCAGAGACCTTAGCACCTTCGTGGTGCCTTTTCCACTTCAACTCTAAGAACTCCTTTGGCTGGAGAGTTTAACAGAGGAGGAGAAAAATGCTGCCCTATATTTTGAATACCCTTCATGCCCTCTTGACAGCAGAAAGATAAAATAGACTTAGCTGCACTCTAGGATTTATTTTAAAAACAAGTATTCATTGATTCTCAATCCCCGTAAAAGGCTGAAAAACCT
The DNA here is from genome assembly GCF_022682495.2 of Desmodus rotundus. Classification (NCBI taxonomy): domain Eukaryota; kingdom Metazoa; phylum Chordata; class Mammalia; order Chiroptera; family Phyllostomidae; genus Desmodus; species Desmodus rotundus. The sequence continues at coordinate 34,044,035 of NC_071392.1, forward strand.
AAAACACAGTCCATAATCTTACAGAAGAGTTACACCTGGAGGTCCCCCCGTCGCACCAGCTCTCAGCAGTCCAGGGGAGCCCAGCCGTGTCTGCGCCATGAATCAGAAGACACTGGCATGCAGCCCCGGCATTAGCACCCGCCTACTCAGGAAAAATGATTAATTTAAGATAAATAGGCACTGGCTTCAGACACACTGACTGTATTTCCAAGATACTGCTTCAACAATACTCTCTCCACTCATATCTTTTATAGTATTCACAAGGACCGTTCTTTTCCACTCACGTAACACACAGCAGTCAAAATTTAATCTAGCTCCCTGTACAACGTGGGTGACTTTCATTTTAATTTACCATCAACACAAATATCTTCTTTAATTTTATTTTCCATCACCTAAACTTTTTCCTCCTTTTGTTTGCTTACTTTTATAGTTCATTATATAAAAACAGCTTAACTATAAAATATTACAGTAAAACTATGTCACTAAAAAGAGAATAACAATCGCAACCTGATCATCACTTTAAAACTTTTGCAAAGTATGGCTATGCTTTAGTTTTACCTGAAAAGATTTTCATTTTTCTAAAAATTAGCTTTTCAAAGTAGAAGTGTAAAGTTGTCTTCAGTCAAAAGAGCTATTGACTTTTTATCTTTTAATTCACAAATAAACAGATGCATTTGGATTCCAATATAATAAAAACATGACCAAAAAGAACCCTCCTTTTAGGAAGTATAGTTCTTAGTAAATGGCCTAAAAAAATGGAAGATTAGCCTGGTTCCCAAATACATCACTGGAGGCAAATTCCTAACAGCTAAGGATGAGATACTGAACACAAGTCACAGAGTTGGCATCCACCTCTGCTAACCCATTAATATCACTTCTCCCAGCCCTGTGACCTGGGATCCAAAAAGAGACCTTAAGTCAAGACTCAAATCTTAAGAGTATCCTTTCCTTTTATTGTGGTGCTGTCTTATTATTGAAAAGTTACACACACACACACACACACACAAATGTGACAGACATTGAACATGGGCCCATGGTAGATAGGTGCAATATTTTAGGAAGGAGATTCAAGAGTAACCCATCAAACAATGACTAGGCCAGGCTATTTCTTTATCTTGTAAAATGATTTCATGAAACTGCCAGATATGAAATTAATGTCACACTCTCAGCTCCATTTATGGTAAAAAACAAGGTTACCCTACTCATCAAACAACAACCAAAGAGGCGTGGGCTCTCTCAGAACCAAAAATCCTTAATAAAAATTATAATCATAAATAAATTTAATTACAGCAACTGCATCAATATTCAAGTTGTTTTTCTAAAGAAGTTGAAAGTGATCGAAACAATCTTAATATTTGGTCCTAAAGTGAATTATATGTTTCTGAGTCTGGTGACTTTATAATTATGTTTTGATTTATTTTGAATTATTAATAGCTGGATGTTTCTCATTATATCACAACTGGACAGAAATGGTTTAGCCAATTGAAAATCGTTACAAGAATACAAAATATTCAGAGTCATAATGATTTCTACCAACCAGATCAATGGGTTGGTAGTTAAGACTTTCTAGTTACTGCAGCCAATGTCTTACCAAATGTGATGCTTAGAGCGCCTCAAGGCTAACAGAGAGACAAAATGACTATTTATCTGTATTTCAGGGTACAAAGGCACAGCGTTTAAAATAGCTCTGCCTAGGAACTCTCCTGGAATAAGTATCTTCATTTAAATGCTTTTTCCATGAGATCAACAGGGGCACGTAGGTAGCTGAAAGGTTCTGTCATAGAGACAAAGAACTAGAGTGACAGATGAGGCAAGAACCGGAAAGGCATTCATGCATCTCCAGCAGATGCCAGCACTGAAAGATGTTGATGGAAGACCAGGTGCCTTTACTCCCTCACTATGCTGTTACTGTGGACCCTAGGGATTTGTCTTCCCAAATGAAGTGGTTACCCTAGCATATTTCCATGACCTATAACTCACGTCACAAAACAGTGATTGTGCCTTATAATTACATGTGTTAAAACAGTGATATCTAGTTCCCTATGAGTCTGAAATGTCCTCAACTATTCATGTTAGTAGGTGTGGTTTCTGACGAAACATAGAATTGTTCTGAATTAGAATGGGCATAAGGGCCTTAAATTTACTGTTGCCTGGAAAGGTTGAAGGATAATAAAGTCTCATTGGGTAAATTAACAAAAATCTGCTTAAATATTTAGGGAAAAGACAATCATTAAAAATATTTTACTATGTTGCTTTTACTATATTGCTGCTCTGGTTACACAAAACAAAAGTGATATGGTTACTCACACTTGGATTAACATTACTTTTACTTTAAATAGAAATGCATTTTATAGCTTTAAATTCTAGTGAAATCCTCATTACGTATATAGAATACAACAGTTTAGTAGGCATTTCTAGCTCTAAGATATTGCCTTCCAAACATCCTGAATACAGTTATTAGCACCATCCAACATGGCACGTATCCTATTATTTCTCTGTGTAAAAACATTTCATGCTTCTCTATTGAGTATCACAAACTTCAGATTCCTAAACTGTTTTTGAATAGCTCTAGCCACCATTTTACTTACTGAAACATCTATCATATTTCCTGAAAAGTACTTCATAAGAAATATCATCTCACTGTTTTAGTATTATATAGTATTTATATATATATATATTTTTTTATCAACCTTGCTGTTATGTTAGGTAAGCACTTGAGGGAAGTAATACCAATTGGCCTATTCGTGCCATCTTTTCGTTAACTGTAAAAGGAATATGTTATGTAGGTGGTGCTAAACTCTAAATGTGTATTAGTTTAATTTTCTCAATTCCATTGATCAAAGTTAAACCAAAAGTAAGCACTATAACAGATATTAAATCATTGATGATGTGTTTTATCATAATAGATTCTATGGGCCAGAGCAGACCCTTGTACTAAAGTTATGAAGCTATGACTCCAATGATAATTATCTTTGTATGTGGAAAGCCACTTTGCTATCACTCAAAAGATTTTTATAGTCATTAAACACTACACTAAGATTTGTTGTGTTTATGCCACCTGACATAGCATGCGCTGATAAAAGAGGAAAAGTAAACATAATTCACAGGTTAGTGTTAGAAGTGTCCAGAACCTCTGTGGAGAACTGACAATCACACCGCGTCCTCAGAGTACCCAGCACAGCATTCCGTTTCCCGACTCCGACTTCCCGACCGGACGCCATGGAAATTAAAAACAAGCAGCACGCTAGCTTTCAGTAGAGAAAACCCTAGGGTCACGTGGCGTAATTACCCTACACAATTCACCGAGTGCTTTCATTCCTTCCACCCCCAGTGTTTGGAGGCCTGGTCTAGATTTTGATTACTTATTCTGTGTGGACTCGCTCAGTGATTGCAACCTGGCTAACCTCAACCATTTTACTGAATTAATTTGTTCAAGTTTCCAGGAGACATCTAACTGCCAATATTAAAAGATCACCTCGGCCCTCAAGGTTTTTGACTTCTCTTTAGAGTTTTGCCATTACCACCCACTTTTAAACCACTTCTACATTGACCTTCATGTCCTTGTGTTTTCCCCATCTATTTCTGATGTTTTGTTGCATCTTTCATTGGTTCCCTTTTGCACACTTGTAAAATTAGGTGTTCCGAGTGGTAGTACTCTTCTCCACATTCTTGTTTTTTTCATTATCTCACAATCACATTGGTTTCCATGGTTTCAACCCTTCCCTCAGTGCAGAGGACTATCAAATTTGCATCACAATCCAGATTTCTGCAGATCTCCAGACTCTGATTACATTTATACCTGAATGTTTCTATAGCAATTCCCTTCAACATAATACATACAATTTTTCTTCCCAAATCTGTGCTTTCTCCTCTATCCTCCATCTGTATAAAACAAACAGACAACCCCCCGCCAAAAAAACCCATTCTGCCATCCCAGTTACTGACACTCAAGCCCACAGAGTCACCTTGAAGTCCTAGCATATCTCCCTTCCCACACCCTGGTGATCAAGTCATGTCTAACTGGGTAATGACTTGCGTGTCTTCCTCGGGGTTAGTACATGCCTTAGTTCAGACTCTGTGTGCACTCAGCTAAAATCTTTAAAGAGCCACCTTTCTCCCAATCCTATCCTTTAGGCTGGTCATACAAAGATCTCACTTTGTGCAAGGTTTTTCTGGACTGAGGCTCTGTAGCAGGCAGTTAGCCATGAGCAGAAGAGAAACAATAGTCCAGGTATAAAATGTCACCAGGGTGGAGTGCCTCAGGTACCCAGCAATGAGCAAAACTGGGAAAACAAGGACCTCACCCCCAGGGTGACCTTTCCTCCCCTAACATATCACTGGTCATAAGTTTTAGACCCCCCTGACTTTTGATATAGCTGTTCATGCTGTTAGTACCCTCCCCTGACATTTCCTCCCTGGTATGTCACTAGTCATGTGGTAGACCCCCTTAGAGGAGGACCAAGGGGGCTGGAGAATAGCCTCATACAACCCCCATAGAAGTCCTCACACAACCACTCCCTTGAGCATTAAACCCTCAAGACAATGAGGTTCTGACCCACATCGAATAATCTTAGCAACAAAGCCTTGGATCTGTTGACCACAGAGACATAGTTTTTGTCAAACTAGAGAAGACATCTGGGCCTCTACTGTGTTTCAGCTGCAGGCCCAGAAAAGCAGCAAAACCAGAGGGAGCAATAGCACGGCTGACGTCCGGACCAGTTGCATTGACTAATGACCTCCTGCCCCGGCACTGACCAATCAGTGGAGACCATGACCCTAAAAAGACACACCTGGAAAAGCAGATGAATATTCTACTGAGACCTTCCACTAGGACATCCCCTAAAATCCCCAGCTTTAGAGAGGGAATAAATACCCTAGGACAGATGACCCACCTGATCTCTCTGTGGAGAACACCCACACTGTTCCCGCAGGTGCATTTTCCTTGCCTCTCTCCCCTCAGCTCCAAGGCCCTTCTTTTGCCTCTGTAACTTGTTTTCTGATCCCCTTTCTTCTACATCTCACTCTTCTACCTCTGCGATTTTCTAAATGAACTTTCTCTTATAGTTTGAGTCTTGGCTCTGAATTCTTTCTTGCCCAGAACTCAAGTACTGAGATTGCTAAACCAGCCCATGTCCAGTCTGACTCCACCGGTCTAATAGCTGGTGCCATTTTGCCGCCAACAGTTCCTATACTGTGTCTTGATAACTGCTCCATCTTTCAACTCTAAGTATTCCTATCTGGTCTCAGAGTCACTAAGACCAAACATCCCTGAGCGTTTATCCTCCCTGTTCAACCTAGCCCAGGATCTGCCATTTTACACGTTCTGCCCATCAGCAGTCTCTTAAACTAAACTATCCCAGACTCACAAACAGTAACATATTCATCACCTCCCACCAAATGGTAAGCACAGCCTTATTGACTTATGCTATTTTTTTCCTGAGCCAAACAGTAATGTAAAGACTTAAAAGTTTTTGAAAATATAAAACAAATGTTACCACCAAATACCACCAGTTTTGACATTTGGCTAGATGTCTCTCTACTCTGGTTTCAATCTATTTTTAAAAATAAAATTTGTGGCCCTGACCAGCTAGCTCAGTTGGTCATCCTAATATGCCAAGTTGTGGGTTCAATCCCCAGTCAGGGCACATAAAAGAATCAATCAATGAATGTATGGATGGGTGAAACAACAAATCAATGTTTCACTCTTTCTTTCTCCCTTCCCTGCTCTTTATCTTAAAATAAATAAATAAGTAAATAAATAAAATTGGCATCACATGGCACGTACAATTTTTTGTGTTATATTATTTATTTTAGAGAATAAGTGTTTTGCCCTGGCTGGTGTGACTCAGTGGATTAAGTGTCAGCCTGCAAACCAAAGAGTTCACCAGTTCGATTCCCAGTCTAGGGCACATGCCTGGGTTGCAGGCCAGGTCCCCAGTAGGGGACACATGAGAGGCAACCACACATTGATGTTTCTCTTCCTCTCTTCCTCCCTCACTTACCCTCTCTAAAAATAAATAAATAAAATATTTTAAAAATATATTTAAAAAACAAGACAAAAGAAAAGAATAACTGTTTTGTGTGCCTTTAAAATTGTATTCAAAAATGGTTTCAGGGCACCATATTATTCCATAATTAACATACCCAATTTTTCAAAGTTTTCTTTTGTATGATTCATTCTTTTTTATTTTTGATATTTTATTTATTTATTATTAGAGAGATGGGAAGGGAGGGAGAGAGGGAGAGAAACATCAATGTGTGAAAGATACCCATTGCCTCTCATATGCCCCCAACTGGGAGAACTGGCCTGCAACCCAGGCATGTGCCTTTATGGGAATTGAACCTGCAACCTTCTGATTCACAGGCTGGCACTCAATCTACTGAGCCACACCATCCAGGGCTTTCTTATGATTCCTATAACATCTTTACATTAAAATGTCAGTCATTTTATTTCTTTATGATATGTACCTGGAAGACGCATTAGCTAGGCAAAGAGTATGACATTTTTAAGTTCATGATCCATATCATAAATTACTTTCCAGAAAAGTTGAACCAATTTACTCTTCGACTGGAAGAAGGGAAGAGCACTCATTTGCCAACTGCAGAATTCGTAAAAGTGCTCAGGCTGCCTCTGGCATTTCCCATCTCTAATTTCTCTGCATTTTACAGGCAACTTTCTAAAATACATACTATAGGCACTCAAAAAATCCCAGTGATTCCCTACAACCCAAAGAGTAAAATTCCAACCTCTGAGCATGGTGTCCGAGTCCTCCTCACACTGGCTGCAGCTTCCTTTTCTTCTCCTTTTCCCCTCCTGCCCTCTGCTCACCCACAGGCCTAGGCCAGCAGTTCTACCCCAAGTATACTTAGAAAAACCTGGACAGGCTTTCACAAATGCAGGGTCCAGCAGAAGTAACACCTGCTTGAATGTGGTTGGTAGAGTAATAATAGGGGTGGAATAATTTATAATTTTAATTTGAACATTTCACCTAAAATGTCATATGGTGTGTTATGTTACAGAATTACATGCTTATGATTTTATAATGAAAGATTTTGCAATAAAACAGGGGCATTATTTGTGCCAGGCCATGAGCTCCAGTCCACACTAATTAAGAATAAGCCCGGAATTGGCTCTTTAAAAAAATTCCCCACCAGGTGATTCTAAGAGAGGCAGGGTGTAAGTCACCACAGTTAGCACATTCTTTCTTCAAGTGATATAGGCAGAGCCACTGGAAGAACACTTGTCAAAAATTTACGTTCTTGGACCTCACTTTAAGGTAACTAATTCAGACCCTTTAGGGCTAGAGACCAGGAATCTGCATTTAACAAACTTCCAGATTCTGTGGTTTGAGAACTACACTCTAGCCACACCAGGCTATTGCCATTTTCTTAATGAAGTGCCACATGTCCCAGCTCTGTAACGCATGCTCTCTGCCCTTATGCCTCCACCTTACAGAGTCCGATCCACACCTTTCCTGACCCCCTCCTCTGATCCACCCTCCATCCACCCCCACAAATCGTGTATTTTTTATGCCCAGCTTAAATGCTGGTTCTGCTAGCCAAGTTTAACTGTTCCAGTACTTTGTGGTTTTGGTGTTTATTGTTTATGTCTTTATTATAGTATTTCTTCTCTCCAGCCCCTGTAATTGTGGAGACTTTAAGATCCACTAATAGAACTAAACTTTTCATGTGCTACCTCACTCACAAGAGTATCTCCATAGTATCTGGCACTTTTTTTTTTTTTACAGATAGTAGACATATGTTAAGTGTTTGAATTGAATAAAAAGTATTCCCATTCTCCTTGATAAATGATTACCAAACACTGCTCTCTAATGTTTGGGGCAAAGAAGCTATTCTGAAGGATAGATTTCCTTGTTTTATAAATCTTCAAATATCTAGTAATTTGGTAACTAATCTCCCTCTGGTTTGCTCTGCTAAATCAGGTATATTTTATCTACTTAATAGTTTATGTACATATGTGCTTCTAGTTGTTAGCAATTTATTTAGACCCTGAATTGTCTTACACTGATTATTTAGATATGTCAAAACATAGAAAAAGTTAGTGGAAGTGATTTAGCGTTTTCTCCACTACTCCGGCACATGAGCACAAGTGAAAGGTTGACGTGGGATCTGGTATTCCAGGTACCAGACATCAAGTTCAGTTAACACACATCTTCACCTTCTAAAGAAATGAATCCAAGAAACAGCCACAAAGCCACTCCCCAACTCTGTTCCCCGCAGGCAGTGCCCCCAAAAGAACTCTGCTTAAGCTTTCCAAGTAACCTCAAGCACCTTTCTACCTCGGTGTTTCCGCAGCACTGAACATCATTCACGTGGTATTTATTCTATTTCTCCCCATGCTGTAGTGATTCATGGATATCTCATCATCCTTACTGGACTCTAAACTCCTGGAATTACAGACCAGGTGTTTTCCATGTTTGTGTTTCATACAGTGCCTATCATATTATCTGGCACACCAAAGGCATCGATAAATCTGAGATGAATGAAAAGATAAAGACAGTACATCAATTTTGTTGAATCACAGGTATGATGGAGGGGTTTTCCTTTCAAGTTTCTTTATTCAAACCATACACTATTCTCTACTTCCTAAGGAACTGTCATGTCATAGAGGAGCAAAGAATGACCCCGTGACCGAGAACAGAGAAAGGGAAGAATTTATCTTCTTTTTACCCTAGGTGGAAATAGTAAGCAGGTAATTGAGAGGCTGTTTGAGGTGTGCAAGGTACTGCAATACGCCATGCTTCAGCTTCCTGTTCTATAAACAGCGGGCAAAATTTTTATCTATTGTATAGGGTTGTTTGAAGATTAAGTTAATTTAATATAAGTAAAAACCTCTAGTTTATGGCACACAGTAAATAATTAATGGTGTTTAATCTTTTTAATCCTTTTTATCTGCCTTACGAAGACAAAAGGACACTGAGAGTTTATTGTTTCAGAAACGTTTGGTTCCACAGAATAAAACCAGAGGATAAAGTACATAGTGAATATTAAGGCGCACTGCTTGACGTGAGTTACAAATGTACGTTGTGTATTTATGTGAGAGAAGTTGGATAACAAGGGTAGATAAGTAGGATAATTGAAAAAGGTCTCCTCAGCATAATAAATTTGAATTCAGGTCCCTGCCACTTGTCAATTTTTGAACATGGATATCTACTCTAAACAGATTACTCTGGGAGGAAAAACGCTGATGTATCTCTATCCCACTGGCTGATAAAAGAGTTCTGCTTGAGTCACCACCTAAGGGGAAATAATGGGCCCTTAATAGATGAAACACACAAGGACTGTGGCAGCTGGGAACTCAGATGCTGATAATCCATTGAAATGGGAATATATAATTAAAATTAATTACATACAGCAGTCAATCAAACTATTGATACGTGTCGATTCTATTTCTGTCTGCTCAAAACTTTACTCTTGACACGTAAGTGTGTGGTTCATGAAAGTCAAGGAAACAGGTAAGTCGTTTCAGAGAGCCCTGTGATAACGAGACTAAAATTTGGAAGAAGCAACCAACCAAACAACTAACAATACATCAAGAAAGGGAAAAGTGCGTTGTGAAAATGAAGGTCAAACTATTACTTATAGTGGCAAAAACTATTGCTCTAAATAGTTTGAATAGGTTGAATCACACGAAAACTGCTAATATTAGACAGTTTTTAAGTTTTAGAAATGGCAATTTCATATATTTTAAGCCAACATCAATTAAGAGATTAGTACTCTTTTAAAGAAGGGATGGCTTAGTGATATTTTGTAGAATTTATATGAAAATTGTCACTATAAAGGATTATCATTTTTCTTTTAGGCTTATATTGGAGGAACCAAGATATTTAAAAGAAAAGTGAAACAAAAAACACACAAGGGGGGAAAATAACAATTGAGCTCCTTTTTTTTTTTTTTTTTTTATATTTTTTTTTATTGTTATGCAATTACAGTTGTATGCCTTTTCTCCCCATCCCTCTACCCCACCCCAGGTGAACCCACCTCCCTCCCCCCTCTCCACCCTCCCCCTTGGTTTTGTCCATGTGTCCTTTATAGTAGTTCCTGTAATACCCTCTTCCCACTATCCCCGCCCCCACCCCCCACCCCCGCCCTGGCTATTGTTAGATTGTTCTTAACTTCAATGTCTCTGGTTATATTTTCTTTGCTTTTTTCTTCTATTGCTTATGTTCCAGTTAAAGGTGAGATCATATGGTACTTGTCCCTCACTTCCTGGCTTATTTCACTTAGCATAATGCTCTCCAGTTTCATCCATGCTGTTGCAAAGGGTATAAGCTCCTTCTTTCTCTCTGCTGCGTAGAATTCCATTGTGTAAATATACCATAGTTTTTGGATCCACTCGTTTGCTGATGGGCACTTCGGTTGCTTCCAGTACTTGGCTATTGTAAATTGTGCTGCTATGAACATTGGGGTGCATAGGTTCTTTTGGATTGGTGTTTCAGTGTTCTTAGGGTATAATCCCAGCAGCGGAATTACTGGGTCAAAGGGCAGTTCCATTTTTAGTTTTCTGAGGAAATTCCATACTGTTTTCCACAGTGGCCTCACCAGTCTGCATTCCCACCAACAGTGCACAAGGGTTCCCTTTTCTCCGCATCCTCTCCAACATTTGTTTGTGGATTTGTTTATGTTGGCCATTCTGACTGGTGTGAGATGGTACCTCATTGTGGTTTTAATTTGCATCTCTCTGATGGCTAGTGATGCTGAGCATCTTTTCATATGTCTCTGGGCCCTCTGTATGTCTTCCTTGGAGAAGTGTCTGTTCAAGTCCTTTGCCCATTTTTTAATTGGGTTGTTTGTCTTCCTGGAGTGGAGTCGAGTGAGTTCTTTATATATTTTGGAGATCAGGCCCTTGTCTGAGGTATCGTTGGCAAATATGTTTTCCCATACTGTTGGTACTCTTTGTAATTTGGTGCTGTTTTCTTTAGCCATGCAGAAGCTTTTTATTCTGATGAGGTCCCATTTGTTTATTCTTTCCTTTATGTCCCTTGCTTTAGGGGATGTGTCTGTGAGGATGTTGCTGCGTGGAATGTCTGAGATTTTCCTGCCAATGTTTTCCTCAAGGACTTTTATGGTGTTACGGCTTATATTTAAGTCTTTTATCCATCTTGAGTTTATTTTCGTGTATGGCGTAAGTTGGTGATCGAGTTTCATTTTTTTGCACGTAGCTGTCCAGATCTCCCAACACCATCTGTTGAAGAGGCTGTTTTTGCTCCATTTTATGCTCCTGCCTCCTTTGTCAAATATTAATTGATCGTATAGACTTGAGTTTATTTCTGGGCTCTCTATTCTGTTCCATTGGTCTATGTGCCTGTTTTTATGCCAGTACCAGGCTGTTTTGATTACAGTGGCCTTGTAATACAGTTTGATATCAGGTATTGTGATCCCTCCTGCTTTCTTTTTCTTTCTCAAAATTGCTGCAGCTATTCGAGGTCGTTTATGGTTCCATATGAATTTCTGCAATGTTTGTTCTATATCTGTGAAATATGTCATGGGTACTCTAATAGGGATTGCATTGAATCTATAAATTGCTTTGGGTAGTATGGCCATTTTGATAATGTTGATTCTTCCAATCCATGAACATGGTACATGCTTCCATTTGTTTGTATCTTCCTTAATTTCTTTCTTCAGTGTTGTGTAGTTTTCTGAGTACAGGTCTTTTACCTCCTTGGTTAGGTTTATTCCTAGGTACTTTATTTTTCTTGTTGCTATATCGAATGGGATTTTTTTCCTGACTTGTGTTTCTGCAGTTTCGTTGTTGGTGTACAAGAATGCCTTTGATTTCTGGGTATTGACTCTGTATCCAGCTATTTTGCCAAATTCATTTATTAGGTCGAGTAGTTTTTGAGTGGAGTCTATAGGGTTTTCCATGTACACTATCATGTCGTCTGCAAACAGTGACAGTTTCATTTCCTCCTTTCCAATTTGGATGCCTTTTATTGCTTTTTCTTGTCTGATTGCTGTGGCTAGGACTTCCAATACTATGTTGAATAGGAGTGGTGAGAGAGGGCATCCTTGTCTTGTTCCTGATCTTAGTGGGAAAGCTCTAAGTTTTTGTCCATTGAGTGTGATGTTGGCTGTAGGTCTCTCATATATGGCCTTAATTATGTTGAGGACTGCTCCCTTTATTCCCACTTTGCTGAGTGTTTTTATCAGAAATGGGTGCTGTATCTTATCAAATGCTTTTTCCGCATCTATTGATATGATCATGTGATTTTTGTCTTTGCTGTTGTTGATGTTATGTATTATGTTTATTGATTTGCGAATATTGTACCATCCTTGCATCCCTGGGATGAATCCCACTTGGTCATGGTGGATGATCTTTTTAATATATTGCTGGATGCGGTTTGCTAATATTTTGTTGAGAATTTTAGCGTCTATGTTCATCAGCGATATTGGCCTGAAGTTTTCTTTCTTCGTTGTGTCTTTATCTGGTTTTGGGATTAAGATGATGTTGGCTTCATAAAAAGAGTTTGGGAGTCTTCCATCAGTTTGGATTTTTTCAAATAGTCTGTGAAGGATAGGGGTTAGTTCTTCCTTAAATGCTTTGTAGAAATCTCCTGTGAAACCATCTGGTCCAGGGCTTTTGTGTGATGGGAGTTTCTTGATGACTGCTTCAATTTCCTTTGCTGATATTGGTCTGTTCAGGTTTTCTGCTTCTTCTTCATTCAGTTTTGGAAGATTATATTTTTCTAGAAATGTGTCCATTTCATCTAGGTTTTCAAATTTCTTAGCATACAGGTCTTCATAGTAATTTCTTACGATCCTTTGTATTTCTGTGGTATCAGTTGTAATCTCTCCACTTTCATTTCTAATTCTGTTTATTTGGATCCTCTCTCTTTTTTTCTTGATGAGCCTACTTAAAGGCTTGTCGATTTTGTTTATCTTTTCAAAGAACCAGCTCCTGGATTCATTGATCCTTACAATTGTGCTTTTAGTCTCTATGTCATTTAGTTCTGCTCTGATCTTGGTTATTTCCTTCCTTCTGCTTGCTCTGGGCTGTCTTTGTTGTTGTTCCTCCAGTTCTTGTAGGCATAGGGTTAGGTTGTTTGTGTGAACTGTTTCTAACTTCTTAAGGTAGGCCTGTATTGCTATGAACTTCCCTCTCAGGACTGCCTTTGCTGTGTCCCATAGGTTTTGGGTTGTTGTGAGTTCGTTTTCATTTGTTTCCAGGAAGTTTTTGATTTCTTCCCTAATCTCATTCTTGACCCATTCATTGTTTAATAGCATGCTATTCAGTCTCCATGCTTTTGAGTGTTTTGGGTTTTTACCCTTGGGGTTGGTTTCTAGTTTCAGACCCTTGTGGTCAGAGAAGATGCTTGATATGATTTCAATTTTCTTGAATTTGTTGAGGCTTGCTTTGTGTCCTATCATGTGGTCTATCTTTGAAAAAGTTCCATGGACACTTGAAAAGAACGTGTATTTTGCTTCTTTGGGATGAAAAGCTCTGTATATATCAGTTAAGTCCATTTCCTCTAAGGTATTGTTAAGTGACACAATATCTTTGTTGATCTTTTGTTTGGAAGACCTGTCCATTTTTGATAGTGGGGTGTTAAAATCCCCTACTATAATTGTGTTGCTGTCAATATCTTTCTTGAAATCCTCCAAGATTTTCTTTATGTATTTGGGTGCTCCTATGTTGGGTGCATATATATTTACAATGTTTATGTCTTCTTGGTGGATTCTTCCTTTGAGTATTATGAAGTGACCTTCTGGGTCTCTCTTTATGGCCCTTCTTTGGAAGTCTATTTTGTCAGATATGAGTATTGCTACCCCTGCTTTTTTTTCCTGTCCATTTGCTTGGAAGATTTGTTTCCAGCCCTTCACTTTCAGTCTGTGTAAGTCTTTTGTCCTGAGATGGGTTTCTTGTAGGCAGCATATGTGTGGGTCATGTTTTCTTATCCATTCAGCTGTTCTATGTCTTTTGATTGGAGCATTTAATCCATTTACGTTTAAGATTATTATCGATAGGTAGTTATTCATTGCCATTTTTTCCTGCCTGTGTTCCTCTCTCTTTCTCTTTTCCTTCCTTTCCTTAAAGCAGTCCCTTTAGCATCTCTTGCAGAGCTGGTTTGGTGGAGCTGTATTCTTTTAGACTTCTTTTGTCTGGGAAACTCTTTATTTGGTCTTCTATCTTGATTGAGAGCCTTGCTGGGTAAAGTAGTCTTGGTTGCAGGCCTCTGGTTCTCAGTACTTGGAATATTTTTTGCCATTCTCTTCTGGCTTGGAGCGTTTCCATTGAGAAGTCAGTTGCTAACCTTATTGGGGCTCCCTTGTATGTTACTTCCTTTTTCTCCCTTGCTGCCTTTAAGATCCTCTCTTTGTCTTGGAAATTTGCCATTTTAATTATGATGTGTCTTGCAGTGGGTCTCTTTGGGTTCCTCTTGTTTGGGACTCTCTGTGATTCCTGGATTTGGGTGACTTTTTCTCTTCTCAGATTAGGGAAATTTTCCATCATTACTTTTTCAAACAGGTTTTCTATCCCTTGCTCTTCTTCTTCTCCTTCTGGTATTCCTATTATACGGATATTGTTACGTTTCATGTTGTCCTGCATTTCCCTTATTGCCTCTTCATTCTTTCTGAGCCTCTTTTCCTTTTCTTGCTCCTTCTGGGTGTTTTTTTCTACTTTGTCCTCCAGCTCGCTGATCCGATCCTCTGCTTCATCAAGTCTGCTTTTAATTCCTTCTACTGTGTTCTTCAATTCAGAAATTGTATTCTTCATTTCCTCTTGGCTCTTGTTGATATTTTCTATTTCCTTTTTCATGTTGATATAGTTTGCAGTGAGTTCATTGTAGTTTCCTTGTAGTTTCTGGTAGTTCTCTTTGAGCTCAGAGAGCTCAGTGAGTTTCCTGATGACCATTGCTTTGAACTCAGTATCTGATAGTTGACTTGCCTCTTTTTCGGTTAGTATTCTTTCTGAGACTTCCTCCTTTCCTTTCATTTGGGAATTGTTTCTTTGTCTTCCCATTGTTTGTGAGGCTCTTCTTGTTGGCCTCTGCGTCTTAAATTGCTTTGTTCTGACTCCCTGGATTTATGATATGAACTTCTATGGTAGAATGCCAATGGGATTCGGTGGTGCTGTCTCCTTACTCTCCTGTGCTCACTGGTCTTGAGCTGACGTTTATGTGTTTAACACGGTCTAACTCTAGTCTTTTCAGCACTCCAGGTTTTGTTGTCTCACCTGTGGGAAAAAGAGAAAGGGGGGGCAAAAGAAAAGAAAAAAAAAAAACACACACACACACACACACAAAACAAACCAAAACAAAGATGGGAAGGAGGGAAAAAGGAAATAGGAAAGGAGGAAAGGAAGGAAGGAGGGAAGAAGGAATAAAGAAAGATCGGAGGCAAGATAAGAAGGAATTTTAGCAAAAATTAAAACATAGAAATAGATAAAAGAAGGCAGGAAGAAGACATAAAAATGGTAAAGGATGGGAGGAAGAAGGAATGAAAAAAAAGAAAAAAAGAGAGAGGAAGAAGGAATTCAGGGGGAAAGGAAAAAAAAGAAAAAGGATAAAAAAAAAAAAAAATCTTCTGTTGGCTTTAAACCGGTCAGGTTATTTCTGCTGGTGT
Source organism: Desmodus rotundus (assembly GCF_022682495.2). Taxonomy (NCBI): domain Eukaryota; kingdom Metazoa; phylum Chordata; class Mammalia; order Chiroptera; family Phyllostomidae; genus Desmodus; species Desmodus rotundus. The sequence goes on from NC_071392.1 coordinate 34,059,620, forward strand.
CCTGTCTGTGCAACGGGAGGTGGTGGTTGGAAGGATTGGTTTCACTTTTCTCTCATCCTGGGTCACACTCTTCGCTGTTTTGTAGGTGTGGTCCCTGGCAGTCAATCAGTCCCTTGATCAGCCAATCCAGCCGCTTTGGCTTGTGACGCGTGCGTGCGCAGCAGGGGAATCCAGCCGCTTTGGGTCTGTGACGTTATTTTGTGCCCTGAGCGCGCAGCCGGCTGACCAATCGAGCCGCCAGGGCTTGGAACGCTGGCGCGCAGGTGGCGGATTCAGCCGCCTTGGGGTTAGGACACTCGCCAGCAGCTTTGTATTTGGAAAACAGGCACCCAGCCGGCCCTGTGCTTGGTGAGCGCGAGCAGCCCGCTGAGCCACCGGCTCTGTGCTTGGGGGCCGATCCAGCCGCCCTGGGCTTGAGTCTCTCAGGCGGGCGGGGCCGCCCTGGGACTGAATCACGCGGCACTCGGTTCCGAGGTTTTGGGCCTGTGGGTGGAGCAGCTAGTCTCTGCTCCAAATTATCTCGGAGGTTTCAGGTGTGGGCGCCCCTCCGGGGTTTCAAGTGTGGGTCCCGTTCGCTAATCTGCTCGCGCGCGCGACCGGACCTCAGGTGAGCGTAGCAGTCCAGGTGAGCTCCTTTTTATAGGGGCAAAAATTATTTTTAAAAATTGGCAAGAATGGTGTCATGTGGAGGAAGAATCTTACGTAAAAGGGTTCATCTACCTTTATGCACTCATAAGGGGCCCCCAGCTGGCAATGCTCTATAAAGTCTCCTGCTGCCTTTGATCAAAGTCAGTGTTAGATATCAAACACTGAAGTTACATGTCCCCCTTTTTCTCCCTGGTATAATCCATCACTGGGGATATGATATGAAATGAAATGAAATAGCCCTGGCTAGTGTGGCTCAGTTGGTTGGAGCATTACCTCATAGATCTAAAGGTTATGAGTTCAATTACTGGTCAGGGCCTGTATGAGAAGGCAATCAGTTGATGTTTCTTTCCCTCTCTCTCTCTTTCTCCCCCTCTCTCTCCCTCTCTCTCTCTCTCTCCCCCTCTTTGTCCCTCTCTCTCTCTCTCTCTCTCTCCCACTCTTTGTCACTCTCTCTCCCTCTCTCTCTCTCCCTCTTTATTTCTAAAAGCAATGAAAAAAAGTCCTCAGGTGAGGATAAAAATAATAATAATAAAAATAAAATAATGTTACTCTGGACATGGTAAATGTATATGCTCCCTCTCCTAGCATACTATAAAGGGTAAGTAAACAAGGGAAAAATTGTAAAACTAGTGTCTTAAGGTCTTAAAGTTTATGCTCTTTGTTGAATAGGTAAAGAGAAGAAAATCTAGAAGAATACCTTGGTTAAAAAAAAAAAACCTCTTATTATAAGCTGAATAAAGAGCTAGGTGTTTGAAAGAAATAGTGAATATCAAAAACCCATGATACATTTCAAAGTGAGTAAAAAGACTTTGTAACAGAACAGAGTTGAGGCATAACTTTTAGGAAACATAAAAAGGTAAAAACCAAGGATGTTTGCCTATGAGATAACACAAAAAATACTGAGACATAGGTGGGATATTTTTGAAAGAAAAATAAAGAAAATAATAGTTAAAATATTGACATTTAAAATTTGAAAGCATAGGGGTACATCCAAGAAGAAGAGTTGTAAAGAAGAATAAAATTTGGGAATTTCTATAAAGAGAAAGTACTGGAATGGGGGAAAAGGTACAGGGAAAAAGAAGCATAAATTGTAGGTACAAAACAGACAGGGGGAGGTTAGAACAGTATAGGACATGGAGAAACCAAAGAATTTATACGTACGACCCATGGACATGAACTAAGGAGGGGGAATGATGGTTGGAGGGGGCGTACAGGATAGAGGAGAATAAAGGGGAGAAAAAATGGGACAACTGTAATAGCATAATCAGTCAAATATATTTAAAAAAAAGGAAATGCTGGAATGGAAACTCAGTTTTTTCCTTCTTTGTTAACCCCAACAAGTTAGCTGTATCTGTCTTGAGCCTTAGATTTAGAAGGAGTAGAAATCACAGTTGGACTCAGCACAAAAGACTCCATAGCCAATCATCAATATCAATCATTCAATTTGGAGGCAAGAGTGACATTAAGAGCCACCCACCTGCCCCACAAAAGAGAAACACAGATGGTACTGAGCTAATTGGGCAGGGATCAAGGATGTAGAATGAGAGAAAATCTACATGATGAGATTTTCTGTGCCTCAGTGTTGCCCAGAGTTGGCTGTGAGAAGAAACTGGGCTAGGTCACCAATAGAGATTTAGGGGGAAATTCCATGAGGTACAAAGTCATAGAAACCAAGGGAGGAGAGGAGGCCATAAAAGAGGCTGTAGCCAACATAATTACATTCTGAAAAGCAATAAGATGAATAAAGGTGAGAACAGTCCCCAGACTGGGCAATGACAAGTTTCTGTGCACCTTGGGGAAGATTGTATTGTTTCAGGGAGTAATAAAGTGAATAGCAGTGACAAATTACAGTCAATTTTTATGTACCACACAATTAAAAAATTATTAAGTCACCTCTCGGCCTCCGTTTTCTGGGATAATTTATCACTAGGTATTATTAAAACCAGATAGTTAGTTTGGATAACATAAATTTTATGGAGGAAAAGATACTCTAAGGTTTAATTTTTAAAAATTGAATGAGAGTGTTTTCTGACCTTGTTTAAAAATTGTGGTTTAGAGCTCACATGAATGCAATTTTAAGATATGGTATTATTAAATGTTTATTCCAAAAATTAACTTAAATTCCCATTAAATTAAGAAAACCAAATCCTATAGAAGTTTCTTACACAGGAATACCTCATTTTATTGTGCTTTTTTCCTTTAATTGCGCTTCACAGATACTGAGCTTTTAACAAATGGAAGGCCTGTGGCAACCTTGCCTTGAGCCAGTCTATTGGAGCAATGTTTCCAGCACTCTCTGTTCACTTCCTGTTGCTGTGCCACACTTCCGGAATTCTCACAGTATTTAAAACATATTCATCACTATTTTATTTGTTACGGTGGTCCGTGTTCAGTGATCTTTGAGCACTGTTAGGATTATTTAGGGCTTTGCCCTAAAGCATGTCCATATAAGACAGCCAACTTAATTGATCGCTGTGCGTGTTGTAACTGCTGCACTGACCAGCTGTCTCCCCCTCTCTTCTCCTCTCCTCAGGACTCCCTCCCCCCGAGACACAACAATATTGTAATTAGGCCAGTTAACATCCTTACAATGGTCTCTAAGTGTTCAAATGACAGGAAAAGTTACATGTCTCTCACTTTAAGTCAGAGGTAGATATGATTAAGGGCAGTGAGGAAGGCACGTTGAAAGCTGAGACAGGATGAAAGCTAGGCATCTTGCACTAAACAGTTTAGACAAGTTGTGAATGCAAAAAGAAAGTTCTTGAAGGAAATTAAAAGTGATATTCCAGTGAACACACAAATAAGAAAGTGAAACAGCCCCACTGCTGATACAAAGTTTTAGTGGTCTGGGTAGAAGATCAAACCAACCACAATGTTCTCTTAAAGTCAAACACTAAGCCAGACCAAGGCCCTGACTCTCTTCAATTCTATGAAAGCTGAGAGAGATGAGGAAGCTACAGAGTAAACGCCTGAAACTAGCAGAGGCTGGTTTACGAGATTTAAGGAAAGAAGCCATCTACATAAAATAAAGTGCAAGGTAAAGCAAGTGATGATGTAGAAACTACAGCAATTTATACAGAAGATCTAGCTAAAGATAATTAATGAAGGTGGTTACACTAAACAACAGATTTTCAGTGTAAATGAACAGCCTTATAATGGAAGAAGATGTTATTTAGAACTTTCATAGTTAGAGAGAAGTCAGTGCTTGGCTTCAAAGCTTCAAAGAACAGGCTGACCCTCTTGTTAGAGGCTAATGCAGCTGGTGACTGAGTTGAAGCCAATGTTCATTTACTATTTTGAAAATCCTAGGGCCCTTAAGAAATGCCTAATCTATTCTCCTGTGCTCTATAAATGGAACAACAAAGCCTGTTTACTATATAGTCTGTTACATGTTTTAAGCCAACTATTGAGGCCTGTTGCTCAGAAAAAGAGATTTCTTCAAAAATAATACTGCTCAGTGACAATATACCTGGCCATCCAAGAGGTGTGACAAAGATGTACAATGAAATTAATGTTGCTTTCAGGCCTACTAACACACCTCCACTCTGTAGACCATGGATCAAGGAATAACTCAAATTTTCAAGTCTTATTATTTAAGAAACATATTGCATAAACATGTTGCCATAGACAGTGATTTGTCTGATGGATCTAGGAGAGTCCACTGAAAACCTTCTAGAAAGGATTCAACATTGTAGATGCCATTAAAAATACTTGTGATTCATGGGAAGAGGTCAAAGAATCAATATTAACAGTAGTTTGAAAGACATTGATTCCAATGCTCATAGATAACTTTGAGGGGTTCAAGACTTTGGTGGAGGAAGTAACTGCAGATGTGGTAGAAATCACAAAAGAACTGGAATTAGCAGTGGAGCCTGAAGATGTGACTGAATTATTGTATTCTTGTGATAAAACTTGAATGGGTAAATTGCTTCTCATGGATGAGCAAAGAAAGTGGCTTCTTGAGATGGAATCTACTACTGGTGAAAACGCTATGAAGATTGAAATAACAGCAAAGGACTGAGAATATTGTGCAAACCCAGTTGATAAAGCAGGGTTAGAGAGGATTGATTTGAATATTGAAAGAAGTTCTACTATGGGTAAAATGCTAACAGCATTGCACGTTATGAAGAGAAATTGTTCGTGAAAGGAAGAGTCAGTTGATAAAGTAAACTTCATTATTGTATTATTTTAAGAAATTTCCGGTCACCCCAACCTTCAGCAACCACCAGCTAAAAGATTATGACTAGCTAAAGGTTCAGATGATGTTTAGCTATTTTTAGCAATTAGGTATTTTTAATCAAGGTATATACATTTAAAAAATATTCTATTGCACCTTAATAGAATATAGTATAGCATAAACATAACTTTTATATGCACTGAAAAAGCAAAATATTTGTATGACTCAGTTTAATGTGATCACTTATAAGGGCAGTCTGGAATGAAACCTGCAATAACTCCCAGATATGCCTGTAACACAGTCACCATTACACAGAATCTGACGTGTCCTTAAACTCTTTAATTAGTTAATAAATATCTCTTTACTCGAGGTAGACAGAGTAGGGGCACTATTGAGAGCATGTTTTATTGTGCTCAAGGTATATAACTTTAGTTTTCTCTCCTGTAAATTGTGGAGCAAAAGAAAAGAATACATGTAGGAAGATGTACAGGTCCCCCACCTGTTTGGCTTACAAAGGCATCTGTCTAAAAATAAGTCATTTGGGAAAAGAAGCCCTCATTTCCTCTCTCGGGATGTCGAGGTGTCTGTTGGGATATCCTCATTAAATTAAGAAATGGAAGTTGCCAGAACCCTCTGGCCCTTTAACACCACTGACATTCTGACTCACCAGGTCGCCGTGGCAATGAGATAGAATACAAGGCACACTGGCAGTTGGAACAGTGATGGAGGACAAGCAGGATCTCGTGGGCAGGTCAAAGAAAGAAGCACTTGAAGAAAGGAAAATGTTAAGTTGATCTGGAGGAAAGAAAAAGTTTGTAAGTTAAATGTAAAGGAACTTTTTATTTGACCCCCAAGAATGAGCCATTTCTGAGGTTTGTTGATAGAAGAAAAAACAAAGAATCAAAACTAGTTCCTTCCAAGGTTTACTATTATTATCCAGTCAACATTATTAACTTTCAGTGTAATGAATGAAGGGGAAATAAGTCAATAAGGACCTAAGAGATGCCCAGATTTAAAAAATATTATTGGCGAGTATTACAAAAGAAATTGGGAAATTACAGAAAATACCACTTTTTAAAAAAATGACAAATTAAGGACAATCTGTAATCACTATTATGTAAATGAAAAAATGTTTTAATGTGATGCCAAAGCTACTGTCAGTGACTGTCAGCAGATATATTCTCTCTCTTTATACATATATATATACACATACATATATACATAGATAGATGATGATGTAGATGATATAAATATAGATATAGTCTGGCACAAATAGTGCTCCCTTTATTACAAAATCTTTTATTATAAAATCATAAGCATGCAATTCTGTAACACAGCAATATCTCACTCAAGCACACCATATGACATTTTAGGTGAAATGTTCAAAGTAAAATTATAAATTATTACACCCATATTATTACCCTACCAACAACACACAAGTAGGCGTTACTTCTTGACACCAGTGTGTGTGTGTGTGTGTGTGTAAAACATATATACTCTATATAGCTATATACAGATACATCCATCTCCATCTCAATCTCCCTGTGTGTATGTGCACACATAATTCAAGGATGGAATGTTGAGAAAAAATGGACTATAAATTGAAGAGGAAAATAATAATGTAAACAAAAACAGAGTGAGCTTCTCCAGATCAAGTTCTCTCTTCTTCCCACTCCCCAGTTCATTGCAGTTTTATCCTAGGATGCAAGCGTTAGTTATTTCATTGTAAACACACACGCACACACCAAAATCTTCATTATTTGAGTCTTAACATTCACTTTCATTTTGAGGGCATTGTTTATTGATAACACTGGGAAGGGATTTTGCTACTTAGTAGCATTTGACAAACTGAGTAAACTCTTTTTCTTTTTGTCAGAAAAAATAAAAATAAGAGTTCATCACTGAAGAGGTATCCTTATGATGTAAATACTGTAATAAGCTAAAAATTGGAATCTTCCGGAAGAATAATTAGGACTCATCATGTCTTTCTCAGTCAAAACCCGAAAGGTCAACAAAAGATCTTCTCCATTGGAATCTCTTCTACCACAAGTCCCACGAAGCAATTACTTGCATTTTCAGGAAGAGAAGCAAAGACTGCAGCTAAAGAAATTCCTTCTCGACAGGATGTTTCTAGTGGCCAAGACAAGAGCCAACGTAGAAAAAAAAGATATTACGGAATACTATGAACAAGTGTTCCAGTCAATTTCGAGACATCACTTAGAAGAAGCAGTAACAGGATTATTGCTCATATACCCTACTTCCATTCTGCATGTCCTCGAGTCCTCCAACGGTGCTCTGCATCAAATTCTCTTAGATTATCTCAACCGTAAGAGGGATGAAACAGAATTTTTTATCGAAGGCATAAAAATTATAGTAGTGTCCCATAACATCCCAACGAGGGTCTTCCTGCAATGGCAGGTTTCAGTAATAAAAGTGCCAGTCATGTATCTGGATGACGTGACACAGTCACAGTCCCTGAAAGAGGTCGTCACAGAGTTTCTCACCCAGACTCATAAACTAGCACTGTACCTTTTTAAGACTGTTAAAGTGGGCACGAAAGCACCAGGCGATAACTTGCACCAGGTTGCAGCTGAATTACTCCCCCCACAACAAATAATAAAGTACTTGTACAAATCTGAAGAATTCATGGACCCAGAAACGTTCCTGAACATGTACAGTAAACCCATGCACGTCACTTTGGATTCTGAGGTGGTGTGGCCCGCGCCTTCCCATTTCTAGGACTGGACGAGATGGTGCAGGAGATGTGGTCAACTCTCCCAAGGAATTTATGCTACTTAAACAGAAGGAAAATATTTCTGAAGTACTCATCTCTTTACACAAGAAACACCACTATATACACAAAGGTTATATACTAATTTTTACAGAGTATGTCGAGCTAAACTTGAAAATTTATCTCTTCTGCTATTAAGTTCAATATGTTATTTGAAGAGTTGGAACAGTTTAATAAGTTCTCAAATGTTAATATCATTTTGATGGAATGACTTAATTTATTAAAGAGAACTATGGATGAAAAAGGTCAGATACTTAATTCAGATTCTCCTTCACTCTCAAAACAGTCAACGAGCAGCTGCCACCACACGGAAACAAATTTTAGGAAAGACCATTTTGTTCTGGGAGCACAAAATTTAGGGCAAAAATACAATACCACCCTTGAGTTGCTTGTAGTCTAAAGCTTGAGGCAAGTATGTGTAAAAGTAAATAGATATAATATGATATGATGATATGGAATGTAATATATGATCAATATTATAGTAGCAGTACACAAGAAAGTCTTTAAGAGCACCAACAAAGGAGTAATCTCTATATGATTCCTGATTCAGAAAACAAACCCTAAACTTTGGAAACAGTTCAAAGCTCACCTATTCTGGAGTATAAATCAAGAATATTGAGACCATGATAAAGCTAAAGAACACAACATCTTTTTCGAAATGACCAGAAAATATATTGTCAGAAGGCACTGTACTCTTTCTGCAAAATCTTTTACTGAGCACCTTCCACGTGACACGTTTGCCAGGTGCTGGGGGTATGGTGGGGCGTGAACAGCTCATGTTCACCACTAGAGCATTTCTAAGTAGTCCACACAAGATCAACAAATTGGTTATTTTTTTTCAGTTACTTCCTATAAAGCAATGAATTATATGCAATTTCTGTATGACATATTTCAAGTTGATCTCTCCCTTCCTTTGCCCCAGATTAATGCTTTTTTGCATTACTTAAAATTTTATAGTTTTTTTAAAAACCAAATAAAATTCATGTTTTCACTACTTCAATGATGCTTATGCCAAATTACTTCAATATCTTAAAACACTGGTTTAATGGAGAAAATTGCTTTTTTAGTTTCACTTTTTATTTATTTGAGTTTCAGTGTCTTTAAGGAAAAAAACCCCCACAATCTCAGTATGCACCTCAAATTTCTCATACACAGATAATTTTTCACCATTTGTTCCATATAAGAATTAAATTTCAGAAAAGGCCATTTATGCTTTTAAATGTTATAATATAGATTTAGATACAGAATGGCATTTTCACTTTTAGCTGAACTTGAAGTTCCATTTAAATTTAGTGACAGAAAGAGTATATTTTAGATTAAGTGATAAGTAATTCTTTTGGTTAAGAAAGAGTATATAATTTACAAACATCAAGTTAAGAAATATTAAATACCAAATGTTAGTCAGCAATGTGTTATTCTCTCTTTGAACTGTAAAAAAAGACACAGGGACACATTGAAAGTAAACATGTAGTGACAAAATGAGTGGAGATAAGAGTAAATGCTCTCCAGGTAGAAGAGAGGGAGGTGTGGTGCGGGGGGAGAGAGAGAGAGAGGGAGGGAGAGAGAACACTGAAGAAGCAAACTTTGGTCTAGGCTTTTAAAGGATGTGAGGTGAAGTTTGGAGGGCAGATGATGATATTTAAGAAAACAGAGAATGACCAGAAACAAGAAGGAGAAAATGAACAATAAATGTTTATTGGACCAGACAGAATCCCTTTAGCAGGGTAAATTTTGTTTGGGAATAGTATTTTCTAGAGTTAGCTAGTGTAGTTTATAAATAAAATTATGCATTTAAGCAAAAAAAAATATGGCAGGTTATATTTTCCAACACAGGCCACTGTGATATATATTGTCCCGCATGCTCTTCTCCCAGGATGACCTTCACGTTCCCCCATCACATGGTGGCTTCTATGTCTCTTGCCCTTGAATTCAGACTGACATTTGTGACCGCCTCAACCAATAGAATACAACAGCTGTGATCCATGTGGCCTCAAAGACTAGATCACAAAAATGCCACACACTTTGCCTGGATCACTTAAAGGCTAGCTCTTGGAACCTAAACAACCTCGTGTCAGCAATGCAAGCAGTTTTCCAGATGACATCCCCCGGTGAGGCCACAGCTAAAAGCCAGTTGCACCTCTAGACAGGAGAATGAGCCAGACTCCAGACTCCAGCCTCCCAGTCAACCTGGATTTCAAGACAGACCAGTTGACACTGTGGGAAGTAGTCAAGTGGAGAAGCTGGTCCCACCAACCCTTGTCCGATTTACAGATTTGTGAATAACAGTGATTGCTGTTGTCTCAAGCCACTAAGTTTTGGAGGGATGATAATCAGCAGTCTGGGACAATAATATATACTCTTATATAACAGAAATAATATCACATACATAAGTAACAGGAATAATATTATACATAATGTTTAATCATGTATGTACTATCATATATAATAATTATACATGCAATTTCATATCATTCATTTCCTCACCTGTGAAACTAGTATACACTAAACACCTTCTAGTAGATACTTACTTGGGGGCCGAGCACTGTGCTGGTCAAAAGCGCACAAGCAACAGTAAGGAGTGTGTCCTCCACACTGCCTAGCATACGCCTTTCATTAGTCTATAATCCTTTCTGGTGAGAAAAATATTAATAGAAAATTAATTCAGTAACCCAGGATAAAAACAGTAAAAATGAGTCATTTTGGAAGAAGTTATAGAAAATCGCTAAATGATAACATCACTGATTTAGTATACAGTTATTTTACACTTAAAGAATTAATGAAGTGTCAACTTTGAAAAAACTGGAAAATAAACACAAAGTGACTCTAAATAAATTCAGCTACTTGTGTTATTTATTTATTTTAGAATGAGTTTATTGAAATGAAAGTTGCCCTCCCTAGCAGTCACCGTAGGAGGGCTGATTCTTGTTCCTGCGACATCATTGCTGAAAACATTTTGTGACTCTTTTATTGCACATAAAGAGGCTTATAAATCAAAGGGAGATTAAATATTTTAGTAACATCTAGTGTTTTGATCCCCCCAAAATGTATATTTCATCTTGATTTGACTTAATATTCAATCTTTATTCATAGATTCATTTGTTTTTAAATATTGCCCTCACTGTCATCGGAAGATTTTCTGCCACTAACATATTAAAAGGGTGTGTGTGGTACAGCCTCTAAGGGGAAACATAGATATGTTTTCAGTAGCGGTGGCATTATTGAGATTTCTACATAGCTCACTAATGTTATGTCTTGAAAGGGAACAATACTCACTTAGCGGTGTGGAAAGACTTGCTAAAATGCAGAAATATTACATTTATACCCTACAAAAACAATTCGATTTGAGCAAATCCAGAAAAGGGATTCAGTAAACCTTGGGAAGACTCATAAGGTAATTCTCAATCCAAGGAGAATCACAACTTCCTCACAAGAAAACTTTACATAAAACCAGAGTACAAAAGTTAACCCAAACAGAAAAGGAGTATTTTAACACTGAACGTATAGCATTCAATATTTATATACCCATGAATATAAAATGCAAACAATGAATATTTAATGAACATGTTGCACTTAAAGGGTGTGACCTGCACTATGCTAATCCTTCTGTTTTGATATGGATGTCTTTACAATAGACTGACATGTGGATGGGTTCATGCTTGTTTCACAGTCTCCAAAGATTTTCAGAAAGGTTATAGTCTTCTTGAAAGATAACTGAAATGATGTTATTTGGAAGGAAAATCCTTCTCAGGGTAAATTTTAAAACTCGACTGCCTTCATTTTAATTAAAGAGGCATTTGAATTTCTTCAAATGGAGAAGTATCGGTGAACACAAAAACAGTTTTACATTTAGTGACTTTATCGTAACTTTAGCAACACAAAACTACTTTTCAATTCAGTTAAAACTGTCTCTAGTTGTCAAATGCTCTCAGTTTCCATGAGAAAGTAGAAATGAGACAGCTTATCACCAACTGCACATGACAACTATTTTATGTTGTAATAAATTACTTAATGTGGCATTAGAGTTCTCCCCCTTGTGGTCAATTAGGTAAATTTCCAGGTTATCTGCTGATAGAATTTAACATAATACAGTCCACACATAGTTTTTAAAGAAAATACAAAGAAATCCTCCAAAAGTAACTTTCAAATATCTGTTCTACTCCCTGTGTTTTGCAGATAAAGATCTTGAGAGCCAAAGACATGAAGTCTTTTGCCGACAGTAAAAGCAGAGTTAGTAACAGCTGTCCCCTCTTGCTACCTCATCAATTTAAATAATTAATGTGGTCACGGTTAGGGGTCTGGATTTAACTCTAAATGTTGTCTTCATTACTGCATCACACCCAACCGAGCGCCAGTCCTCACCCAGTGCCTTCTCGAGGCGTCCCACTGGATTGGCACAGTGACCTCTGTCTCCAAGTGCTCAACAAGGAAAGCGTCATTCCTGCCACCACTATGCCTGCAATCTGCCCCCCACCCCAAACACAGGCACTCCCCGTTACTGTAAAACAGACCACTCTCCACACAGTTGCCAAGTCGACATCTGGACGTTGTCGTCATTTCCTCCCTTCCTTTTTGTCCCTGACAGGCAATCAACCCAGGCCCACCCATCTTCCACACTAAGTATTTGTAGTGCCTGGCCTTCCTTCTGTGCCCTCCTGAGAGATCTCCCCAGCTCCAGTCTCCTCTTCCTCCTCTCTCTCTTTCTAGTCCACACAATATTTCTATCAAAGGTAAAAGCAGTACAGCCCAAGGTTTAAGAGAGCCCCCTCCTATATGAAATTGCTGCATGGAAGCCTGGTTCTGTAACTTCATGTACAGATGTAATTTGTTTCTTCCCCTTTCTGCCCCTGTTTCCTCATCTACAAAATGGAGGTGATAGCAACGTCCATATTACAGAATTAGTTATGGACATTGCATGAAATAAGGGTATAAAGATCCTGTTATACAGTAAGCACTCAATAAATGTTATTTCCCTGATGAAAATTTTTCAGTGGCTTGTATTTCAACTCCAGGATAAAAAGCAAACTTCTATCATGATCTGTAAGGTCGACTCTCTGATCCTTGTTCACTCAGCTAAGCATCCTCATCCTTCTCGTCCTCTTTCCTCACACTTGCCTGAACTGTTTCCCCATCTTCCCATGCACTTTGCCTTTAACTTCCTTCCTCACTTCTCTCAGAAAAATTCTGCTTTTATCAGTCAAATCACATTTCCTCAGTGAATCTGGGCGAATTCAAGAAACCCTTCCTGCCCTCCTTGTGCGCGGCAGGCAACCACATTGTAGCGATTCCCCGCCCTCCTGCTGCTGTTTACTCTCCCGCTTGCTCCCCTGCCAGCAACTTGTAAGCAACTGCCATGGGGTCTTGTTGTTGTTGTCGTTGTTATAGCTTTAGTGCTTTATTTTAAACAAAAATTATTTAAAATACCTAAGAAGTTCTCTATAAGGTTAATTTTATTTTTATCAAAATGGTTGTGAAATTTCAGTATCACATGAATATCTCATAAAAATGTTGCTATATGGTTAACTAGGTTTGGGCATTTGTCCATGAAGCTTTTTAAAATAGCAAGTCAAAATATAATGGTTTCACCTTATCTGAAATCTTCAGTTTTTCACCCATAATAATTTCTTCCACTCTAATGTGGAAGGATACCAAGAATGCCTTCTGGAAGTGATTCAGCTGAACTTTTGTATTTATATATTTCTATTCCCTGAGCCAAGTATAGGAGCTCATTTCCAATTCATTGGATTAAAAATACTCTTTCCTGTTGGAGCATCTGAGCAAACTACTAGTAAGATACATAAACCTTATTCCATATATTTAAGATGCTTTCTTTACGTTCTTTGAGTCCTTGTTTTATTAGCAACACTTATCTGTTCTTTAAGATAGGTGCTTGATAAGACTAATAGTTATCTATTATCTATATTTGCCTAGGTTATTATAATAGCATACATTTGATTATATTTTAATTATATAGTTCACATTTCTGATGTTTTTAAAATACCAAAACACTTTTAAAGACACTAGATAAAAATAGTGTATTAAATGTAAAGCTTTGATTTATAGAGGAAGAAATGAATGTGTTAGTATTGAACATATTTACATTTTTTCCGAAATTCACTCCAGCGTAATGACCTCCTCAGGGATCTCTCTCACTCAAACTTCTTTCTGCCTCTTTCTTTTCTCAGTTTATCCTATACGTTGCTTTTTGAAAGCAAAAATGAAAGACTACTCTACAACCAGCTTAATTTTATCATAAATTAAAAACTATACACCTTGTAATATTTTAATTCTTTGATTTTTCACATTCTATCTTATGCAGTGACAATTCTGAAGCATATACTCTGTTGCAACCAAAATGAAAATGAAAATAATGGACAAAACACTGAGTTGAAATGAATGACCTTTGTTATGTTCTTTCTCTATTACTAACTCATTTGCACTTAAACAACTAATTTATTTCTTCGTGGAACTTTGCTCATCTATCTCATAGAATGTATGAACATCGCTAAAAAAGTCCAGGAGGCTCTCGAACTGTTATCCAAAAATATTTCTGAAAGCAAAGACCGTGCTTTTTTACAATGAGGCAGACAGAGGATAGGATGAAGGTGTTTTATTTAAAATTTTAAGTCTAATGTCTAAATTAATGACTAAACCGCCCTAGCAGGGAGTAGTTGTGGGCAATATCAACATTTTCATTTTTTAAAAAAGGAACAATCCTGGTTGCATCTATTAGATGTCCTAATCTAACAGGACATGTATACGTATATGTATATATACCAGATTAGGACCTGTATACTAATCTAATCTAATCTAACAGGACATGTATACGTATATGTATATATACTAATTAGGACCTGTATACTAATCTAATCTAATCTAACAGGACATGTATACGTATATGTATATATACCAGATTAGGACATCTAAAAAACAAGTTTGAGAGTCAGAAGAAACAGCTAGACCAAGGCATTTTCTTCATGCCCTGACTGAGAGCCACTGAAGACTTAAGCCGGGCATGATCAGATTGTTTTGACTGCCGAGTGGAGAAGGACCGGGTAGCAGGCACGTTCGTGCAGATAGGCTCCTTGGTAAGCTGTTAGGAATCTTCTGTCAGGAGACGGTAATAGCTCGAACTAGATTTGTGACTGTGGGAATGGATTAAGGGGACCAATTTGAGAGAGAATCAGGAGGTAAATAAGCCTAGGTTATGAGGGAGAAAACGGTATCAAATATATTAGGTTTCCAGTTTTTCCAACAAGATGGTGCCATTTCTAAGGTAGGAAATATACAAGCAGTACAAAGTTCATAGGGGAAGATTATACTTTTTAATTATTGATATATTATACCTACATCAAATTGGAACAATTTTTGTTTGATATTTCTACCAGCAATCCCTTTGGAGAGGTATAGAGCACACACTATATTAAATCTCATACTTTGCTGATACGGCTAAGTAATAATATGTATTTTCTAACATCAGTAACTTCTAAGGAAGAAAATTGAAAGAAAACAGTGATATAAATTAAAATACATTCAGCTGAAAGAGAAATTATCCCAAAGATTATCTTTAGTCTGGTATTCACCACAGCTCCCCTTAATTTTATGCCTACATTCAGTGGAACCAAAAATGAGATAAGAAGGACTTACTGAGCTTCATTCCTTCTCTTAGTCAAGTAAAAGTCATTCTAAACTTATTTATTGCCTCTTATATTGATAGTCATATGTCAGGGGTCACATAAGCCACAAACACAGAAAAGGCTCCATACGGCCCCTGCCAGTTTATTGGCATTATCATTTATTCCCTTTGCAATGAAAATTCAGATAAAGAGGCATCTTTTGTCATTATATTGAAATGGCTTACTCCTGTTTCTCTCAGTTAGTTATGGGACCACATGACTACGCTGAATGCTTTTCTCTCTCTGCATTTAGTCATTCTGCAAGTATGAAGGGAAAAATTGTGACAGGCGCTTTGTCAAGCATGGGGGCTCGGGGTGCAATGCAGTCATGAGAAATAAGCATGATTTCTACCGTAGAGAGTATGCAATCTCTTGTCTCTCTCTACCCCAAACACATAAAAGAAAATTAAACAATTAAAGGGCTGTCATTATCACGCATATACAAGTTGCAATGGTTTCCTAACTTCACCCAGTTTAGAGGACTAGGGGCTGCCTCTGAGGGAAAGAAGATAAAAGGATTTCTGAAAGTTAAATAGAAGTGAGCCAAATGAAAGGCAGGGAGTAGGAGGAAGTGTTCCTGGCAGAGGGTATGTACATATATATCCTCCAGCAGAGGGATATTCTGAAACCTAAAGGCAAGGAGAGTCATACCATGAGGGAAGAACTGAAAGAATTTCAACAAGGCAGTGCTCAAAATACAGGGGGAAACTATAAGAGAAGAAATGATATAGTTAGGCATGGGACCAGATGATTAAAGACAGACACTTAAAGCTACTTAAGTACCATGACTTCATATCCAGTATCTGGGGCAGAGTTGTGTTTTAATCAGAGAAATGCCGTAAGTAGATACACACTGTGAAGGACCACTTTGCATTGGGGAGAGGAGATCGGAGGAGAACTAGGTAACTAGACTGGACAGACACACCAGTTAGGAGGCTATTACAGTCATCAGGGAAAGAGATGCTAGGAAGTCTGTACAAAAATGAGAGCAAGAATAGAACGAGGTGGCAAAAATATGTCAGATATCTTGGTGTTTGAAAGTAGAGAATGGGAAGAAGAGGAGGGAGTCAAGGATGAAAACATCAGCCAGGTAATCCTGGAAGACAGCAGGCTGTGGTTGCTCATGGCCCAAGGGGAAAAGAAGTCTACCCAGTCTGAAGTGGCAGAGATATGGTCTTGTAACTTAAGGGTCCTCAAGTGACTGTACAGTTCTGGAAAAGAATGGTTACTCAATAACCTTTGTTTAGATAAATAATTGCACTGATCTCTAGAAGAAATTTAGTTGTGCAGAAAGTGACTTGATATTTGTGAGCTCTGATGTTACAGTTCAAACTTTGGATAATTCCTTTGGTATCTTCATGGTCAGACTTTTATAGCTGATTGCATATTATGCCATGTGCTTTATTTCCTCTGTGGAACCGCATTGTAAATTTTGCTATGAAATCTGGCCCTTATCGAGATTGCTTCTTTCTTTACCCAGTTGGGGCATGCTAGGAAATTGCAAATTACAATCAAATCTCAATTTTTCCAAACTAATGATTTTAAAGGGCAATAATGCATAGTCCAAAATGATGGTGAATTCATGAACCATTTACCATTTATCTCTGTAATGTATATTCATTAAACTTGACTATAAGCACATCTTATATGGCATTCTTAAAAAATTTATAAAGCATTTCAACTGAAATGACTCAAGGGGACTTGCAAGGTTTTCCAGTGTCTCTATTTTTGTTTCCTACTACAGTCTATTGCTTATAACATCTCTCATGTTTAGATGACTCCTTAAAATAAACAAGCATACTTTTTTTTAGGATGGAAGAGATAATCAAGTTTCATCTACTCCTTACATCATTTCTCCATTATTGCCACCGTTCTTTATAGCTCTGGTTATCTGTCTCTGTCTCCGTGAAAAGTTCCATTCCTAAAAGAGGATAGTATAATGAACCCATATATATATCACCCACCTTCAACAATGATCGGAAACTATTTTTACAATTTACTCTTTATTAAGAAACATGACTATCATCGCTCTGAGATAGTATAGATACAGAAAGCACACAAATGCTGGAACCAGGGGGAGCTTTAGATCTTGTCTATTCTAGTGTAGTCACTCAGTGAGGAAAATGAAGCAAGTAGAGACTTAACAAGGCACAGCCCTGATTGATAGCAAGGCAAGAGCTAGACATCACCCACACCTTTCTTATTCCCGCTGGTGAAACCTAGGCTACATGCCTCCTGCCTTATTCTTGGTACAAAATATTTCTCAAAATTCACACGAGGCCCACTCATGTGTGTCCGTTGCAAAAGATGTTTACTCGGGGTGTTGTGCCACGGCAGAGAAGCTGGACACCGGCAGCTTACAGGTGGACACATTCTGCTAACAGAAGCACCATTTATTATCTCTGGCACTGCCTGGGTCTTCTTGCTAATAGTAACCAAATGATAGTTACATAAGCACAAGTAATTAGTGTACACATAAGAAGAGGTAATGTTTTTCCCTTTTGTATTACAGAAGAGACACCAAAAACTCTCTTTGATAAAGATGACTCCCAGTCAATTAACTAGAATAAAATGCTTGCATAAATAGAATTAAATATGCCTATTTGGAATATAATTATAAATACAGATAGGTAGAGATATCAGTGTATGTATCATGTACATATACGATTCTCTTAACACAAACTAGAAAAGCCAATTAAGATTCATAAAACTGCTCCCAGTCAAGGGGGGAGAAGCTGGGATTTAACTATCAAAGTTGAATAGCACAGTAAAAGAAAAGCTTGTGTAAATAATGCAGATCAATTTCCTCCAATTCCATCCTCCCCACCTCCACTCTGACTCCCGCCTGAGCCCATGCACTGTTCACAGAGCATCTCTTCCCACAGCTTCGTGTGGGGGCCACAGACTGCGTGATGCTGTCACTCTCCCCCACTCAGTCGCAGTCCCTGTCTCTCTCCTCCTCTCCTCCTGCTCTATTATGCGCACACACACTCACAGCACACGGACAGGCCGGACTAGTCATTACAGGCATTATCTGCCAGGAGCAGAGGTAGCCCATTTGTAAGGCAGCAAGTGATGAAGCTGAAGAAACGGAGATGAGCTATCTGGGAATACCAGAGAGAGGAAATCACCTCCGCTCCTGATGATTCCAGTTCCCAGTCCTGAGGCCTGGCAGCATTTTCTTCCCCTGAATCCTTCCAAAAATCAATTCTTCCCTTTTGCTTAAGTCAAAGTGGTTTTTTCTTTTCCCCTCTTGAGGGAACAAACAATTCCTTAGCAGCCTGACAAACATTTTTCAAAGCAACCTACTCAGACATGGCACAGGAAGCTTAGGTTTCACGTTGGAAGATTCGTGTTCAAATCTCATAGATTCTGCTGGCTAACTGTGATTGTGAGAAAGTTATTTAACTTCCACGGGCCTCAGTCCTGTCATCTGTGAATCGAATGAGTACCCAAGTATTAAATAGATAAATCATATATGCAAGTAACCAGCAGCTCAATAAATTCACATTGACTTTGTCAGAGTTAAGCCTATGTTCTGCAAATTCGCAATTTCCATAATGCAGTTATGACAAGAAGCTTTGTGGCACAAATATAAAACGGTTTGAATTCTGGCCAGCAGCCTGGGGGGGCTTAGGGATGTCAGGCCAGTTGGTCAAGCTGCTGATCCCCAATGCTCCTGCAGTAAGGATCCAGGGGTCTAGAGATGCCACAAAATCTCCTGGCAGGTAAAGCACAGAGTGAGTCCTTTGAGGCTTTTGCTGCTACTCTTCACATCCTCTCGAAGATTCTGATCTACCCTTTGATGAATGGTTCAATGCCAATTCAGACAACTGAATCCTGATCAGTTAATTCACCTTTATTAACATGTGATGGAGAAATCCCACTTATAGTCGTTAGTAATAATGTGAACAGTAGACAATCACTCCACCATTGCAATTACATGGTTCAATATACACGTGAAGGGATTTTTTTATTATTATTTCAAAGAACTCAAGTTCTAATAAGATGAGAATGGACTTATGTTGGCTTTCTGGGTGTTGGTTTCTATTATATGTTTCTAACAAGAAATTGGTTGCTTAATCATATGTCCCTCAAGGAATGGGGTATATACAACACTGCCTTGTCACCTGCTATGCATAAACTGATTTTTAATATTCATACCTATGCACAGAATTAGTACAGAAGTGAAACATACATTTTTATTTCCCCTTATGAAGAGAGGTAATTTGGGGTTTTCACCTTGAAAATTATAATGTTATCTGCAATTTATGTGAGATAAGATTTTTAAAGTGTTTGCTTCACTTTTGAATTGTCACGCACTCTTAGTGTCACTAGGTTCTTGGGAAGTGCCTCTATAGTTTTGCATAGTTGTCAATAACAAGGGCTCTTACTGTTAGTTTCTTACTAAAGTCTGAACATTAGTTAATTACAACTGTAATTGACTACTACTGTACATGTGAATATGTTGTTAATTACAACTATACATTGACTACTGTACATATGAATATGTTGTCAAAGTTTTACTATTTTAATTTTGCCATATGTGTAGGTACCCACATTTTATATTTACTTTAACTTCATATTTTCCTCTCGGCCCACTCTAATCCACGAAGGTTGAATACAGGGATAACAGAATACATGGATGGCAAGGCGGCAGTTTCACGGAGAGTCAACTAAGCTGCGGACCCTACCGCACCCAGGTGCTGTCATTCACCTCGATGAGAACACACAGCTCCTCTGCCAGGAATCTCAAAGAAAGATAAATAGACAAGTGAGCCAACGATGACAATGCTATTACATAGCAACAAAGGAATGTGAACATTGTGCTGGCAGCACAGAGCAAGGATAATCCATTTGCAGTAAGGCGGTTTCACACCTGAGCTTTGAAAGCTGCGGGTCCTACATCCAAGCCCCGCCTCTCTGCCGGGCAGCCTCTGTGAAAGCTCAACTCCTCTGCAAAATGGAAGGTAATCGGGCCTACGTCTTAACAAAATTGTTTTACGAATCAAATAATCAGCGTGCAAAAGGCTTGCTCTGGCATGGTATGTCTGACACAGAATGAGCGCTTCCTATCTGTTGTGTGACTGTGAACCGGGCGGTAGGGAGGGGTCCAAAGCGCCAAGGAGGCTTCACAGAGGAGACACACAGGAGTTCCCGGTGAAAAAGGAGGGGACAGAGTACGAGCGAGTCAAAACCTCCCTCAGTCTCTGTGTTACAGTCAAGGGGGTACTGGTGAGCAGACATTGGTTCAACAACTTGATAAGGTCACATGCGCACAACAAACCCTCGAGGCCACACCCCAGGCATTCTGATTCCATCAGGTGCTGTGCGGGGCCTCAAACCTGCAGCTTAACCCTGGTTACGCAGTAACCCACGAAGATGAGCGTGAAAGGCCATTCCAGCTTGATTTTACTGTAAGTAGCTAAGTTGTCACATTTGACATGTAATTTAGCAGTCTTATTTTTCACTTTTATATTCCAGAATCATAAAAAAAGTGACACATATACTCCAAAAGTCCTTCCTATTGATTGCATTTCAATTACCCAACTTGATGGCCTTTCTCTGGAATATTCACAAACTTTTAAGCCCAATTCTTGAAAAATGAACCATAATCAGAAAGATCAGAAATAGCCTCTCCTACGACACTTTTCACACAGGCTTACTTGTTTAAAGTGTGTTTTCCATTCTAGACTGTAAAGTCCACTGGGACAGGCAACATGGGTGCCTTCCTCACGTCGGTAGCTCCACCAGCTAGCACAGTGCCAGACACAGTTAATGAAAAAGGCTTCTGCTGTCAGGACAATAGGAAATGCTTTCAGTCCTTGGCAGGAGATAGGGGTGGTGGGAGAGGCGAAGGACACAGGTGGACTGGAGAAATAGCTATGAGTTAAAATTAGCAAATGTACCCATCAGATGAGCCACTAAAGAAAAAAAAAAAAAAAACCCATCAAGCTTCAACCTGGACCGTGGCCTAAAGAGGATGCCCCCAACCAAAGAAGCACATACTTGTGGAAGATTAATTTCATTTTAGAGGTTATACGTTTGAGATGGGAGAAAATAACCAGTCAGTAGCTACAGACGTGTATGACTGGAAGGTTCCAAGGTGAGGTAGGCAGAATAAATGGCCCCATGGATGCCCATGACTGTATTCTCAGAAAGAGACTTTGCAAATGTGACTAAAACTGAGGCTCTTGAGGGGAGAGGATCCTGGGTTATGTAGTTGGGCCCAATCTAATCACAGGAGAGTTTTTCCAGCTGCAGGGAATCAAAGAGAAGGCAGAACTTGCTGGCTTTGAAAATGGAGATGGGTTAGCCATGAGCCAAAACATGCAGGCAAATTCCAGACACTGAAAGAGGCAAGGAAGTAGTTTCTGCGTTACAGACCCCAGGCAGGAAGGCAGCCATTCCTACATCTCAACTGTAGCCCAGTGAGATCTCTGCAGGACACCTACCTACAAAACTAAAGAATAATAAGTTTGTGTTGTTTAAAGCCACTAAATTTGTGGTAATTTGTCACAGTGGTAATAAGGACCTAAAATACAAGGTCTGGGTAGAACATAATAAATATTTGTACCCACCCTTTAGACTTCTACATAACATATGAAGCCATTTCCTCCCTTAGTTAATGTCCCTCCCTCTTAAATTCCCACAAACTTCCAGTAAGTGGTACGAATGCAGTCCTGGGTATTTCTCTGTTGGCAATCAGTTCTATTCTGAGCATTTCTACCTTCCGCTGGGACTGGGAGCCTGTAAATTGTACTCCCCCAGAGCTGCCTGCCCCTGGTGTCTGCTGAGGTCTGCCCGTGGAAAGCACTGGTGGGAGAGCAGAAGTTAGGAAAAGGAAAGAAGCCGTGATTTTCTGTCTTGTGCTCTGGCTTCAGCTGCCTTGGCAACTGAGTCGGCACTCACGGATTGAGGTAGTGATGGCAGCACTACCAGTTGTAGGTACCAGCCACTCGGGTACTGTAGCACCAGCAAGACAGCAAGCTCTTAAATGCCTGCAGAGCAGAGAAGGGTGGTTTCAGCAGCAGCAGCAGGGCCACCAGGGCAAGGCCTTAGGCTCCAGGTAACTCGGGTTTCCCCTAGCTCTTCAGCCCTAGGGGCTGTAGTGACTTGCTACAGTTACTAATCTCTGGGTAATGGCATCTTCTCTTCTCTCCCTCGGGCTTTTCAACACATTGGTAAAATGAAGTCCTTGCATTGTAGTCCCCCTGCAAAGCTGAGAATGGCTTCTGTTACTATGACTAGACACTGAGACAAATGCCTTTTGCCACATGAAGTGGCAAATGGTAGACACTGACTGAACACTTTCTAAGTCTGTGCTAAGAGCAGAATGTCTGTGTACAAAAGCTTATATCTATACATGGACCTTAAATTTGCTCATAATGTGCAAATATGTATAATATTCACAACTCTTAGTCACGTAATATTTCCTCCTTTCAAATATTTTACTGTGAAAGTAGTTTTTACTGGGGAGAGAAAGTGATGGAGCAGAAAAACAACTGTTTCATTAAAATTTCCAAAGGCAGGGAAAGACATTTAAATATAGTAATCAGATTGCATGCTTATCAGCAGAGACAGTAGCTTCAGATCAAGTATCTATCCCTATAGAAAACAGGAGAAAAATTCCTTCCACATGGCAGCAAGATCATAAAAACAACACAACCACTCAATTTGCTTTGACAAAAAGAAAAAAGAAAAGAAAAGCTCCTCTGAATGTATCGTTGTCTTGAATTAAAGCTGTACCAGGAGAGTAGGTCATAGTGACCGTTCTCATTCTAAAAGCTGTGAAAACGGGGGGTGGCTATTTGCAACGGTGTTAAACGGAATGCTCACTAGCCTCCGTGCCTGCACACCTCTTCCCAAGGAAACAGCTACAGTACGAGAGCAATTTTATAGGGCCATTCAAAAGAGCAACAGTTTCAACGATTTGATATAAAAGTGCTCCGTTCCCAGCCAGTGCTCAGAACATTTTAAAGGGCCAGGGAAACCTGCTTCTCACAGAACGAGCCAACTGCGGCGGCAGTGCCGGTGGGCTGCCTAACATCGTGCGCTCACTACCTGCCAGACGCCATGCGAAGTGCTTAACGTCCATTAGCTCATTCGCTTCTTCTTTTAAATTATATTTTATTGATTATGCTATTACAGTCATCCCAATTTTTTCCCCTTTGTCCCCCTTTACCCAGCACCTCTGACTCCCTCAGGCAATCCCCACACCCTTGTTCATGTCCATGGGTCATGTGTATGTTCTTTGGCTACTCCATTTCCTAACTGTACCTTACATCCCCATGGCTATTCTGTAACTACTTGTTTGTACTTCTTAATCCCCTCACCTCTTCACCCATTCCCCCCCACACACCGCCCATCTGGCAACCGTCAAAATGCTCTCTGTATCCATGATTCCGTCTCTGTTCTTGTTTGCTTAGTTCGTTTTTTAGATTCAATTGTTTGTAGATAGGTATTCATTGCCATTTATTGTTTATAGTTTGGATCTTCTTCTTTTTCTTAAAGAAGTCCCTTTAACATTTTATATAATAATGGTTTGGTCGTGATGAACTCCTTTAGGTCTTACAGCGGCCCTGGAAGGCAAGCCATGCCACCGGTGAACCAGCTGGGGCTCCCAGTGGTGAAGCAGCCACACAGCTAGTCAGAGCTGGAGGGAGAGGTCAAACTAGATCAGGTCAGCTCAACTCGAAAATCAATATGCTTAAGCCCTTCTCTCTCCTGAATACATGAAAAGATTTTGTTCAGGCTCGCATCGAAAAATTGTTGGGGCCGGAGGCGTAAATGCATAAAACAAGGCAAAATATATACATAAACAATCTGTAAAACCCTCCACACATCATGGTTTTTATTAATAAATGTAAAAACATGCCACCTTTGTCACCAAGCAACACTGGAAGGAATTCATTGTTTAGTGGCCATACATGCATTTCAGAGATGGAGACAGGTGCCCAACTGAACAAGTGATTGTTACCTTGAAAACCTGGATCTTCAGTGTTACTATGTTAGTGGTTTCTAATACCTTTGATCAAATTTCCTTAACAAAGACAATGTATTTTTATATTATTGATTAAAAACATTCTTAAAAATCCCCATTTCCTTTTTTTATAGAAATGTTTTATACACTTAAGAGAAAAAAAAAAGACCCTCTTTTGACAAGACCATGCCAGAGTACCCTAAAGTGGCAAAGAAGAATACTTTGCATGAACTTTAAATCAAAATCTGATTCCTGTGCATATATATTTATAAAGTTAATCCTCAGTTCTTTTCACCTTATAAGAAAGGGCCTATTCATCATAATAAACCTACTACACAAGTAACTAAGATTAATGATGATTCAACTTTGGCACTCCTATTTTCCTGTTTATAAATTGTATCTGATTTTGTTTGTAATAATAACGATGATAAAAAGCCATGGCCACCTATCTCAGTTGACACATCCCCAGGAAGTTATTAGGAATTCTCATGTGACAACTACACAGTGCTGGGTCTGTAGTAAGATTAAAAGCCATATTTCTAACTGAGATGATTTCCTTCTTTCCTGGTTACATAGCCATAGGATTCTACCTGGTTGGCCCTTACCTAGCAGTCCTGCCTGGCCTTTTATCCCTCAGCCCCTGCACTCACATGCACCCTCCAGGCCAGGGATTCTTTCTGTGTCAGGAAAAGTCCTGCTCATTCTTTGTGTCTCAAATGACCTAACATTTATTCTGGGATGTCTTCCCTAATTCCAGGACTGGTAGGGCCACTCTGTTCTATCCCCCTTTAACATCAGTGCCTTTTTCTTCACAAGGACTTGTGCACTTATAAATAGTGCATTATGAAATAAAAATCTAATCACCACCTATCTTCCTTCCCTGTCTGTAGTCTCTACTAGGACAGATACCATGTCTATTGTGATTACCTTTCTATCATCAGCTCTGGGTGCAGTGGCCAGTGTGTAGACAGGGTCCCACAAATGGTT
Source organism: Desmodus rotundus (assembly GCF_022682495.2). Classification (NCBI taxonomy): domain Eukaryota; kingdom Metazoa; phylum Chordata; class Mammalia; order Chiroptera; family Phyllostomidae; genus Desmodus; species Desmodus rotundus. The sequence continues at coordinate 34,084,879 of NC_071392.1, forward strand.
TGTGAAAACTTAGGATTTGAACTCCACTATAATTGCCCTGAGAATTCTCCCCTGGAAACCTGGAGTAGCACAGAGCTCTTCTGACTAGGGCCCTTTAAAACCTTCCTCTTTCTCTCAGGGGCTCCCATTGTGGTCTCCCCTCTTTAGAGACCTACCAAAAGCAGAGGCCCATATCAAAATTCATCGTCAGTGTTCCCATCCTGTGCTTTTGCTATCCTGTTTTTCTTTCAGGGGCCTGTCACCTGAGATATTAGGTTAAGAGAATGATCATCTCTTTCCCAAGTACTTTATCCACACTGAAGAGTAAATAATGTAAAAGAAAAGAAGGATCCTACAGAAAGGAACCTAACACGGTGATCTGATCAAAAATTTCTAACTGGGTAGGTCTTGGTGGGTAGTCATGCTCGCACATATAACTTCTTCAATAAAAGGTTTATCTTTGTCTTAAACAAGCCCTATCCACTGTTTTTGTGCACTAGGTTAGCATGCCTCTGAAATAAGCTTAACCACCCTCCCGAGGGCACATAATCTTAACTACCCTGTAATTCAATCCTGCCTTGCTTTCTCCCACCTTTATGTAGTCTTTATGTTCCCTCCTCAATTTCGAATGCATAAAAGAAACTGCAAAACTCATTCTCCAAAGCATTTGAGATCTTACTTCCTGGCAACTGTTACCAGTTGTGCTCAAATAAATTTTTATAATTCTTTACAGGTTTGGATGTTTTCTTTAAAGATTTTATTTATTTATTCTTGGAGAGAGGGGAATAGAGGTAGAGGGAAGAAGAGAGGGAGAGAAACATCTATGTGTGAGAGAAACAGTAATAGGTCTCCTCTCGTATGCACCCTGACTGAGGACCAAACCCACAAATGAGAGCTGTGCTCCAACCAGGAATCGAACCAGCAACCTTTCACTTTGCAGGATGACGCCCAACCAACTGAGCCACACAGGTCAGGGCAGTTCGGATGTTTCTTACATTGACAATAACCAGCAGGACAAAGAGATGTTTCTTATGAAGATTTGCACTTAGCAGCATCTAAAGTGTTCGGCATTGGTCACTGATAATGGAATATTCTCCAGGAATACAGATGGGACCTTCCCTACTGGTACTGCTAACCATGCCTCCTCAAGGCCCTCACACCACATGAGACCCAGTCTAATTCTCTAATACTTTCTTCTACTTTCTATGCTGACAACATCCCTTCATCCCTTGGCTGATCACACTTTTGGTGTTGGTCCCTTATGCAGTATCTCACAAGGACATCAGCAGGATTGTAGGGACCCTGCCCTCAGCTGTTGTAATGCCCTTGGTCCCAGGCAGGAAACTGAAGTTTCAAAATTAAAAATAAAATTTATACCTTGGCTCAGTGTATTGGGTGCTGGCATAAAAACCAAAAGGTCATTGGTTGGATTCCCAGTCAGGGCACATGCCTGTGTTGCAGGCCAGGTCCCCAGTTGGAGAGGCAACCAAACAGTGTTTCTCTCTCACTGATGTTTCTCTCCCTCTCCTTCTCTCTCTCTTCCCTTCTCTCTAAAAATAAATAAATAAAATAGCTTAAGAAATAAAATTTACTAAGAAATGAAAAAAATTAAAAGGACAAAATTAAAAAGTATATAGATAAAATTTTAAATTTTTATCTATAGATCTAGGTCTAAGTTAATTTTAAACTTGATTTAAATGACCCTCGCCACGTGCCATCTGAACCACATCCTCAGGGAAAGCTACCTCACACTTCATCCTTGCCTTTTCTTCTTGTGGTAAATTTGGTCCCTTACCAAAGCTCGTAAATAGTACTACTTCCCAAATTATTTGGTTCATGGGAAGTAGGTCTTCCCTTTCCACAACGTGATTTATCTTTCGGTTTTGCTACATGGCGAGCACGTAATTAGCACATAGTAGCAGACATTGACAATGTTTGTCCAATATATGATTGAATAAACAATTGATGACTGAATAAATAACTTTGACTTCCCAATTGAAATGTTTTTCTGCTTTCAATTCTAGAATTCTTCAGCTTTTCCCAGGCCAGCCTTCTAAGTCCAGATTTCTGCCCCACACACTGGTTAGTACTCACTGGCTCTATTTAAAATCAACCACCCCTCCTCCTTGAACACTATCAATTTAGGGGAAAATTTTTGGAGCTTCCTTGAGTTTATCCGTTAAGGTGTTCCTGAGCATCCTAAGTGATGGTCACCAGATTCTTCCAGCAACATCATACAGAACTCTTGAACTCATACTACATAGCATATGAATATTGGAAGATGAGCATTAAATTTCACTGAAAACACATAATGAGTTCTTTAAATATATTTTACTTTATTTAAATTAGGATTGATTAACATATGCATTGTTTGGGTTTTATCTATAATCTCCTTGGCAATAACCCTGTTTCCCTAGTAACACAAACTTGTATTTTATCATTGTTCATGTGTATGAAATTATAACAACTTTAGTAATAAACTTTACATATCATTTGCACATAAATTTTGTTTTATGAGAAGTCCAAACTAGAGGTTTCTTTCTTTTAATAATTTATTGCTATCTTGCCACTAAATACATAGTTCACATCTTCTCTCAAATAATAAAAATTCGACAGATCCATTTCTAACTTCTTGCAAGAGATTTCTAAATCTGAATGATGGTCAGATCTTTGAATTTCAACATGTGGTATTAAGGAAAAGATAATGAAATACTTCACAGATGTGACCCTGGATATAATCCATGTGTTTTATTAGCATCAATCTATTCGTTCTTACCTAATCGGTATTGTTTTGTTCATTTGTTTCCAATCATTAGTAAGTTAGCTGTGGTCAGTCAAAGCGAAGTAGAAAAGTAAAGTCTCCTTGTCTATCCCATGCCAAAAACAGAGCCTTCATTCAATAGTTGGCTGTCAGCTGAGCTGCAAGTATATGTGTTCTTTACTAAAACTCATTTTAAAATCATTTACAAAATAAAGCAGTTTATAACTTGTGTTAGGACAATCTTTGCCTTCGGAATGGGTAGTGTTTGGTAAAGGGTACACACAGCTCTTCCAGGAAGTCGTAAAAATGTACCTACACCTAGCACATTAAAAAGCTGTACGGTTATGATCTGATACAGTTTATATATTACACTAGTCTTCAATACAGAAGTTAAATAACTTCCATTTCAATATCATTATCAAGCATAGGCAATGTTGGGGATTTCATGAAATTATAATTATTACTTCAGTGTATACCATCAATTTTTAAAAACTAGTGATCTTCCCCCTAGGAAATTTGCAGATGTCTGTATCAAAGACTACACAAACTAAGAACAATAGCCTTAAGACGAGCCTTTGAAATAATTTGGTTTTTGTGTTCTTAAGTTTATCTTCTGTATATGTAGATTATGTATCTATAGTACAAGAGGGATATATCTGGAAAAAGTAGATACTGTTTGAAAGTGTGGGTGGTGTTTTCCTAAATATATAATAATGTTTTACAGAGTTGACCACCTTTCAAGATTGTAAGAATCATCATTACATAAAAAGTATAATAAAGTATTTTGAGTTGCAGCAAATTCATTAATTTATAAGAAAATTATACCAGTGCTATAAGTGGAAGAAGATCAGTTAGTTCTCACATAACTTTCGGTCCTTTTCATGACTTAACAATGAAAAATCACCAGCTACCTCTGAATAGTTGCAGGAATGTCATGTAAAAGAGTAGGCAGACCTACTCTCTTACTTCCAAAGAGCACATTAAGGATCATTGAGCAAATGGAAGAAGGCAGAGACATTTGGGTAGAGACAGAAGGAGACTCAGGATGAATTACATTAGTCTCCGAAGAGGGTCACTTCAACGAGCAAAGAAACCCACCACCATTGGAAACATTCACCCACATTAAGAGTGGCTGTATTAGTTCCCTATGGCTTCTGTAACAAATTACTGAATGAATATGTTCACAAACATACTGACCTAAAAGAATCAAATTTATTATCATTAGTCCTTAAGTCAGAAGTCTTTCCATACTAAAATCAAGCAGGGCTGTGATTTTTCTGGATGTTCTAAGGGAGAAACCATTTATTTGCCTTTTCCAGCTTCAAGAAGTCACCTGTATCCCTTGGCTTATGGTCCCCTCCTCTGTCTTCAAAGCCAGCATCACAACATCTTCAAAGCTCTTTCCTACTCTGACACTTCTGTCTCCCTCTTATAAGGACTCGTGATTACACTGGGCCCACCTGCATAATCCAAGATAATCTTCTCAACCTCCTTAATTTTCTTACATCAGCAAAGTCCCCTTAGCCATGTAAAGTAAATGATTCATCGGTTGTGAGGATTATAATGTGGATATCTATGAGGAGTCTTTATTCTATTGTGATATATTAAAAAGTATATAGTAGGAGGCCAAACTAGATTGCCAAGGGCTCTTTCAAAGTTTATATTCTATAAACAAAGCAAGGAAATCAAATATCTGTTAATAACTATAAAAATTATTTGTATTAAGAAACTAAGTATACAATAAACCTGATTCTCTTCACTCCAAGAGATCCTATCTCTCTGTATGTCTACCCTATATGGCTGGATATTTTAGCTAAAATCATCATTTAGCAGAGTTCCAAGGTCCTCTGTGAATGATGGCATATCCCAACTGATCCAAGAAAGGACAAGAGCTAACAAGATTTTGCTGGAAAGTATGCAACTGATAAGTTCAGGCAATAGTAATCTCTGATAAGGGAATTATTCCTGTCTTTTGAAAGAGAAAGAGAGATAAAGATGTAGATAAAGAGGGAGAGGGTGAGGGAAAGAATGAGAGGAAGGTTTTAATACCACTCTTTTGCCTCCTTACTACACACTACTAAAGAGAAAGGGAATGATCAAAGTCCTGACTTAAAATTCATTTCTAAGAACTGTTAAATGTGCTGATAAAAATTATGACTTAACTAACTCATGTATGAATTTCATCCATTTATATATAACCAATCTTCAGCCTCTTGTGGCCTTTAACAAAAAATGTCCTGAAATGGTTACATGGAATAAAGCACTCTGCAATTTGGATTAATAGGAAGTACGTATTAAATTATGCTTGAAGCAATTGACCAAGTGATCTTGGTAGATATAAAAGTGAGAAGCATCACCATGAAAATACTGACCTCTTAATCCATCAGTGGAACACTTTGCATTCTAGAAGATTCTGACTAAACAACTTGGGAGAAAAATTTCTCAAATAAAAAGTTTTCTCAATAGAGCTACCCGTAGGACTAAAGAGCACGTATTTATGTCACTTAATTTTTTTTTGAAATCCCTTTGTTTTCTATTAAAATCAATAATAAACCAGAAGCTGTGCTCAGCTTTGGGAATAGAATGGTAACAGCAGGCGTGACTCAAAGGATCTCACATCTCATGGTGAAACAGAGACCAATAAACAGATACATACAATTCAATGATAATCAAAGCAGGCAGTGGATGTGGCAGAACCCTGCAAGAGAAGCACTTGGCCCATGATAAGAAACTAGTGTAGACTCATGTGAGGAACCAACTCTTTAATAAGTCCGTAAGCCTGACCCAACAAATGAAGGCAAAACGAGGGTATGTGACAGAGGAAACAGCATATGCAATGACGTAAAGGTCTATAAACACCCATTGTAACCAAGATCTGAGAGTAGTTCAGTATGGCTGGAGCGCAGGATCAGACAGAAGAATAAAGGGAGTTAAAACTGAAGATGTAGGTAGAGGCTGGATCATGAAGAATTCTGGATACCACCCAAGGGCTTGGAGCATTTTCAGATAACTTGAATGCAATCAATATGGCCACCTCTAGCTCTGTTGACATCACAATCAGATGAAGCAAATCAACAGGGAGGGTCAGACTTAAGTGGAGTCTCCACCTCTTCCATCACTGAAATCGGGATCCAATGGTTATTTTCTGTTAAGAATATGGTATTTATTTCATTCACAAGAAGGAAATGAACATAGCCTTTGCTTGTTGAGAAGATATTAAGAAATATAATTATTCATAGCAAAATGAAAATTTGGAAAGGACATGTGGGGGTTGCTGACTATATTTGTTGCTGGGGAGGTAGATGGAACAAGTAGTGCTAAGTAATTGCTGTGGAAAAAAGAGCAGGGGAGAGCACTGGTAGGTAGGTTCCGTCCGAATGGAGACATGGGGGAAGCTCTAAATTGTGAGCTAGAGACAAAAGCGACACGTGGATGGTAAACAGAGAAGGAACGCGTATGCTTGGGTTGGGGGGCAGGCAGACTGGAGTGTTTCTCACCATTTGCGAGGGCTTATACCTCTGGAGTTAAAAGAATATCCCAACACTCATGCATGAACCAAAATAAAAGATATTGAAATAATTGGTAATCATGTTAATGAAAGGAATAAGAATAAACAATAAGAATAAGAGGGAGGCCAAAGATTGTTTTAAAAATCTGGCAGTATTTATTTAAAAATAAGATATATTCTGCCTCTCAACACCCACACAAAAGTGAAATAAAATTTGCCAAAAGGAATTTTCCAATTTTCAAAGCAAAAAATTGGCAGCCCTAATGTTACTTGCTACAAGCGAACAAAATGAACACTCTCCATGAATCATTCCCAAAACTGTCCAGTTCAAAATCCGGCATGGCACCCTTATATTCTGGACATTCTACATTTTATTATTTATCTGTGGCCAACCTGGCTTTCACAAACAGGCCTAAATTATCTGAAAGAAACTTGATACATTAAAACAATAAAATATCAATTTGAAAGACTGAGAGCCAAGGAAAATGAAGTTAAATAAGAGGTAAACTTGGAACAGGAGATGAGCAGGGTCGGGACCTGATGTTGCTGTAAAGGCCAACATCAATCTTCAGCACCTTTTCAGGCCACAGCTTTGTCTCGGGGTTTCCTGCCAGCCAAGCAGCAAAGATAAGGAGTTAACTATCTAGCTCTCTTTATCCGTGAAGAAAAAGTATATTAGCAGTTTTTCAGATGTGTTTAGATTTTAGGTATCAAATATGAAGGCAAGAAGAATTTAGTTCAATGCGTGTTATCAGATCCTTCTCAGGAAAAGTAAGATCATTAGTAAACATCATTAAAAGCCCCTTTCCATTTTATTTATTTTTTAAAGATTTTACTCTTCTTAGAGAGAGGGGAAGGGAGGAAGAAAGAGAGGGAGAGAAACATCGATGTGTGAGAGAGAAACCTCTATTGGTTGCCTCTCACACACTCCCCAACTGGGGACCCAGGCCAGCAACCCAGGTATGTGCTCTGACCCAAAAGCAAACCATCAAACCGGTGGCCTTTCACTTTGCAGGATGATGCCCAAGCAACTGAGCCAGACCGGTCAGCGCTGCCCTTTTCCATTTTAAATACTATGTAATATTCTTTTGCATTTTTGTCTCCAATAAGCTAACACTGTCTTAGTGACAACTGAGAATACTGTGTAAGGTATGATGTAACACATCTTGCCAGAATTTCAAGTCCAATAAGTACTTCTTCCAATGCAAGAGAGACTATGGAACTTGGTGATTGGTATATTCCTATTGTCATTATAACCATATTTTTATGAAAATATACCAAATATTTAATCTCTCTCCATATCTAAGTAAGCCTGATTTATAAAACCTGTCTACAAAAGTCTGTGACTTGTCATAAAGATCACATGAAAAACTATTATTTGCTAGAACCTAAAGGCAGTTTTGAGCAAAGTAGCATTTTTATTTCAACTTTCATTCAAATTATTTTCTACAAAATATGTAAATATATACTAAAGAATTATTCTGACAATGTGCATGTTGAATAAACCAAACTCACGCTGAAGTGCACTTCATAAAGTTATTTGAAATATATATTACTCTTCTTGCTTCTTGCTCTCAATGTACCCTTGAACCTACTGACATTTCAAACTCTGTTAATACTTAACAGTAAAAATATGTATCTTGGTGCATATGTATTATACAACAAAGATTTCACAATTACAACTAACACCAACTTTTTTTAAACTATAAATTACTAAGTTCTACGTTAAATATAATCCCCATTTAGCCACATGTGAAGCCAATCTTTTATTTTTATTTTGTTCCTAAATTATGGGCAGAAATGGAGTTTATCTTAATTATATGACCAGAAGAAACAAACCAAGGTATTTGATAAGTCAAATTTTAATTTTGAAATAAATGTAATATAATTAAAGTCATAATGCAATCAAAAACTCATTTGATTCTTCTTATGCAAACTTTCAGAAGTCAGATAAAAATAAATTTAAGCCCTAGAAAATTGGCACTTATTTTCAAAAGCATAATGCCAACTCCAAGTTTCTGAAATCAGTTGAGGGAAAGAAGAAAGAGTTGAAAAGGCAGTAAGAAGAAAGGAGGTTATTTAATACAATATTTGACATAATAAAGAAAACATGTATTATAAGAATTGTAACTGAGTCTTCTTTATTGAAGATATCTGAAAGTTTCAATATGAAAGGCAGTATTATGCATTCATGAATTAAAGAACAGGAAGCAGGTGACTTCTCTATGGGAGAGCATATCTTCGTAATTATTTTTGGCGCATGAATAGTGCATCAGTTTGAGAGCATTTGGGATGTGTTTAACATGTACTTATTAAGCACAATGAAAACATATACAGTTGAAGATCATAGACATTAGGAAAAAACAAGGTTGTAACTGCAGTCATTTCCTCATTGAGGGGGTTCTCTGAATTGATGCACCTTTAAGATGATCTATTCTAGGACTTTCATTTATACATATGCATTTGTAATTTTTAAAAGGGAGCTTTATAGAAATGTTTAGCCCACTTAAAATGCTTGTTTGTGGGAGGTAGGAGCAGTAAAGGGGGGTAGATGGTGATGAAAGGGAGCTTGATTTGGGGTGGTGAACACATAACACAATGTACAGAAGATGTATTATAGACTTGTACACCTGAAAAAAGAAAAATAAACAAAAATTAAAAACAAAATGTTTGCGTGCCACCTCCTTCTATTAAGCTATTTATTCAGAATATATAACAGGATAGAATCACTAAACAAAACAAAACAACAGCAACAGAAACCCAAGGACCCTGATCTGTTACTCAGGTGAAAATCCCAAGAATTTCCTTCACATCCAATCCTTCAAGTGAAAACACAGGCATTTCCAGAGACAGATATTCCTGCACAGCGCTTTCAGGAATAAGCGCTTCTTAAGAAGTATCAGTCTACCTAAGCTTGAAAAGAGTGAAAATAAGCTTAACCTGTACCTCAGATAAAATATACAACTATGATTATTATTAACATTTAATTAATAGATACCTTGAATAATAGTCTTACTATTAACCGCATACAGATTAAAGTAAAACAAATTATACTCAAATCTAAATCTGAGTGTTTTGCATTACATAAAATAACCAAGAATCTATTCAAGTACACTTTTTGACACTACATAAAGGATGTTACTTATTTTCTTGAATTCAAACATGGTAAAAGAAGAACTTAGAAGTTGACAGAGAAGTGAATTCACCTATAGACTGTTTTCTAAATGAATACTTCAATTATTGTAACAAAGTTTTACCTTCAACATATATGATGGTAAAAAATTTATAAAGTAATGTATATGTTAACGTATGTTTGAGCACAGATAACAGCGTCTGTGTCTATGTATCTGTGTGTGTATCTCAGTGATTTTCAAAGTCATCATTTAGTCGTACTCTTCTAGAGCTCTGAGAGGGAGGGGTGTAAACATCCTAAAACGTGGTAAGATGCAAACTTTTTTCTAAAATTAGAGATACCATTAAACACTACGCCATACTTGCTGTCATTTTTCTTTTCTTTATCCTTGGATTTAAAGTAACATAAACTATCTCTAATCAATTATTCACATTCTAATTAGTATGTAAGGCAGTATGCTATTTTTTATACCAAATTTCCAAATAGAAGAGGAATGCAACAGATAAGACATTTGCATGTTTTTACTTTGAAGATGGGAGTTAAATTTCACTCCAGGATTTTCAGTTTGCTGATCTGCGAAAACTGTTTGGGGGAAGATGCTTTATTTATTTCTCAAGTATCTCATTAAGTATTGATTACGAGAATTCCATATAATCAGTCAATGTTTTCTAAATCCTTTGAAATTATACATATAATGTATGTGTGTATACACACGTACATACATTCCCTTTTGCACTCTCAGTTTAATATCATGTGTTCAGATTCTGCAGACATGTGACTTGAACATGACAAATGTATACAACTATTTAAACATATAACTGAAGAATTACATCTATATGACATTGAAATATTAAATTCATATTAGGTTTATTTATATCATAACTCCAAGAGAAGAAACTCCTATTACATCAAAAAAAGTATTGTAGCTTTTCTCCTTCCTACAACCAACTTACGAAATGGGGTCATTCAATGGTGTTATGTGCTACTTTTAAACAGATCTATTAAAACAAAAATATGGATTAAAATATCTTACTCTTAGAAGAAAAGAGTAAGAACCAAAACTGAAGTATTATAGAATTTAGAGAGAATGAGTTAAATGAAGAAAAGAGTAAGAACCAAAACTGAAGTATTATAGAATTTAGAGAGAATGAGTTAAATGAACTAATAATATCCCCAATCCATAGTCCAATGTAAACTGAGTCTCAGTGAGTGAAAATAATTAATGACACTGATATAGAGATCAATTTGAAACCATTCTGGGCACTAAATTTTGGGGGGGGAATACCTATTATAAACATATAGCTATGTTTATATGTTATATTTTAACATATATTAAAACATATAGCTATGTGTTTTAAGAAAAAATAAATTTATCTTAGGGATCTGTGAGTTTAATATTTATGCTTATGAAGAAAATCAATAAACTGGTGTTAACCTGAAAGTTTAGGGGACGTGTACACTGATGATAAAAAAGAAATGACATATAACCAGAGCTTTTAATTCCATGCTTCACAACTCGTTAATGAAGAAGGCAAACTTAAACTCATGTAGGTCAGGAAACTATTAGTGTAGTGCCCACAGGTCTAGGATACAGAACATAGTAAACAATTTATTTTAGGGAGAAAGACTTTGTGTTATGTAATATGAAGACAAGCCTGACATGTCTAATAGCCTGTCCAACACAGAATGGACATACTTTTTACATACTGTCCACCTCATGTGAGAAACTATTCAAACCTTGAAAAAGTCACTCAAATTCCACAGCAAAATGCAAAAGAAGACACCATAAATAAGGTTTAGAAACTAGATATTTGCACTAATTTGGGTATTTTAAAATGATGCAAATGCAATTTAACTCAAATGTGTAAATACTGGATAGAACAATCCAGTGGGTTTAAGTATAGCTCCTAGATAAAAGTAAATGCATTAGTATTTTAGTCAAACCCAGCTCAGTATTAATAAGAATAGTTCCCTGTGGGTGTGAGCACCTGATCAGCCAGCAGAACCATGAGGAGTGTGGGCAGCTTTCTCACATTCACAGTAAACTGTCCAGTGTCTGTGGGTCAGTCAGGTTCCTGGGAGGTAAGTGACCATAGTGGGGGAAGCAATTTTGACCATGTAACAAATTTCATCTGCAAACCCCTTAGATTTGGGAAGATTAACATCATATTCTAGCCAACTTAAATAAAACTAAACAATGTAGAAACTATGAAGTGGTTCTTCCTTTACCCTGTGAACTAGTGAGGCACATATACTACAATGCAGTACCCAGTTCAGATTTCCATCACCAAAGAGAAGGTTTTGGAAGATAGCCACAGAGATAATGAAGGGTTGAAAAAATAACACTTATAAGAAAGGTGGAACACTATAGGTTTGTTTTCAAGACAAAAGCAGCTGGAAGGAAGAACTTGAAGGATTTCCATTTGCTATAAGGAAGATTCTGACATGGCGAGGTGTTAAACATTAAAGTGGTTTGCTACGACCGCGGAAACTCCAACACTGAGAATCTCTAAAAATAGGAAGGATTCCGACCAGCTCAGGATTGAACGTGGGCTTTATTCCACTAAACTCTCCCTGACTTCTCCTAATCCTGTGAATTTAACTGTAAATGCCAATACAAACAGCATATCCCATCTAACACTCTGATTCAGGACCATAGAGCAGCTGGGGGTGTGGGGACGCAACCACCCACTCTTCCACGCAGGAACGCATGCGAGGGGCTACTGGGCGATAATTAGGAGTCCTAGTGATCTTTGGGTACGTGCACCCTCTCTTGTTTTAATTCTCATGACAATCACACATACACGTAGCACTCAATCAAACATCTTTATAATATGTTACAGTGTTGAATGATTTATGCTAATGAAGCATTAAAACATGATGGAAAGTACAAAAATTAAGTATCAGGCAGCGTAAGTTTTCCTTCTTTATATCATAAAGACCTAAAAACGCTGGTTTTTACATTAAACTGGAAAAATTGTTAAGTTTAGACATTTAGTCACTAGCAATCCACAACTTTTTAAAATATATCACGGCACATATTTGTTCTTGAAACGCATCTGAATCCTTAAAACAGTAGTCTATATGTAGTATGTACTAAGGCATAAATTAATAATATATTGAAGTCATAGATTCTAGTCAAAATTATTTTACCAAAAATACTAGAATAAATCAAATAGTAAACCAAATTGAATAGTTTACTATATAGTAATCACTCAAACTGCATGTAAATACGTTTGTATATAACAACAGACTCTCCAATTCATACTTCCACGAAGAACTCTCTGGCTTTCCATAGAGAACCTACATGGTTAAGCATTAGATTTGATCAAGTTTCCACATCCAACCCTTTTCCTCTTGCCACTACCCTGATGCAAAATCTTTCAGTTTATTTTCTTATAAAGTAACAGCAGCGTTATTGAACTAATTCCAACTGCTGACTCCACAAAGCATGGTTATAAAGTGCCACTCAAACTTTCTGCCCTGCCCAAATCAGCACAATCACAACTTGGTACAGCACACGGGAGCCTCCTTCACAGCGCCCACCCCTCAGGTGACTGCGTTCAGTAAATATTTGCGTCCATAACACTACTGATGCTAATGATGTTGAAACACACATGTAAACACACCCCCCCTCGCTGTGCAACGGCCTGTCAATAAACTGTATCAACAGACAATGTTCCTCTGGGTAAGGCAGTCACCCTCCACCCACTCAGTGTACCAGGACAGGATCTTTTCTTGTTCATGTTGATTTGGACCACAAGCGCGTGTGTGTGGGTGTGTGAGTGCGCGCAGGTTACCGGAGAGGGAGATCCGTTCTTGCAGAGGGGCCCTCTGAAGACTCCTTTAATGCCCCGGTAGTGCCCATTGCTGAGATGTCTCGAACTGATGACCAGGTAACAAGCCATGTGTGTCCGGCCGGGAGGTGCAGAGTCTCAACTTCTCACCAGGCGACCGGCCACGGAAAGGCGGGCTGGCTCCTCAGCAGCAACAGTGACTGCCACCTCCCGAGAAGCAGCGGCCAGCAGCGAGCAGAGGACGCGGCGGGCGCAGTGTCCCAGCTCCTCGCCCCGCTCGGGCTCCTGCAGCCGGTAAGGGGTGCTCTGACCACGGTGGCAGCCACAGAGCACTTAGGGGACCCGACGAGCCAGTCCACATGCTTCTCTGACGAAGTGGCTGCTTAGCCGCCGGCTGGCGAGATATATTTTTAAGGACAACTTCCAGGGTCCGCTAGGGAATCAGGAACTCCCCTTCACCCCGCCTTTCCTCCCGCCCCCCGCCTGCGCAAGGAGCGCCAGCGCCGGGATGCTCAGGCGCGGGTCCCCGCGTCTGGCGGGGGCGTCGCAGGATGTGCTATGTGCTGTGCACCGAAGATCAACCAGATGCAGCTTGTGCCGGGAGAGGGGCCGGGAGTCCTTGGAATTGCCAGATCACTGCAGTGGCGAGAGAGGAGGCGGAGGGCTCAGCGGGCTGGGGGGTGGGAGTTGGGAACACTGCGACTTGGGAATGGGAGCTGTTAGCACCCAGCTCGGAGCGCCCAGCTCGGTGCGCTCTGCTCTGGGCGCCAGGGGCAGACGGCGAGGAGGTGAGCAGCCGTGGTGGTGGGGGCCGGAGGCTCGCAGGGCTACGGGTCGTGCCACTCCCTCATCCTGCCATCAGCCGCCCAGCCCTCCAGTCCCTGCGCCCAGTCTCTGGGCCAAGTTTGCCCTGTGTTTGGAGGCGGGGGCCCGGGATGACTAGCGAGTTCCGAGTTCCGCGGCGGAGGTGGCCAGCTGGAGAGGGGCGTTTTCTTTACTCTCCCTGCCAGCGCACCGGCGGCATTTCCTTGGCGTGCGGGCTGACGCGGTGTTGGCAGAAGCTACAGCTCCCCAGCCGGTTGTGAGGAAGGGCTGTGCAGCCCCGAATAGGGTAGACAAATCAGATACACTGTGGCAGGTAATGGATGGGTGGAGGAGGAAGCAAGTTTTAGGTGGGGAACTTACATAAGGAACAGAAGGGAAACATACAGACGTGTACGTATACATACATATCCTGCGTTATTATCCACTTACAAAGCTTTCTGTATCTTTAGAGAGGTGGGTATTTTTGTTCTGTATAGGACGTGTCCATCTTCACAATCCCACAAACCACCACCACAGAAATGTTTTTAACGGACATTAAATCATTTATTCTAAATCAAGACACCAGGGCGCCAGCTGCACAGAATAAAAGACTTGGGCAGAAAGGTGCTCTGCAAAGAGAAGGAAGCCTTTCCAGAGTCAGAAGACAGTAAGCTCTCTCCTCCACCCGGCTCACCAAATGGGGTTCTGTGGTCCCTCGCACCCCACTTCGCCAGGCCTGTGCTGGGGGGAAGATGGAGGGTGGCCTCTTTCCCCTCCTTTGCATTCGCCCTGGAATTCATCGCAAGGTTAAGGCTAATGCTCTCAGTCCTCTCCCCAGTTTTCTCCTCTTTGTCTCCCACGATGCTACATTTGCATCCTGTTGACATTGAGGTCTTCTCAGAAACGAGAGAGACTGATAATGGAAAAAAAGTAATTTTTCCTAGTCGGGGAACTCAAAAAACCCTTAAGAAAAAAAAAAGTATATATCAATAATTATTGTTAACTGCCTGATAAAGGCTTTACTTTTTGTTTACATTATTACAATAGCTTGTATCCCTGCTGTTTTATTAAAAAACACATAGATGTAGTTCTCATTTTAAATGTTTTAAATAGTTTTTTCAAGGGTTTTTTAAGTGTTTATAAAGTGTTTTACTTAGTATGTAAGGTGAAAATGCCAATTACTTAAAACTTTGAATTGAAAATTACTGAAACTGAGATAGTGCAATGTAAATCTTGTAGGAATTGTTTATTTTGTAACTATCTGGTTGGCAAGAACTTCTGAAATTAAAATGAATTATGGGTAGTGACAACAGATATAACACATCCACCTTTTCCTCTCTATTAAGACATGACGTGATTAACAATGTTGTGTTTATTAAACTTCGAGCTAAAAAATGTTTCATTAAGCTGAGAGCAAATACAATTACTCATGTATAGACATTAGATCTATTCTACACAAAGAAAACAATGTATTTGCAAATAGTACAATTTCAAAATCAAGAAAGGTTTTGCCAAAAACAAATCAATGAAAGAATAGTGTGGGTCAGTCTATAGTCACTATTTCACTCTTCGCTTACTTCAGGTGTAAGTGTCACACAGCATCGAGAATACAAATGTAAGTATCTTTAATGGACTTGAAAAATGAATGATGTCACATGCTGTGAATAAGAGTTCCAAGGATATTATGCCTTTTCCATTGAGTAACTGTAATTCCCAATAATACTTAATTATTTTTAAAAATCACATTTTTAAAATGAGAAGACTGACTTAAGTAATTGAAAAGTACGCAATTCAAATACATCATCCTATTATAGTATTTTTTTTTATTCAAAGTAGTTAGCTCTCCTGACATTCTTGTTCTTTGACTATTACCCTACGTGCATCTGACTTTTGCCCTAGGAAACAATCCCTTTTTATAGAATGTTTCAAAAACTATAGTAATTTCCCTAAACTTCTTTAAAACTATTTAATGTTTGAGCCTTTTCTTCTTTAGAAATGAATGATACCAGTTCTGTTAATTTGTCATATTTTAAATCACTTATGGTTGCTCTGTGCTTTCTTTTTTTTCTTTTTTGGCTACCCATCTTCAAATATCGAGGCCGAAAATTTTCACATTTGCTACTTTCAGCCAATTTTAAGAATAGTTTTTAAAACACACAAACCAAGAACGACTCCCTTCTTTTCCTTGCCAGGTTGAGGCTGATATTCAGCACTGCTGTGTTATCATATTCATCACCTCCCCATCACTGCTGCCTGTACTTTAGATGGGGTTTGCTCAGTCCGAATACAGAAAAGTGTTTTTATTTGCAGAGTTGCTACAGACACAAAGTCACTCAGTTGTATTAATTCTCTTTTTACTGAAGGAGATACTTTCCTTCATTGTTTTAATTTGCAATTCCCTAATGACATATGATGTTGAGCATCTTTTCATATCCTTATTGGCTGTGGGTGTGCATATGTATATATATAGTCTGTTCACATCATTTTTCCATTTCAAATTGGGTTACTTATCATTGTTTTAGGACTTTGTTGTATAGTTTGAATACCATTCCTTTATCAGATACGTGTTTTGCACGTATTTTCTCCCAGTATGTGATTTGTTTTTCCATTTCTTAACAGTGTCTTTTGCAGAGCAGAAGTCTTTAATTTTAATAGTCTGATGTATCCACTTTTCCTTTATGGATTGTACTTTCAGTGTTGTACATAAAAAGTTGCCAACACATTTAGGTCACCTAGATTTTGCTCTGTTATCTTCTGGGAGTTTTATGGTTTTACACTTTACATTTATCTCCATGATCTAAATTGTTGTGAAAGATATAAGTAAGGTCTGTGTCTAGAATCATGTATTTTTTTGCATACTGATATCAAATTTTTCCGGCAGCATTTGTTGAAAAGACTCTCCTTTTTCCATTTTATTACCTTTATTCCTTTGTCAAAGATCATTTTACTGTATTTGTGTGGGCCTATTTTGGGGCTCTTAAATCTGTTCCATTGATATATTTGTCTGTTCTTTTGCCAATTCCGTACTGTTTGGATTACTATAAAACCCTACTTTTTTACCACTTTAAACTAGTAGACATTTTAACATTTTCTTGCGTGTTTATTTCTCATTCTTGAATGACAACTATGAGAGCAGAGAGCTTCTCCATTTTGTCCACTTCTGTGGTTCTAACACCTAATGCAATCCCTTGCCAATGCGGAAGTTAATCAATATTTGGGAAGTGAATGACTGTTTTCTATTTTAACCTAGTAATAACATGGTCAAATTATTTTTGTAGGATTACATGTATTTGTGTGTATATACACATTATGAGAAATTCTGAAATTTGGGTGGCAGTATTTCAGTTTTATTAGGTCTGCATTCCAATAAACATTTGGTCAAATTCCATTAATTTCTCTACTGAAACCAAAATAATTCCACTGTTATTAAATAGTATTTGAACTCCTAGCTTTTCCTCCCAAATTCCATGATTTACAGTCTGATTTTGGAAAAACTGACTATTATGGAAACTGTGTACACTAAAGTCTCTATTATTTGATGGCCAGAGATTTGACACTTCTCAATACGTGACACCAAGAAATGACGTTTGTTATCCCATAAACTGGTTAAACCTAGCAAGGCAAACCAGGTCTGGTTAGCAGAACTCAGACTTTAAAAACGGAGACCTTAGAACAGGGTCCTACAGGAGCAGGCGAGCAATGTGAACCTGTCCATCGTGCTGCTGTGGGAAACAACAGGGACCACGGCGGGCATCTCGTGTGGGCAGCTATTCGAGAGTCTCAGGGATGTGAGATCTCATGTGGGGTGTTGCAGAATCTTCATAATATTTTAAGAGAAATCAGAAATCCCTATTTTTATATAAAATCTCCTACTATTTAACTATTGGTCACTGACAGAGTGAGGTATTTTTTTACATATTGTGGGAATTTCAACAAAAACAATTTGTTTGTGAAAAGGCAAGCTCCACTGGGAGAAGATATAGACAATGTAGAGATACAATAAAGAACTTATATCTAGCATATATTAAAAACTCCTACAAGTCAATAGTAAAGAATTTGAAAAGAGAATCAACCATATGAGAAAACATATTTGCCAATGATAGCTCAGACAAGGGTTTGATCCCCCAAATATATAAAGAATTCACATGACTCCATTCTAGGAAGACAAACAACCCAGTTAAAAAATGGGCAAAGGACCTGAACAGACACTTCTCCAAGAAAAACATACAGAGGGCCCAGAGACATATGAAAGGATGCTCAGCATCACTAGCCACCAGAGAGATGCAAATTAAAACCACAATGAGATACCACTTCACACCAGTCAGAATGGCCATCATACACAAAGCAACAAACAAGTGTTGGAGAGGATGTGGAGAAAAGGGAACCCTAGCGCATTGTTGGTGGGATGCAGACTGGTGCAGCCACTGTGGAAAACAGTATGGAATTTCCTCACAAAACTAAAAATGGAACTGCCTTTTGACCTGGCAATTCTACTGCTGGGATTATACCCTAAGAATCCTGAAACACCAATTCAAAAGAACCTATGCACCCCAATGTTCAGAGCAACACAATTTACAATAGCCAAGTTCTGGAAGCAACCTAAGTGCCCATCAGTAAATGAGTGGATCAAAAACTATGGTACATTTACATGATGGAATACTATGCAGCAGAAAGGAAAAAAGAGCTCCTACCCTTTGGGACAGGATGGATGGAACTGGAGAGCTTTATGCTAAGTGAAATAAGCCAGGCAGTGAAAGACAAATACCATATGATCTCACCTGTAAGTGGAACCTAATCAATAAAACAAACAAGCAAGCAAAATATAACCAGAGACATGGAAATTAAGAACATACTGACTCTACCAGAGGGGAGGTGGGAGGTGATAATGGGGGGAAAGGGGGAAATATTTTCAGAAACATGTACAAAGGATACTTGGACAAAACCAAAGATGGGTAGGATCAAGGGTGGGAAATGGGGATGACTGGGGTTGGGGAGAATGGTGGGGGGGGAAATGGAGACAACTGTACTTGAACAACAGTTATATCTGTGTATATATATATATACATACATATATATATATATATATATATATATATATATATATATATAAGGAAGGACTTCATAGGCACTATAACAAGAAAGATATTGACATCATCAATAAACAAAAAAGATGCTCAATTTAATTACGCATCAGAGAAATGCAAATCAAAACAGCAATAACATATCACCACACACCATCCAGAATGATGAACGTTTATAACACCAAAGCACAAAATGATGGCAGGGATCTGGAATTCTCTCACACTGAGGTAGGAGTTTAAATTGGAAAAACCCATTTGGAAACTGCTTGGCAATATCTACTGAAGATAAACTTATATTTATTCCATGACCCAGAAGTCTTATTCCTAGGTAAACACCAATGAGAAATGAGTACTTATACTCATCTCCTGCTATAAGCAAAGGGATAGATCGGTGCATTGGTCATCATTTGACACGAGTATAGAAGGTCAGCATAAAGCCCCATACACTTTTCTGGTCCAGGTGCACAGTAATAGTCCCAACCACTGCTGGGTAGCACTAGTCCATACTAATTCCTGGGTAGTGGTCCGGGTTCTCTTTACTCACTCTCTTCACCTGTGAGAAGTGGATTCACCTTAGGGTTGCCATCTTCCCAGGAAAGGGGTTGGACCTGCTGCAGAGATGGAGGTAGGCAATGAACTGCTGTTTCATACTCTTCAGGAAAGCCTTCATCATGCCGTAGTCACTAAAGGACTCACATGAGACGGTTGTTAGTTACTATGTATCTGACTCCAAGCTGCCCCAGCTCCATGGACCTATGTACCAACCCCTCCTTTTTGTAGGTCTTAACTGTCAGTGAAACTTTCTACTAAGGGTAGCTGCTGTTTCCACTCTCTTTCTTATAAACATATTTTACCTGCACAGGTATAGGAAGTCATAGTAAACAGATGAAGATCTTTAGTATTTTCACATTGGCAAATATAAAAATAAATACAAACTTTCAGGTGTGAAATCCCATTTGTGCTTAAGGAATTCCAAGAAGGAAAGGAAGAGAGGAAGAGAAGAAGAGCAGAAAGGTAGCGAGCATGGGAGAGCTTTCCGTTCTCAGCAGCATCACTAAAACCCTCGACAGAGGTTTTTCCCGGAAATAAACCTGACCGGAGTTAAAGGGTGGGTTCAGGGTGACTCAAGGGCCCTGGGACCATTAAAGCAAAAGGTGTAATATTTTGAGTATCCCCTCCTAACTTATCAAATAACAAAGATCAGGATGGTGATTTCATCAATGTCAGAAAAACAATTTAGAATAAGGTTCTCTCAGACTTAGATTCAATAACTAATTTTACAAAAGGTCATCAGTAAGTGAGACAGCTAAATTTACACTGTGAACTGTGAGAACACAGAGCAAATGATAAGAAATCAAACTAACCTCACATATTTATTTAAAAAGTATTTTCTGGGATATATCCTCAAGTAAAAATAACAGGTTGCTGTTCATTGTTTTTGGATTAATTAAAACTACATCATAGAGAAACTGCTGTTACTGACTGAGGTTTTTCTGAGACATTAACAGGAAGACACAGCTTTCCCACAATAATTCAGAGAAGCACAACTAATCAACTAAGACCTATTTATAAGTTTCTAATCCCATTTCACACCCCTCCCTCTTCTGTAGGAAGAGTCCCCAAGCCTAGGAGGTGGAGAAGGACTGAAGCTGACAGTGTCACAAAGAAACAGGAGTCCCTGCTGTTTCTCATAGCATTTCGGTGTTCTCACTTCACTGTTCCTAAAGCTATGGTGCCAAGTTGACAAAACTGTGGAGATATGTCAGGAAATGTAGCACCCTCATGTCTTTTAGCGCCCAGAATCCCAGTAGAGTCTGGAAGGATGGTGGTGTAATTTATTGTAGCTGAGACCCTCTTCTGCTTATTCTGGAACTTTGCCAATGTCACCGTCAAGAGCAGCAAGCACTTATTTTAACACAAAGTGCCTTTTCCAAACCCTACCATTTTGGATTTTCAGGTGCGGCAGTTTTAAAATACACTGTATTGTTTATAGTCTTCAGATTCCAAGTGAATTTCAGAATGCTTGAAATATTATAATATCTGTTTTCATCACTTTGGAGATGATACAAGGTAGGTTCTTAAGACCAGCAGACAGAAAATTTCTCTTTTTTCTTCCTCTCAATCGCATTTGGCATATTGAAAAAAAAGAGACAATATCAAAAACTCACTATCAGCATAAATTGAGGGAAAGATAGAAAGAGGAAATATTAATGGAGTGCCATCCATATGCCAGGTACTTTACATACATTATGCCATTTCATCTCTGTAACAGTTGCTTTGATGTAGGTAATGTATCTGAAGCTCAGAGAATTTGAAGGCTACTGTATCTAAGGTCACAGAGCTAAGTGGTAGAGCTAGAATTCATGCATGTGTAACCCAAAGCCTGGACTATTTTTACCACATTGCCTTTCATCCTGTATCATTCAGCTTCTTTGGATAATCAGAGAAGGATAAGTCACAGGGGCTCCTACTTTCATCAAACTTAACATCCTCTGGAGGAAAAATAGCAAATGTGGATGTTGTAATAAATTAGAGACATGAGAACCAAAAGTAATGTATGTTCGAGATAGTATGCTATGATTCTAACATCTATAAAGGATATCTGGGGATAATTAGAAACATTTGAATTGGAATAATGTTAGAGAGTATCACTGTATTGAGCTGAAACATCTTGGGTGATACCAAGGCATGCAGGTATAGATGTTTAAGAGATGCTTGCTGAATTATTTAGAGGTGAAATGTCAAAATGTCTGTACCTAATTTTCATATGGTTCAGAAGAAAATTGTGTGAAAAACAAAGAAAAGTATAAAAAGAAAAACAAACAAAAAAACAGAACAAAATTAAGAACAAAAAATAATTTAAAAACAGAAGAAAATGTGTGTGAGAGAGAGAATAGATGAGGCAGGGGGGAGAGAGAGAGAAATCAAATGCTGTAAAATGTTTATAATCACTGAATGTAGGTAAAGTAATAAGGGTACTTAGTGTATTTTTTTTCTGTTTGTGGGGGGAAATATGCGGTCATGTAATGTAGCTTGCAGTTGCAACAATATTTGCATGTTTTAAAAAAAATAAAATTGTTGTAGTCAAAGACAAAAGTCATGTAACTCATAGGAAAACCATGCTGGTCTCACCTTGAGAATTTCTCTTTCTAAACTTAAGGAATAAGAAAGTAGAAAAGAGAGAACAGCTCATATTTTTACAGAGGACTGAGGCTTTTGGATTAAAGGTAAGTGATAATTTTAACACCAGGGAGTACTGATACAGTATTTGGTTACAGAGAGGACAGCTACATAATCTGCAGGGCCTTGTACAAAATGCAAAGGCGTGAGCTCTTATTCAAATATTATTAAGATGTTTAGGAGAGCAATATCAGAATATTAATCCAAGAGTGGCTCCCTTCCATGTGGGACACCCTTTGCGACCATACAGGTCACACATGCCCTTATTACAAGTAAAAATGCTGAATATGTCACAGTCTTCTTCCAACACTTAACGAAATCCATAGTCACTCAACCAGAATAAAAATTGTACTGAACCACTCTATCTGGGTCAAGAACCATAGTTGAAATAAATGAGCTCTATAATACATTCATTCCATATATAAGTTCCATAATTTCATTAATTTTATTTTTCATTAACAGTATTATATTTTGTATTTCAAATGTAAACTCATATACTAATCATTCATATCACATGACCCAGGGCTCTTTCATATTACATGGGAGGGATATAAAAACAGATATGCCATCAGCCACATAAAAACTCCTGCATGAGTTGTAAAATGGATCTGGTCTTCTCAAAGGTGTCCATTCTTTCACTGGAAAGGAAATTGAGAATGTAGTCTAGCAATTTAATAATAATATATCAAAAACATGAGTTCTTAGTGTGTTTATTTTTCCCGTTTTCAATTAATTATAAATGAATTGTTTTGTAATGTTTGCATTTGTCCTGCTAAATTGTGCTCAACTGGTTTTCTTGTGACCTTCGGCAGTTTCTAGAAAGAAGTGGAACCCAGAGGATTAGTCTGGAAATCCTCACGCTTAGGGTAAACAAATCAAGCTAATAAACACTGACTAATAAATTTATCTTATTAACATTTCACATAGTTGTTTTATGCCACAAAATTTCAGTGAATTGGGGTTTTTATGTTGTTAATATGCTTATCCTATACAATGTTTTGTATTAGGATATTTTTTCATCTCCTTTACCTATAAGACTGTTTCTTTAGTCATCATTAATCATGCTTCACGCAAATCAACTGCACAGGCAAACTGCCAGCAGGCAAAGGGCTTAATGAAAATGTAAGTCTTTATTTTTTTCATAAAACATTTTCATTGTGAATTAGACCATATTGGTTACAAGGCATACTATCTAATTAACTGCACATAAAAATATAACTGCCTTCCTCAAAAAAAAAAAATGCTCCATACCCTGACTTCTTGGAATAACAAACATTTTATTATAACCCTTGAGCTTTGGAAGACATTGCATTTAATCGTCTTCAAGGATTTTAGACTGCCATATTAAAAGGAAGGCAGAATGTAGGACCAATGGGGTTATCACAGATGATGGACATACATCTGGTGATATTTCCAGTAAGGCAAAACCCCTACAACATATACGTGTGTTTAAAGTTAAGAATAAGAGAGAACCATTCACATAGTACTTTTTATTTTAAGAAAAAATAATAATGTATTTCTTGGTTCTCATGTAAAAGAATACCTGTTTTTCAAAAAACAAAACAAAACAAAAAGAAGCTCGAGTACATTGAGAACATATTGGTAGTTCCCAGAGGCAAGGGATGGGAGAATATGTGCAATGGGTAAAGGGGGTCAAAAGGTATAAACTTCCAGTTATAAAATGAGTAAGTCATGGGGCTGTCTGTGTAGCATGGCGACTGTAGCTAATGATTCTGAATTGCATATTTCAGAGTAGTTAGGAAATTGGGTTTTGCAAGTTCTCATCACAAGAAAAAAATGTATCTGTATGTGGCTTAATGGGACTTATTGTGGTGATCAATTTGCAATACATAAATATTGAATCATTATGTTGTACTCCTGAAACTAATATGATGGTATGTCAATTATACCTCAATAAGAAAATACCTGTTTTTAAGAAAAATACTCAAGTATTTTATGATTCCTCTATAATGAAATTAGTAACTGGATGACTACTATATTTTAAAAGGTACTTCTAGTCCTGGCCAGATTGCCTCAGTTGGTTGGAGCATCATCTAGTAACCGAAAGGTTGCAGGTTCAAATCTCTGTCAGGGCACATGCCTGGGTTGTAGGTTCGTTCCCTGACCTAGCACACTCAGTCCCAGGTCTGGGCATGTACAGGAGGCAGGGGATTGATGTTTCTCTCTCACATCAAACATTTCTCTCTCTCTGTTACTCTTGCCTTCCCTTTCTCTCTAAGGGCAATGAAAAAATGTCCTCAGTTGAAAATAAAAAATTAAAAGGTAGTTCTACATAAATTGTTCTGTAAAGTTGATACAATGTCAATTAAAATAGTTTCCAATTATTTCCTTGCCATTTAAAAAACTTTTAAAATGCAAATAATAATAACAGAGATTATAAAAAACATTTTAAGTGAATAAATGTGAGGCAGAGCTGCCAACTCAATCAGATATCAAGTCACATTTTAAAACATTGATAATCAAAACAGTATGCTGCTAGATCAAAGACAAGTATGAAGACAAATAGACATAGTGAAAATATCTGAAAGAAACTTTATAACAAAAGTTTTATTTGACATAGGCAACATATGGAAGTAACAGAGAAGGGAGTGTGAATTAATAAAGGACAATAATTAATTAGCAATTTGTGGAAAATTAATTTAGATCCACAGCTCACCCACCCTACATCAATCTAAGTTCCTGATGGATTGTTGAATTAAGTACAAACAAATCACAGAAAATTTAATTAAAACTTCCAGCCAAGATGGAGGCGTAGGTAGATACACTTTGCCTCCTCACACGACCAAAAGAAGGACAAAGACAAACTTAAAAAGAAAAATAATGAGAACTGCCAGAAAACTGAACTCTTTGGAAGTCTGACAACCAAGGAGTTAAAGAAGAAACATTCACTCAGACTGACAGGACAGGTGGAGATGGGCAGCAGGGGCAAAGAGGACACAGGGCAAGGTAGCGTCTGGAGGACGAGGGTGAGTGAGGCAGCGGCTGGTGGACCGGGCAGTTCCACATTTGTGTGCGGATAAGCCGGGAGGAACAACTGGGGAGCGAGATGGACCTCCCAACCCAGGGTTGCAGTGCAGGGAAATAACACCTCAAAACCTCAGGCTATAAAAACTTGTGGTACTTTCAATGGTAGGTAAAACTCCCAGCCTCACAGGAGAGTTTCTTGAGGAGACTCACAGGGTCCTAGAATGTATACAAACCCACCCACCTGGGAATCAGCACCAGAAGGACCCAATTTGTTTGTGGGTAGTAGGGAAAGCAACTGAAAGCTGGTCAAGAGCCGAGCAAGTGGCATTGTTCCTTCTCGGACCCCTCCCCCACATACAGCACCACAATACAGTGGCCTGGGTTGCCCTGCCCTCCCAAATACTTAGGGCTCTGTCCCTTACAACATAACAGGTGTACCAAGACAAAGAAATATGGCCCAAATGAAAGAACAGATCAAAATTCCAAAAATAAAACTAAGCAACGAAGAGATAGCCGATCTATCAGATGCAGAACTCAAACCACTGGTAATCAGAATGCTCACAGAAATAGTTGACTATGGTCACAAAATAAAGGAAAAAGTAAAGGCTATGCAAAGTGAAATAACGAAAAATAGATAGGGAACCAAGAGTAAAGGAAAGGAAACTGGGGCTCAGATCAATGATTTGGACCAGAAAGAAGAAATAAACATTCAACCAGAACAGAATGAAGAAACAGCAATTCAAAAAAATGAAGAGAGGGTTAGGAACCTCCAGGACAACTTTAAACGTTCCAACATCCAAATCATAGGAGTGTCAGAAGAAGAGGAAGGGCAAGAAATTGAAAACTTATTTGAACAAATAATGAAGGAGAACTTCCCCAATCTGGCAAAGGAAATAGACTTCCAGGAAGTCCAGGAAGCTCAGAGAGTCCAAAGAAGTTGAACACAAGGAAGCACACACCAAGGCACATCATAATCATATTACCCAAGATTAAAGATAAGGAGAGAACCTTAAAAGCAGAAATAGAAAAGAGGACAATTACCTACAAAGGAGTTCCCATTAGACTATCAGCTGATTTCTCAAAAGAAACCTTGCAGGCAAGAAGGGGCTGGAAAGAAGTATTTGAAGTCAGGAAAGGAAAGGACCTACACCCAAGATTACTCTATCCAGCAAAGCTATCATTTAGAATGGAAGGGCAGATAACCGTGCTTCCCAGATAAGATCAAGTTAAAGGAGTTCATCATCACCAAACCCTTATTATATGAAATGTTAAAGGGACTTATCTAAGAAAAAGAAGATCAAAACTATGAACACTAAAATGACAATAAACTCAAAACTATCAACAACTGAACCTAAAAACAAAAACAAAAACAACAAACTAAGTAAACACCTAGAACAGGAACAGAATCACAGAAATGGAGATCACATGGAGGGCTATCAGTGAGTAGGGGGAGGGGAGAGAATGGGGGAAAAGGTACAGGGAATAAGAAGCATAAATGGTAGATACAAAATAGACAGGGGGAGGTTAAGAATAGTATAGGAAATGGAGAAGCCGAAGAACTTATATGTATGACCCATGGACATGCACAAGTAAGGGGGTTATGCTGCAGGGAGGGGGGTGCAGGGTGGAGGGGAATAAAGGGGAGAAAAGAAGGGACAACTGTAATACCATGACCAGTAAAATATACTTTAAAAACACAAAATTTAATTAAAAACAGATCACTAGAAGGATGATTCATCTGTAATATAAATAGTTTATTCAACTCAAGACCCCAAAAGTAAGTGGACAAAGATAATAATTTACATTAAAAGAAGTTAAACCGATTTAGAAACTCATATAAACATTAATTTTGGTAGAGAAGATCCACAACCTTGAGGTAACATTTTATTTTCTTTAAATTGAAAAAAAATTAACATTCACGGTAACATTTTATTTTCTTTAAATTGAAAAAAATGAATGTTAATATTAAACCAGAATGATGATGACTTTGGGGTCAAATTGGTTTACTCTGATGAGACTGTCTTTACACATTCCTTATAAAAGGAAAGTATAATCCATATAAAGAATTGTAGACTTATTCTTTCCATTTCTCTGAATTCCCACATTTCTGGGAAAATCACATAAGGAAAGATTTTACATTTGGAAATCTATATGTAGAAAACAGTTTATCACAGCAACATAGCAATAAATAAGTATGAGAATATATGGGTTTAATGATGAAAGAATGCTAGAATTATATTGCATTTACCACAGCCTTAACAATCTCCCTTAACCCTTTTTAGGAAAATTGGATACATGATTATAAGGGTCATGTGGAAGAATATGTGTAGGAGAATAACTAGAAAGTGTTGGCAGGACTTTTCTGGTAAATATTAAAATTGGTTGTAAACATTTGTGTATAATCTCAGTTAAAAAGCAGCAAGGATATCATCACTGCTTAGACTTTAAAAAATGTAGTTTAACAATATATATCAAAACTTCTAAAAGCAAATGTTTTACTTCATATAGACCAGTAATTTTTAAAATACCCTACAATATATAAGGCCTCTAAAACAATATGTTTATTTTTCAGTCACCTAACCCCTGAGACAGATGTTCCGGGTTCAAAGTCCCCATGGTGCCCAAGAGGCACAGGTTTCTTCTGTCCTTCGGACCTCTTCCTGTGTTGCTGGCAGCCCAGGAGAAAGAGGACCTGGAGGAATTAGGTCTGCTTGTTAATTACCTGACCAGAGATGGCACAAGAGTTGAACACTTCCATTCCATTGCTTAGAACTCAGTCAATCATGTCAACCCAGTCAACCCAGCTGCAAGTGAGGCTGGGAAATGGGCTGCCTGGAGCTCAGGCAGCAGATAACAGAGATTTTGATTGATGACTAGCAGTCTCTGCCACAATATATGTATTCTATAATCCAGCAAACTCATCTTTGAGAATTAATCCTAAAGAAATTGTTACATGCATTTTTAAAGATATATGACAAAGTGTGTTCGTTAACAGTATTCACTTTAACAGTAAAAATAATCTTCAATGATAATAATTTATAGTACAAAAAACAATGATGTACTTTATATACATTTTTATATATAATGATAATACTATTATAAAACAATTTAAAATAAAATTATAATGATATTAACTGCAGAAATGAAAAATCAAGCATAGAACAATATGGTATGTTCAAGTTTTGTTATTATCAAAACTATAAACAAATGTGGATGTAGTTACAGGTATAGATTCATATATACATATGGACATAATGCATATAAAAAATAAGAATGGTTGTGTCCCAAAGTTGGTTGATTTTTTTTTGGTGTGGTAGAATTTTAGGATATTAATTTTTTGTTTACTTGTAATCTCTATAATAATTAATCATTTTTAAATAATTAAAAAATAAAGATTTGAAAAATATGTTAAAATATTGAAAAAGTTTATTATCTATTAAGCTTAAACACAGTACACCACACATCATGATTATAAACTTGTATTTTTACATGTAAGTGTATATACACAACATATATACAGATTATAATGGCATTTATATGAATATATACAGATTTTAATTTCAGTTTTTGAAATAATATAAACTTTGTCATATTTCAAAATGTTACATTATTTATCCATTTTAATGTGTTGGGGTCTTTTAATGGAGAAGAAAAACATCATTTTAAATCTAACTGTAATTTGCTCTAAAAGCCCTAGAGGGATTACAGAATCATTCGGAGGGACAGGATTACTTTTGTCTTTAAATTAAATTGGGAAAATACTTTCATTGTCTATCACTCATTGTGAGTGTTAGGAAAACTGGCATGTCCTGGCTTGAATGCTGGCCCCTGAAAACACAGGCCCTTGGCGGCCTACTTCAGGAACCTGGGAATGTTACCTTATTTGGAACAAGCCTCTTTGCAGATGTAATTAAGTTAAGGATCTTGAGATGAAACCACCCTGGATTTACCCAGGTGGGTTCCAAATCCAATGACAAGCATTCTTATAAGAACCAGAAGAGAAGACACAGAAAAGAGAAAGCCACGTGAAGAAGAAGGCAGAGCAATGCAGCTGTAAACCAAGGAACACCAGGGAATTCCTGGCACCCCCCCACCCCCCGCCCCAGGCTGGGAAGCAGCAAAGAAAGGAATCTGCCCTAGAGCCTCCAAGGGAGCATGGCCTGCGGACACCTTGATTTTGAACTCTGGCCTCTAGAACTGTCAGAGGATACACTTCTGCTATTTTAAGCCACAAAGTTTACACTAAATTGTTACAGCAGCTGTGGGAAACTAATACAAAGTGGTTATACAAAGTGAAATTACTCTGCGTAATAAAGTAGCAAGAATATAAAATATTTTCCTGATCATAGGAGAACAAGATTGGAGGTCCCTGAATGGGGAGAAGAGGTGGATATGGGAAAAAATCTCTAGGCAGAAAATAATGTGGCAAAATTTGCAAGCAGGACTACGTTGGGTATGACCAAGAAGCTGCCAAACGAAAATGACAGTTTTTCTCAGAGGTGCTGCACTACTCTGACTTCATCCCTATCCTTGATCCCCCCAGTCTTCGGTAAAAGTTTCTGCGTAGAAGAATGGTGCTTTAGGGATTGAAAGAGCAGGGTGTGTGTTCCATGAGCATGGAGAACTGGGACAGGGAACAGCAGGCAGTGCAAGGAAGGTGAGAAATGAAGGACTCCAGAGTTCAGCAGCTGCCTGTGAACAGCAATGAATGCTGAGCAGGGGGAAAAAAACCAAAAAAACCCTGAAGATCTTCTGGAATTTGGAGGAGGCTGAGGACCTCTTATATAGTGCATGGAGTAAGGCTCCAGGGAGAGCCTTTGGGCAGTAAAGGAAAAATGACTGCAGAGATGGCTGAAAGCCAAAGAAGTACAAAATTCCATACAGAAATAGAGGTTTGATCCCCGGGGTGGAGAGATTGAGCAAAAGGAAAAAGGACTCATGGATGCGGACAACAGTGTGCTGATTGCAGGGAGAGGGGAGTTTAAGGAGGATAAATGGTAATGGAAAGAAATACAATAAAAGCAAACACACTGAGGAAAAAAAAAATAGTGGTTTGGATCACAAAGGGAGAGATCAATTTTAGCCACAGTTCAACTCCTAGTTTCTTTTAAAATCAGCCACCTAGGGCTGACCTTCTTTTTCTTTCTCTTCCCCCTCCATCTCTTCCATGCTATGATGTGGATTTTTTTTTTACTATGATGGAATAATCAAGTTAAATTAAATAGAGTCAAAAACCCACGTGTTCCCCCACCCCCAAGGTGAGCAAACTTTCACAACACAGAGATCATGAGTACTCAAAGTGAGGAAAACTAATAACGTGGCAGGTTTTAAACATCAAAGGTGGGTGGGGAGAAAAAGAAAAGAGATGCAAACAGAAGAAAAAGAAGGAAAGTAACAGAAGCCGTACAAACACTCAGGGGGTGGAAATGCTCGGAGGGGTGAAAAGGGAAGACAGTGTTGTAATAGAAGTGTGGTAAAAAGCAAATCAACAACGAGGTAAGGACAGTTTCTAAGAGATGAAAGCAGAGAGTTCAGCAGGACAAAGGAGAGGTGGAGAAGGAAGGAAGTTTTGATATGGAACACCATATTCTCATCAAAAGGCAGTTTATATTAAACATGAATATTTTTAGAGCCTATATAATATCATTTCAACTCTCTGGCTTTTAATGAGAAGTGTAGTCAATATAATTTTTAATTTAAATGACACTTTCCAAAGATCATAAAATGGTGGACTCATTCAAGATTTATCACACTCTTGAAGAAGTTAGGTACTTTGGAAATTCATTAATTCTCTTATAACATTTGGCTTTTGCCACCGAACCAGTTGTTTGCTAAATGACTCCATGACCTGCAAAACTTATTTATTTCTCAAGTGCTATTCACTCTTAGGGGACATCTTTCCTAAGAGTGGGAAAGAGGGGGCTCCAGTGCAGGTCTGTGGAGAAAGGTTGATAATGAAACAGCACTTGGTCATTTCCATTTTGGATAAATGTTTAGTCTTTTTTAGTTTCAACATTAATTTTGTTATTTGTGTGAATTAATATATACTCTGAAAAATAAATTATTCCATGTCACGCAACTTAAAAAACTTAACTTTGAAAACTTATAGTCATCCATTTTAGCTTTATAGGAAAAAAGTTCTTTTCAAAAAGATGAGATGTGAAGGTGATGAATATGTAATAATGTTTTCATACACTTGCCAATTTAGTGTTTGCATAAATATTTAATACATCAATCTTTTCAAGAAGAACACGGTCTGCATTTCAATGTGTCTGTTCTTTTTCATTACATTGGTCCATTTCTAAAGTTCTCAGAGAAAATTTTATTATTTGGTAGACATTCCCAAGACAGTGATCTAATCTCTTATTTTGTGAGTTCATAAGAAAATGCAATTTTTGTTTACAATCTATGCAAAATCATCATTACATATGAATATGAGATTTATAAGAGTAAAATCTGCTTTAGTTTACTTGTATTATAAAAATTATGCAAAGCATAATTTGAATTAAATATTGAGAGTGAAGAAAATGTGTTGAAATTATTTTAAATTTTAGTCTAAATTAGGAAAGCTTTGATAAATACTGACACCAAAATTTTGTCCTAGTTTGAAGTATGTATATAAAACACATGGACCTTTAAAATACAATTTAGTTTAGCTCCATTCAAATTACATCTTTTTAATTGAATTTATTGGGGTAACATTGGTCAATAAAATTATATAGGTTTCAGGTGTTCATATACACACATATGTGTATGTATATACACATCATCTGTATATTGTATTGTGTGTTCACCACCCAAGTCAAGTCTTCTTCCATCACTGTCTATCCCCCCTTTATTCTCTTCTCCTTCTCCCCGCCCCCTTCCCTCCAGTAATCACCGTACTGTTGTCTGTGTCTATGAGTTGTTGTTGTTTAATCCCTTCACCTTTTTCACCCAGCCTCCCAACCTGTCTCCCCTCTGACAGCTGTCAGTTTGTTCTCTGTGTCTATGAGTCTGTTTCTATTTTGTTTGTTAGTTTATTTTGTTCATTAGATTCCACATATAAGTGAAATCACATGGTACTTGTCTTTCTCTGACTGGCTTACTTCACTTAGCATAATACCCTCCAGGTCCATCCACGCTGTTGCAAGGGTCACATCCCCTTCTTTTTTATGGCCTAGTAGTTGTCCCTCATGTAAATGTACCACAGCATTTTTGATACTCATCCACCAATTGGCACTTGGAAAAATTATATCTTTTGAAGGTTCTGTTAAGCTAAGCACATTATCTCATTAAACTAATCTCTCTAAATCTTATCCATATTCGATTGTTTTTCCAGTATGCCTTAAGACATGTATATGTCTGATTACTTTACTGATAGGCTTTCTAAATGGCACCTTGCACCTGCTAGTCCATTTCTTTACATGTGCTTTTTGAGGTTATGTGCATGTATATATAATTATTATTATTATAGTATAGTTTACATAGAATATGATACTAGTTCAAATGTACAACATAGTGGATCTACATTTATGTACCTTACAATATGATCACCACACTAGACTGTTACTATACACATTTATTACGATATTATTGACTATATTCCCTGTCCTGTACATTACTTGCCCATGACTTATTTATTTTATAACTGGAAGTTTGTACCTCTTATCATCCTTCACCTTTATCACTTATCCCCCCACCTTCCCCTTCCCTCTGGCAATCACCAGTGTGTTCTCTGCATGCAGGTATGTGCTTGCTGTTTTATGAAATCATCATCCACTTTATCCCCTAATGTGTTCTTGTTTCATTTTCTACTATTTTTGTTTTATTTTTAGTCATACATTTTTTTCCTGGGGTATATAACTTTGAAACACTACTCAAAATGTTTGTAGAACAAAACTACAAACCAGATATCAACTACTGAGAATCTGCCCAGATCTTAAGAGGCAGCCCACTCTCAGCTTCCAACTTTCCTGCAAGTCCCGAGGAGCAGCAGGTTTTAGCCCACCTCTCAGAACTCTGCAAGGGCAGGTGGGCACTACTTTCCCCTGGAAAGAAGTCACAGGTCTACAAGGACTGAGCCCCTCTGGGGGTGGCGGGGTATTCTTGCTATCTCCCTCAACAAAGAAATTTTTAGGAGGAGGTGGAGAATTAAAAAGCACTCAGGTTGCCATTTTCATTAGAATTCTCTAGCAAAAAGATTTAGTTTGGTTCTGATAAAATTTGAGCACAAGAGCAGGGAAGGGGAGTGAGAGACCAGAAACAAGAATATCTATACTTGAGTGTAGAAGGTAAGATTTTTCTGGGGACAGAGATTTTGTTTAGTTTAACATTCCTCTGTGGTTAGAAAAGGGCTTCATGCATGGTAGGTACTCAATAGTTAATACTAAAAGAAATGAATCAGAATAAGACAATTTTAAAAGAAAAAAATGAGTGGTTTTGTGATGGGCCATTTATAAGATCAGACAATGAAGTGACTCTCTACTGGGTAAGTTGTACAGAACTGGACGGGCCTAACTCCAGGTTTGGTAAAACTGTAAAAAACTTGGTCTTCTCTGAGAATATGCTACCAAATAACACCAACCTCCTTTTCCTGACACCCTGAGAGCTTTGGTTTCCTATCACTCTTCTGTGAAATCAGAAGAAAGTACACAATTCAATTGAAGTTCATAGAACACCTTTTACTGGGAGACATTCAGTTAAGAAAGATGTGTAACATACCTTTAAACTATTGAGGCTGCGGGGGCGGGGGGTGGTGGCAGTTAGATTATAAAAAATAAAGATTTTCAAGTGAGAACACAACCTAAACTATGTGTGATGAATGTGGCCTTATGTAAATTACTTGGACTTCTTTCATAGGACAATTCCATACTTTAAATTAAGTCATGTATTTGTTAACAAACAGTAGTTCTGTTCCTGGAACTTACTGAGCACTGTAATGTAGGGACAGGTAAGACATATTCACCAAAATTGTGTAGGCAACCTGGTCGTCAGGCATTCCGTGTATACTACAGAAAGGAGCAGAAATAAAATACTTTTTATTTTGATTTTATCTTTCATGGTACTTACAAAGAGTCAAGATACATGGGACCCCAAGCATGCAAACAGGCTCGATTATTGAATTAAAAAGCTAACAATTTTCCCATAAATTTCTCATAAACCACATAAAAATGCTAAAATGTATAAACTAGGAATTGATATACAACATTCATTAAACGTGATAGAAATTGCTGGTGACCAAAATAGCCATTAATATACAATTCAACAACTGAATTAAAACCTTATAGAAAAGAATTGTTTTTTCAATATAATTAAAATATTCCATTACTTACAGCAGAGGCCTATAACTTTTTAATTTGTGTTATTATAGTTAATAATTTAAGCTTTTCAGGTCTTAGAGTTTCTGTTGCAGCTACTCAATGCTCTACTCTGTCATTGTAGAGCTAAAGCAAC
Organism: Desmodus rotundus; assembly: GCF_022682495.2. Lineage (NCBI taxonomy): Eukaryota > Metazoa > Chordata > Mammalia > Chiroptera > Phyllostomidae > Desmodus > Desmodus rotundus. The sequence goes on from NC_071392.1 coordinate 34,119,545, forward strand.
CATAGACATGTAAAAAAGGATGAGTGTGTCTGTGCCAATAAAACTTTATTTACAAAGGCAAGCAACAGTCAGATTTGGGTCACAGGTCATTGTCTGCCAAATCCCAAACTATGGAATATAAAACCCTTTAAAATATAGCACAAATTTAAATGAAGATTCCACATTTGAAACGCACTGGACCACTCCCCATATGAACTACTTGTTCTTATTCACTCTCCCTTCCCTATGCCCCTCCCCACTCTTATTCTCATTTTTTTTTCACCTTCTGCAATAGCCAATCAAGGGCAGGTATTGGTTGTGCAATGGGAGTAACCTACCCCAAAAGGGAGTATTTTTTGACTCACATTGTTTAAACTGCCAGCTCATGGTAATAATAAAAGGCAGAGGTTGACTTTTAGTTGCTTTTATTATTGCACTGAAATTCTCTATCATTTTTAATAACTGTGTTGTCTGTACTCCAGACAGATTTCTGCCACTGTTCCCACTCACAATACTCTTCTGTGTCTTAAATGGAAAAATATAACTGTATAGGCTGAGCTTTTTCTGAATTAATACATAGTAACAGCTCTCTAGAGGTTATAGACATCATAACTTATATAATAATCTTATATATATTTAAGCCATTTCCAATGTTCCCTGGTACAGATAATGCTTCACTGAATGTACATGCCCACTCATCTTTGCACACTTGTGGGCAGGGTTTTTTTTTGTGACAAATTCCTAGAAATTGAATTAATACCAATCATTCAAAATTTTAACATATATTACCACACTGATCTTCAAAAATGATGTGTCAGTTTAAAATCTACCCAAGAATAAATGATAATAGCTTCTCTCCATACTGTCTCCAACAGTGAATAAGATCAATATTTCTTTAGTTTTCTCCAATTTGTTAATTCAAATATATCTTAATTTCCAATTGTATTCCTTTTCATAAATTACTAACAGATTTAAATTTTGTTCTTGGGACATTCCTTTCAGTATATAGTAGTGTATAATTTGGGTGCAGGTGGAGGCAATGTCCATAAAATCTGTCTTATAGACACGTAAATAAAGTTTAATATTCTGTATGGTCTGTTAAAATTGTGCAGCTTGTTAACTTGGATCGGTCTTGCTAAGACTGATTCTTTAGCCTCTAGTTGAACATGTATGGATATTTCTGTCTTGTTACCCTTAAAAACTCTCACAAGCTCATCAAGACAGTATTTACATTTCTGTCAATAGGTATTTCTGTTTGGTGTTTAGTGCCAATAATGTTGCTCTAGTTTGAGTATGATGTTCTCCAAAGACTTATATCCTCCTCTCCAGGAAATCATATTTTTTCTTTACTTACTTAGAAATGGGGGTCAGGTGAACTTATCCATGATGTTCCACAATCTTTAATAATAAAATTTAAATTTTCTAATCTAACTTCATAGATACATTATTTAGCCTCTAGTCTGAGATGACTAACAGATAAATTATATAACAATCTTGAAACCATTTTGAACATTTGACTATTATGGGGGGTTCCTGGAGGTGTTTTTGTTAAGTTTTAAAATACTTTACCTAAATAAGATATGTATACTCAGCCTTTCTACTTTTTTCAGCCCTCCTTTGTCTTCCTTCACTGCGATGCTACCCCTTAGTTTCTAGCCACTGCTCTCCATTGAAAGTGGAGAACTTTCTCTCTTTCTACTTCAATTCCTTCCATAGGAATAGAGGTCTATTATTGCAGTGACAACTATGCCTAAAAAGCAACATTTTACACTAGAAAGAAAACATTGCTTTGGCTGAGTAGCTCAGTTGGTTGGAGCATCATCCCCATATTCCAAGGTTAAGGGTTCGATCCCTGGTCCAAGCTCATGCAGAAGGAGACTAGTGAATGTGTGAATGGATGGAGCAATGGGTCTGTGTTTCTCTCTCTCTGTCCCACCCCCTTCTTTCTCTAAAATCAATCAATAAATAAAAAATTTCAAAGAACAAAAATGTTCTCTGTCTATATTATACCAATCCAGGCAAAATTTTTATGCCAAATACAACACTGTGCCTTCCCCCTTGTTAGAATGAGCAAACTGTCGATGCTCTTATCTAATGAAGTGTTCCACTCATTCATTGGATGCCATCCACTATTGTCTACTCAAAGAAATAACTCCTCCCTGGTTGTTCCCTTTCTTTTTCTCTGGGTTCATCGCACCCAATGCCAGCATGCCCTAAGGCTCTGTCTTGTACACTTCTCATCCTGATCTACATCTATTTTCCGAATGATGTCATATGAACTCATGACTTCAGATATTCTCAATCTCCTGACAATTCCCCATTAGCAGCTCAAAGCCAAACCTCACTTCTGAACTCCAAATTAATATATTCAAATCACTTACTTAATATCTTCACCTATATAAATAACAGGTACCTTTAATTCAACATATTTAAAACTGCGGTCTTGATCTCCCCCATATCTTTCTCTCTCATGGGTCCACATCTCAGCAAATGGCAATTGCATTTTTCCAGTTGCTTAAAAGCTGATAGGAACAGATCTAAGCAGGATCCTGCTAAAAAACCTAAGCGGGATCTAAAACCTGCTTAGATCAAAATGTTGGAGGCATAATTATGAGTTCTCTCTTTCCCTCATAAATAAATATAACCCCCCCAAAATACTCTCAACTTTCTCTTTAAAATACATCCATAATCTAAGAGTTCTGAATAATCTAATTGTAATAAGCTCCACTCTAGTCCAAGCCACTGTTATCATCCACTTCAACTGTGTGCATCTCTCCTTCCACCTTTGTCTCTAGAAAGTCTGTTCTTCTCACAGCAGCAATAGTCAGTCTTTTTAAACATGTCAGATTATGCCATGCCTCTGTCCAAAAACTTCCCACGGCTGCCTGACTTCCTCAGAGTGAAAGTCAAAGTTCTTGTCTTGGTTTGCAAGACCCTACAAAATAGCCCAATAAGACCTCTCTTTGCCCTCACCTTTTACCACCCATCTTTGTTCACTCCTCACCACATTGGCACATTTTCTGTTCTCCAGGATACACCTGACCCTCACACATCCCAGGAGCCCGTGTCCCCTTTGCCTATGAGTGTCTTTTCCACTTAGATATCCACTGCAGGCTTCTTCACTTTCTTCAATTTTCTGTTAATTTATCATAGAGGACTGATGGATAAATAGAACATTAATAAAATATAGGACATCAATAATAGTGAAGGCTTAATAAATCCATCAGTAGATATTGCATAGAAGTAGATATTAGAGAAATATAATTAGAGTATATAATAAGAGAAATATAGATTCAATATATAAGAGAGTAGATTTTGAAACAGAATAACTACCTTCCATATAACTATGGAAGATAAATATTAATAGATAACACTTATCGAATGCTATTCTCCTGGACTCTGCATTCCTTATGAATATTAAGTCACTTAATCATTAAAATTGTCCTAAGTGGTAAGTAATATTAGTCCCATGTTATACATGAGATTCTGAGGCAAAAAGTTAAGTAGCTTGCCTTGAATCACATAGAATAGGAGCTGTGATTTCAATCTAATGGCTTCAGACCTATGTTCTTGTCCACCATACACTCTCTGAAACATCATCCAAGCGCTATCTATAATTTAAGGTTTGTTCACAAAGCAAAATACCTTAGGTTCATCATTGGTTAAAAAAAAGTGGCATTCCCTAGCCATCATCAATAAATCAACAAACAACAAGTGCTGGAGAGGATGTGGAGAAAAAGAACCCTTCTGCACTGTTGGTGGGAATGCAGACTGGTGCAGCCACTGTGGAAAGAGGTATGAAGATACCTCAAAAAATTAAAAATGGATCTGCCTTTTGACCCAGCAATCCCACTTCTGGAAATACATCTGAAGAAACCCAAAACACTAATTTGAAAGAACATAAGCACCCTTATGTTCATTGCAGCATTATTTGCAATCACCAAGAAAGGGAAGCAGCCCAAGCGTCCATCAGTAGATGAATAGATAAAATATCTATGGGACATATACACAATCAAATACTACATGGCCATAAAAAAAATAAAAGAAAATTTTACCTTTTGCAACAGCGTGGATGGACCTAGACAACATTATGCTAAGTGAAATAAAACAGTCATAGAAAGACAATACCATATGATTTCACTCATATGAGGAATCTAACAAACAAACTGAACTAACAAGCAAAGCAGAGACAGACTCGTAGATAAAGGGCAGTCTGACAGCTATTGGGGGTGCAGGTAGGGAGTAGAGGGATCAAGCAAACAGGAAAAATGACTCATGGATATGGACAATGTGGTGATTGCAGGGTGGGGAGCTATAAGGATGGTAAATGGTAATGAGAAAAATACAATAAAAAGTAAAAGCACCCAAGAAAATTACCATTCTCATGAGTGATGGTGATAATGTGTGGGTACAGGGGGTTTATGGGAAATCTCTATACCTTCCCCTCAATTTTGTTGTAAACCTAAAACTGCTCTAAAAAACAGCCTTTAGAAATACCTTTAGAAAAAAATTAAAGGGCTTAAATAAATTGTAAAATAAGCTTACGTAAGTAAAAAGGAATATGGTAGGCTTAAATAAATTGTAAAATAAGCTTACATAAGTAAAAAGGAATATGGTAAGCACAATCCCACGATGGTCCTAAGATCTCTGCTCTTTGGTGCACATTTCTGGGTAATCCCTGCCGAGGGTAGGCAGGATTTGTGATATGCTGGGATGGCTACTCCTGCAATTGGACGATGCTACTTTGCACAGTTAGATTATCCTCAGTGGGCTTAGGCATAGGTGAGGATAGGTTAAATGATCCCGCTTTCCTGTAAAGGATAACCGAATTCTGGACACAAATTTCAGATGCAGGAAGTTACACATTACTGGCTTTGAAGATGGAGCAAATCACCTCGTGTGGATCCAAGAGTGTGAGAGTGATCCTCCAGAAGGCAACCAACACGGAGTCAAATTCTGCCAATAGTTTGAATCCATTTAGAGGAAGATCCTGAGCTTCAGATGAGGACACAGCCAGTTAGGAACCCAGTCTCTCTCGCCTGGATTTATGACCTGCAGAACTGCGAGATCACCAACGGGCCTTATTTGAAGACATTATGTTTGCAGTAATTCTTTCCTCTGCAGTAGAAAACTAATACCACAGGCATCTCAGTTATATCAATGAATATAACTCATTTAAATTCCTTCATTTAAATTTTTTAAATGAAAAAAGTTGTCTAATTTGTTTTAAGAAAGATGTTATTTCTACTGCCACAAGCATTATGTTCATGATATAGTCTTTCCTGTAAGTCAGCCGGGCAACTGCTCAGCTAGCTGCCTGCTGAGCAACCAGGCGCCAAGGAGTAAACAAGAGTCACACACGGTAACTAGGCTATTCACTCAGCTTTTATTGAGGTTCACTCAATAAATACAGGTTCACTCAAAGTAGAACATCAACCTACATTCTATACCCTACTCACACTCTAACAGTCTAAGAGAACTATAACACACACACACACACACACACACACACAGCAGTCAATGGGGGATAATGAACCCGAGTGGAGAGTCTCAGTCTGCAGGTCCAGGAGACAACACTAGGGGTTGTCAGTGTCTTGTAAAGAAGGAGATCTCCAAAGCTAGGTGGGCAGCAGGGCAGACAAAGTCCCCAGTCCAGCAGGGCAAAGCCTTCAGCAGCCAATGCCAAGGGAAATCTCAGTGGCGTGGGGCAGCACGCTGGTGCGTGGAGCTCGGCTGTCTCAGCAGTGATCCGGAAACTGTCTCGGTTATACCTGGAAAATGCTGTACTCCATCCTTATGGGCCTTTTGGTAAATGTCTTGGCACCACTGATGCCAAGTGTGGAAGTTGCCCAGGAGCCTGTTGGTGGTACATGGCTGTTCTGCTTGGCACCCCTGATGGCAAATGTCTATCTGTGGGTGGTCTGCTCTGCAGACATGGCTGTTTTGATCACATGTGCAGATATCTCAGGTGTGTCTCCTTGCCAGATGTGTCTACCATGACTTAGGTAGTTTCCCTCTTGAATTAAAGCATCATGGCTCACTGGCAACCATCTTGGTTGACATGAGTGATTCCATTTTGTTTTATATACTTTACGGTATCTTGACTGAATCAATGCCATTTTATTGGTCCTACTCTCCACACCTATGAAAGTATATCTAAACCAAAATGCTGCAGAAATGTTAAAAATATTGGGTTGGCAAAAAGTTCATTCATTTTTCCATAGGCTGGCTCTAGTAGTGCTTAGTTGGCTTTAACTTCATTTGAGACAATTTTGTTAGATTGTATGACAGCTGTCATATCAGTGTGCATTAAAAAAATTTATCCAAATCAGTGAATTTTTATGTAGCCATTCTAATATTGAAGATGGAAGGAAATAAACACCATTTTTGGCATATTATGTTTTATTATTTCAAGAAAGGTGAAAATGCAACTGAAATGCAAAAAAAAATTTGTGCAGTGCATGGAGAAGGTGCTGTGACTGTGATCGGACGTGTCAAAAGTGGTTTCTGAAGTTTCACACTGGAGATTTCTTGCTGGATGATGCTCTGTGGTCAAGTAGACCAGTTGAAGTTGATAATAATCAAATTGAGACATTAATTGAGAACAATTAACATTATACCATGCAGGATATCGTTGACATTCTCAAAATATCCAAATCAAACATTGAAAATTATTTGTACCAGCTTGGTTATGTTAATCACTTTGATGTTTGGATTCCATATAAGCTAAACAAACAAACAAAAAACCCTCTTCTTGACCACATTTCCATATGCGAGTCTCTACTTAAATGTAATGAACACATTATGTTTTTAAAACAAATTATGATGGGTGATAAGAACTGGATAATTTACAATAATGTGGAGTGGAAGAGATCATGGGGCAAGCAAAATGAACCACTACCAACCACACCAAAATCCAGTCTTCATCCAAAGGTGACGTATGGTGGGATTGGAAGGGAGTCCTCTGTTATGAGCTCCTTCTGGAAAACCAAATGATTAATTCCAACAAGTGCATAAAATACATAAAGGGAAACATGAAAAGTACAGGAAAGGTTTGAGAGAAAGACGTTTGTGAGAGATGGAAATATATCTTTGTTAAGCTCCAAGTGGGGCTCACAGAGTGTGTGCATACAGGGAAGAAGGGGTTCAGTGGCAGAAAGACCAGGTGACAAACAGCACGGATGGGGAGTACTGCTGATAATTTTTGCTTAATTTCACTTCTGCCCTTGGTTCAAGGGCAACCCCAGCATGAGAGCCTGAACAGGCACCAGTATCTGCAGTTTCCCCCATATTTGACTAAAATATATTGAAAACTTGAGTGTTTAAACCATAATTACTTTAATTTAATTTTATACTTTAACCTGGTTTACATAGTTATGTCAGTGTTTGAGTCAATATTATTGGCAAAATATTGAATAAAAAATGCATACAGTATGATTGCAATTAATCTGAAGCTATCTTATGATGTGGGTTAATTATGGACTTGAGCTACTTTTATTAAGTTTTTTATTGTTTTATTAAAATTAAATACCTCGCCTGTTTGTTCTTTTTTTCCTTTGTTTTCATTGTTGACACTATTACAGATGTTCCAATTTTCTCCCCTTTTGCCCGCCTCCACCCAGCCCCCAACCCCCTTTCCCTCTGCCCATCACCACACTGTTGTCTGTCTGTGGGTTATGTTTGTAAGTTCTTTGCCTAATCCCTTCACTTTCTTTCATCCAGTTTCCTTTAACTAGACTGCAAAGTCCGTAGTGTTGCACGGAGCTGTGGTCTTCACACTGGGTCAGATAAAAATACACCCCGAGGGCACACAAAGACTTTCCAAAGGGTTCAAGTTTCCAAAGGACACCCACGCTCTTTAGATCCTTAGCTTCTATGTGGACTCTTCCAATACTGATCTGAATGAGAGTAGTTTCTGCTTGTTCTTGTTTTCAACTCTCCTTTCATAATATTTTCTCCTACTTTATAAAAGGAGTAATTATCTCCTGCCACCGAGACTCTTGCTCTGAAGTGGGTTTCTAGCCAGTAGAACTATCCCAGTTACCAGACAGAAGAGTCAGTGTGATGGGAACCTTGGTGTTGATGTTGACAAAGTGAAAGAATCTAATGACAGGTTAACAACTTGTTTTGAAAGTCAGTTGGATTTGAGTGCTTTGCTTTTAACAAAATTGAAAAAATCACCCCCCTCAAAATCAATAACATATATCATTAAAACTAATTTTTATAACTTCTGACATGTGTCTATAAAAACTTTAAAAGAATAGAGTAACAGTGGTACTTTCATTCCCACCCACTTAATTAGGTGAAAAGGATTTCCAGCTCTTACATTCATAAAAACAAAAAACAACAGACATGATTGCATTTTATCTTATTCTAATAATTGTTAATATTCATCTATAGATAGAAGCATTTTAAAAGTTTTATCCTTCTCATTTAGAAATGTATGACCATTCGATTTTATTTTTATATTTAATGATTATTCATCAGTCTCTTAATGTATTTATATTGTTCTGGTCACATGAGAACTAATAAAAATTGTATTGACAAATTAACTATGCAGATAACTTTGTACAGCTTTATGATTATGGGAAATTTTAAAAATCAATTTTGAATTATACACATAATTTTGTTGTAGAGAAGTATAATAGGGTTATCCATAAAAGATGTCAAGCATAAAAAATATTATATTAAGATAAAATTTTTTGAAGATTGTACAGTGAAACTTAAGAGATCTAGGAGAGAAAGGCATTATATAAAATTCCTAAACATAAAAATATCTTTATATGTTTTAAAAAATCAATAATTATGAGGTTCAAATCATTGTGGTATTTAGCTTCAACTGGACACTTTTAAGAGAGTGATGTAGAGATTAATTTTTAAATAAAATATTCACAATAGGTCAAGTGGTGTTGTTATGACTTAAAATTTTGATTCAATATTTTAGCTATCAACTTAAACCTGTTTGAGGAGCATGCTTTCACAATTCATTCAAAGGGCGTATAAACAAAGAAGATTGAAGGCATAGCTATTGAGCAAGGGGCTCTGGATCCAGGTGATCCTGGCTCTCATAGTTTCTGTACCACTTACTAACCAAGAGCCAATTTGATCAGCTATAAAATAGGACCCTGTCCAATGCTGCTGGGAACAAATAAAATAATGTCCCTAACTGACTAACCCAGCCTAGGTATCCTCTGCTTTTGAAAGTTTATATTACACCACTTTGCTTTTGAGAAAGACTATTAGTACCTGTGTTCACTAACAGACAGAGATCTGAAGAGGATTTCACTTTTACCAAAAAAAAAAAAAAAGTGAAAAGCAAAAATAGCATTCATTCAGCATTTGTTTTGCAGCAAGCTGTTACTGAGGCAGTGCCAAGCTCCTTCCTGGGAACTACACTTAGCATCTCTGTATCAAGCCACCATAGCTTTGAACTGTGTCTACGAGCATCTGTGCTTTTCTCCTAATTAATTTTGTGCATCCATTAGCAAGATGTGTCCTAAGATATCATAAAAGCATATGAGAGCTTAAAAGAGAGATACACTTGGAGTAAAACTGAAGGTATTAAAGCATTTTTATTCTGGTAAACTAAATAAAGGCATATAAATTAATAGTATTTGCTTCTTCACTTTAGGCCACTTTGGCATATGAAAGGTTTTATATGAATGCTCTACTTTTGGACAGTGGAGGAAACCAGTCCTTGGTACCAGCACATTCCTCATAGCTTCCAATACAGGTGGTGTGGTGCCCTAACCTATGGTACTGTTGAGTAAATGATTTCAAATAATCAGTTTTAGTCATAATAGTATAATGACAAGGAGAGCGCTGATTGCTGACCATCACCTAAAGACACAATGTCATTAAAATAGACTGCTTTACTTTTTCAACTAGTTTATGTCACATCTGTACACATTTAACCATTATAAAGAGAATCTCTAGACTTTATATTATCCAGCTATTATAAAACTTACTTGCCATCAAAAATAACAAAAGTTCATTTATTACAAGAAAAGACACAGAAATGTTTTCTTCAGGAAATACCAGGCTTACCTTATAAAATGGTTCATAAAAACACTTATTTCCTGGAATTAGCATATTCTATTATAGCTAGTAGAGATTTCAGTCTAGAACACAGGTGGCAAACACAAGGCCCGCTGGCCGAACCCAGCCCTCCACCTTGTTTTATCTGGCCCCGCACTTTGTTTCTACCCAGCGGCAGCGCTGAGCTCCTTGCCCCTAGTTAAGGAGCAGTTACATTTATAGGGTCCTAAAGTTACATTCGGCCCTTTGAAGGCAACCGTGAGGCTGATGTGGCCCCCGGTGAAAATGAGTTTGACACCCCTCGTCTAGAATATGAATATATATACACACATATATGTGTACACACACACACACACACACACACACATATTCCTGAGCTCAATGGGGAAGTCAAAACGAACAACATATCTTTGTATTTGGCAGACTGTAAGGCTGGAGGTCGCCTGGCAAGTACAATGTGCCAGTGATCTTTAAATAGATATGATTGAAACAAGAGATTGCAAATTCTTTAGAAACATGAGTACAATTTTAAATTAAGGGTTCCAGTAGGTCTTTCAGACCCATGAATGACAGTCAGTAAGAGGCAACCATGCTTCCTTGGACCTTATCCCTCAAGTTAGGAGGAAGAATAAAGAAATTAGTAATCCTCAGAAATAAATTAATAGGAGTCACATCTGTGGCAAAAAGGATGAAGATTATATGTTTAAACAATGGCAGACTTTATCCAATAGTGGTTTTGGTCATGACAACTACAACTTTAGAGCTTCTATAAATGAGAACCCTGTATAAAAAAATTAATCTAAAACATAATCTCTAGAAAATGGTTCATAGATTAGATTTCTGATCATCATAACAACTAAATGTCTTGGATCTATTTTTTATTTTCATAGAGAGAAACCTTAAATGTTTCTGTTTGAATGTACTCTTGGCAAATTGGAAGGACTAATGCACTAAGTATAACTGGCTTAAACAGACAAAAGACAAAACTACTCCTACACCTGCCCTTGTACAAATGTAACTTAAATGTTTTCACCATTCTTTCCAAGTTTATTTGCTTGTTTTAATGTATCCAAGTGAAATTGGGCTGGAACTGTGCAGTAAATATTTAGAAATAGATACACATTTCACAAATCTACACTTTGATCCTAGTAAAAAGATCTTAAAGACATTTATGTCTAATTTTATTTACTCATCTTTATTCATATCTCTTTATTATTTATTTTAGGCTTTTATACGAAATAACTGCTTATGGAAAACTGTAAATTTTGAAAGCTGTCATGTAAAACTAAGTACTGGGAAGAGCGAGAGTCGAGTGACAATTCAGTATAGGCAAACGGTTTATGCCCAAAGATTCTACAACATTCATCTACATAAAAAGAAATAAAATGGGAGTTAGAATACGTATTTAGCCTTGATTTTGTGCACATTGTGTGTTCTAATTATAACAACCTAATTTATAAACAATACGTGCAGTGGGTCTGACGGGAGACTGTGATGAAACACAGCACCAATTGTAATCACACACAGTTCTAATACAGCGAGCACTGTAGCATTTCTGTCATCTTTGAAATGGTAACAGAATTAAAAAAAGTTTTTGAAATATGAGCATGAAGGTAATGAGATCAATAAATGTCAGCTAGAAAAAGTAATCACCACTCCTGAGACTCACTGACCTTTCTACAAATCCCAGAAATAATAGAGTGGCTTGGGATGAGGAATTCTTTCACAATGAGAAACCGAAATAATTACAGGAAGAAAGGGAAGCAGAGATTGCCCTATAACACCAAAAACATTGCCTATAAAGGTAATTTTGACACAATTATTTATTCCCTTAATTTTTCTTCTAATGTCACCACTAATACAGTTTAAATATCTTTGGTCTTTACAGAGACAAAATTCCCATTGAACCATTCTGAATACTGAAAAAACTAATTCATAAACTTCGTATTGTTTAGCATCATAATAGAGGTTAACCATGGAGTTGGTTAATTTAAATGCCCAAGTTAAAAACATTATATTTTGGCATTTATAAAATCACTCTATCAGTGTCTAAATATAATTTGGAAAAAATCAATTCTGAAAAGTGATTGCAAGAGTCTTTAAAAAGATTGAATCATCATAAAATATTCTGTATTTGAACATAAAATGAAACAATATTGTAAAAGTTTACATTATGATATTAAAGTATTTTAAAAGCCCACAGTTTCAGGAACTACTGTAAAAAAAGGGGGGGCTTCCAGAATGGCTAAGTTTCTACAGGATCAGAAGGGACAAGAATAGAATAAGTTTTTACTTTTTAGGGTTTTATTTGGAGGGCAAACTGAAGTTGGCACCATCAAAATGGCTGAAATTTCAGTAGAAAACCCACAGTATTTCTACACTAGGAAATCACAGAAAAATGCAGGGAAATTACAGATATTCAAAAGTGAAGACAAAATCAAGGAAATAAAAAAGCCACCAGCCACGAAGCAGAGTTTTCACTCTGATTCCAACCATATTAATTACCTACTAACACAAATTACCAACACACTTTGAGAAATATAATAAAATCCAGAGAGTCCAAACATAACATTCATGATGCCCAGGACACAATTTAAAATTACTTGACTCCTGAAGAATGCAGAAGGTGTAGCTGAGCTCCAAGAAAAAAAAAAATTCAACTGAGTCTCATCTCAATAAAAAAAACAGTTAATGAAATTATCAGAAAAGAATTTTGAGACAACTGCTATAATTCTGCTAAATAAAAATATGATATCAAAAAGGAAAAAATAAAACTTAGGGAAGAAATAAAAAAGCTATAAAAGAGAACCAAATGGGAAAGGATTCTGAGAAGATGGTAAAGTAAGCAGCACCAGGAATAGATTGTACTTCCCACCAGATCCTTTTGCACTGGCAGAATCTGTCTTATGTAACTATTTTGGAACTCCAAAGTCTATTGAAGCCTTGCGACTATCAAAGGAGGGCTTGAGTAGTAAATTACAGTTAATTTCAGCTTTTAGCACAGTAGCAGCTACATTTTTCACCCTCAGCCCCCTAGCAGGTAACTATGTGCAAAGCAGCCAGAACACAGCTTGTGGGAACCAGGGTAAGCACACAGATCTCCTCAATAAGATTATGAACAGATTTCTCATCAGAAACTTTGGTGGTCAAAAGGCAGTGGGCAGATATATTCAAACTGCTAAAAAAAAATTGTAAGCCAAGAATCCTATGTCTGGCAAAACTCTCCTTTAAGAGTAAGGGTGAAATTAAGACATTCCCAGATGAAATCTGAGGGAATGCATTACTAAGAGACCTACACTGCCGGAAATGTTCAAAGGAGTCCTGCAGGAGGAAATGAAAGAACATTAGACAGTAACTTGAAGCATACAAAAAAATAAACACCTCAATAAATATAAATAAGTGGGCAATTAAAAAAGCTAATATTATTATAACAATGGTTTGGTAAATCCACTTTTTGTTTTTTACGTGATTTAAGAGGCTAATATATATTTTAATTATTAGTATAAAAGCTAGTATTATTGTAACTTTGGTTTCTCATTTCATATGTTGTTCTCTACATAATTTTTTAATAACAAATGTATATAAAAGAATTACTAGTTTATGTGTTGGGGCACACAATGTATTAAGGTATAATCAGTGAAGCCAATGACTCAAAGGGGTTGGGAGGGAGCTATAAAGGAGCAGAGTGTTTGTATGTTACTGAAATTAGTAAGCTGGTAAATCAATTTAGAACGTTATAACTTTAGGAGGTAAAATTTAATCTCCATGGTAACCACAAAGAAACTAGCTATAGAATACACACAAAACATGAGAAAGGAATTTAAATTTCTCTACAAAAGAAAATACAAAAGAAGGTGATCATACAGAAAATGAGGAACATAAAAGATATAATTTTATATTTCTACAAGGAGAAAATTGACAGAAGGTAGTCCCTTCTTATCAGTACTTTAAATTAAGTGGATTACGCACTTTAGCCAACATATGGAGCTTGGCAGATTACATAAAGATCACAGGATCCAACTGCATGATGTCTACAAGACTCACTTTGTACCTAAAGACACAAATAGATTCAAAGTGAAGGTGAAAAATGATCATTCATATAAATAGATACTAAGAGTAGGACTAGCTACACTAATATAAGACAAAATAGACCTTAATTTTAAAAACCTTACAAAAGGTAAAGAACATTATGTATTAATAAAAGATTCAATACAGCATGAAGATATAACAATTATAAACATTTACAAATCTAAAAACAGACTAGCAAAATATGTGAAGAAAAAGCTGACAGAATGGGTGGAAGAAATACACAGTTCTACAACAACAGTTGGAAAATTCAGTACCCCTCTATCAAAAGTGGATATAAACTATCAAAGGAAATTGAAGACACAAAACACAGTGAGTTATTTAGATCTAACAGACATATACAAAACACTCTACACAACAACAGAATATACCTTCTTCTCAAGTGCACATGGGACATGTTCTAGGACAGATGATTTCTTAGGTCACAAATGACAGCCCATTGCATTTAAAAAGACAGCACGGAGGACATCTTCTCTGATTAGAACAGGATGAAGTTAATCAGTAACACAAGAAAAATTTGAAAATGCACAAATTCATGGGAATTAACACACTCTTCACCAATGAATCAAAAAAGAAATTATAAGAGAAATTAAAAAATATTTGGAGAAAATGACAATGAAAACATAATTACCAAACTTTTGGAACACAGTGAAAGTGGTGGTTAGGAGGAAATTTAAAGTTATAAATGCAGACATTGAAAAACAAGCAAGATCTCAGATCAATAACCTATGATCATGATTTCAGGAACTCAAAAAAAAGAACAAAGTAAACCCAAGGCCAACAGAACGAAGAAAATAATAAGGATTATAGCACATATAAACAAAATAGAGAATAGAAAAACAATAGAGAGAACAGATGGAAACAATAGCTGTTTCTTTGAAAAGATCACTAAAATTGGCAAACCTAAAGCTAGATAGACTAATAAAAAGAGAAAGAAAACTCAAATTACTAAAATCACAAATAAAATTGGGAACATTTTTTATTGATTCTACAGAAATAAAAAGGATTATAAGAAAGTACTATGAACACCTATATGCCTACAGATTGAATGAACTGGATGAAACAAACAATACCTAGAAACAGAAAAGCCACCAAAACTAAATCACAAAGAAACAGAAAATCTTAACAGACCTATAATTAATAATGTGTTGAATCAGTAATCAAAAATTTCCTTACAAAAAGCCTTGGGTTAGATGGCTTCACTGGTGAATTCTACCAAACACTTAAAGAAAAATTAGTACCAATCTTTTTAAAACTTTTTCCAAAAACGGAAGGGGAAAAAACAGTTTCCGAATTCATTCTATGAGGGCAAGCATTACCCTTATACCAAAGCCAGATAAAGACACTACAAGAAAACTACAAACCGATATTCCTTATAAACACTGATACAAAAGTCCTCAATAAAAATCTAGCAATCCAAATCCAGCACAAAGTAGTGTACGCCACAATCAAGCTGGGTTTATTTCTGGAATGCAAGGATGGTTCAACAAGCAAATTATCAATGTAATACACCAGAGTAACAGAATGAATGGAAAAACACATGAGAATCTCAACTGATGCAGAAAAAGCATTTGACAAAATTCAATACCCTGTCATAAAAACACTCAACTAGGACTAGAAGAAAATTACCTCAAAACAATAGAAGTCACATATGAAAAAGACACAGCAAACATCATAGTAAATGGTGAGAAGACTGAAAGCTTTTCTCTGATAACTCAAGAATGTCCATTTTCATCACTTCTGTTCAACATAACACTAGAAGTTCCAGCCAGAATAATTAGGCAAGAAAGAGAAGTAAAATCTATCCAAATTGGAAAAGAAGTAAACATATCTTTATTCACAGATGATATTTTATATGTAGAAAACCGTAGAGATTCCACAAAAAAAAGTCAATAAGTAAATTCAGCAAAGTAACAGAATACAAAGTCAACACACAACAATCAATTGCATTTTTATCCACTAATGAAAAATGATCTGAAAAGGAAATTATATAAACAATTCCATTTACAAATGCATCATAAGAAATTAAATGCTTAGGAATTATTTTAACCAAGTAAGTGCAAGAGTTATACAGTGAAAACTACAAAACACTGCTTAAAGGAATTTAACCAGTGCAAATAACTGCAAACACACCCCACATCGCAGACTGGAAGATAATGTTGTTAGTATGTCAACACTGATCGGAGCAATCTACAGATTCAGTGCAATCCCAGTCAAAATCCCAAAGACATCTTTTGCAAAACCAGAAAAAACCCTATCCTAAAATTCATATGGAATCTCAAAGAAACTTGAATAACTGAAACACCATCGAAAAAGAACAAATCACAACTCAAAAGCAAAAAAGCAAGCAATCTGACGTAAAAAATGGGCAGAAGATCTGAACTGACATTTTTTCCAAAGACATACAGACAAGCAATATGTACATGAAAAGATGTTCAAAGTCATTAATCATCAGGCAAGTTTAAGTCAAAATCACGATCAGATATCACCTGGCACCTGTCAGACTGGCTATTATCAAAAAGAGAAAATAACAAGTGTGGATAAGCTACCAGGATGTGAAGAAAAAGAAATCTTCATGCACTTAGTGGGAATGTAAATTGGAGTAGAACTACCATACAACCCAGTAATCCCACTTTTAGGAATTTATCAAAAACAAAAGTTCACTCCGTACTCCCCCCACCCCATGCTTCTGAAACTAAACACTAACTAAACACTAACACTAGAAAAAAAGTGTATGCACCCCATGTTCATTGCAGCATTATTTATAATAGCCAAACTATGGAAACGACCGAAGTGCCCATTATGGATGAATGGAAAAGGAAATTGTTTATGTGTATATAACAAAATATTGTTCATCCATAAAAAAAGAATAAAATCTTGCCATTTGAAACAACATGAATAGATCCCAAGGGCATCATCTAAGAGAAATAAGTCAGACAGATAAAGACAAATACCACATGATCAATATTATGTGTGGAATCTACAATATATACACATACCCACACACACAAACACATCTGCAAGACCAAGTCAACAGACAGAGAATAGTTTGATGTTTGCCAGAAGCATGGGGTGGGGGAATTCTGAGTGAACTTTTGGGATTTTGTTTTTAATATAAATAAATAAGTAAATAGATAAATAAAATGCATTTTAAAGAAAACTAAAGAGAAAGGGATCACTGTGGAAGGGTCACACTGAAAAAAATTAAAAAGACAATCTTAGGTAGTCTAGAGAGAATAGCCAATACATTATAGTATTTACTATGTGCAAAATACTATGTGATACTGTTTTAAGCACCTGTACATTTTCACTCACTAAAATTTTATATGAATCCTCTGTAGATTGTGCTATTTTCTTCATTTACAGGTAAAGAAATGGAAGCAGGGAGCTTGTGACAAAGTTCCACCCAGTAGAAAGAGCCAAAACTTCAACTGTGGGATTCTGTTTCCAAAGTCCGTGATTCTTAACAATTAACACTATACTGCTCCTTAAGTTGGCCTCAGTGGGAAGGCTTTATACAAGAACCACATTAGTTACTTATGGTAATTTATCTAAAATGCGCTGTGTGCCAAGTTTCCCTCACCTGCACAGCCACTAAGGACCTATACGGGGTTGTTTGCTCAGCAACTCCAAGCTTATTTTATTATCAGCCTTTGCCAGGCAGAGTTAGGAAAGGGAAGTTTGCTGCTGCAAAACACAGTGGAATAGGATATAAGAGTTGGAGGCTTCTGTGCTGATTGTATTTGTTCACATCACTACTTCTGTCTGAGTTCTCAGATTCTTTAAGAAGTAACCCTGGGCATTTCACATACCTAATATCTTTGGTCCTGGGCTTCACAACTACCTACAATAGCAAAAGAGTGAGACTGACTTGAGTAGCTACTGTGAGGTCTCCATTCGGGTCCTTAAATTGTCTCAAATAAAGTGAGATGTCATTCAAACCACTCCTACATTCACCCTCTCAATACATTTATTGAACATCTACTGAACTGGGAACTGGTGGGGATATGTATAATCCTTGAGGACCTCTCAAGGAGCTAACTAACAAACAAACAAAAAAACTGGGGGACTCACAGCTTCCTGATTTTAAAACTTACTACAAGACTGAGGTAAAGCAGTGCATTACTGGCATAAATACATATGTATAGGCCAGTGAACCAGAACAGAGAGTCCAGAAATCAGCCTGTACAAATTATTTTTGTACAAAGTGTTCAAATTATTTTTGACAAGGATGTCAAGACCATTCAATGGGGAAGGAACTGTCTTTTCTACAAATAATGCTGAGAAAACTAGATACCCACATGCAAAAGGATAAAACTGGACCCTTATCTAACACCATATATGAAACTTAAAGCCAAATGGATCAAAGACTTCAATGTAAGACCTAAAACCATGAAAGTCTTAGGAAAAAAAATATAAAGCAAAAGCTTCATGACATTGGCTTTGGCAATGATTTCTTGTATGTGACATCAAAGGCATGATCAACAAAAGAAACAAACAAACAAATTGCACTTCATAAAAATTTTTAAATTCTGTGCATCAAAAGACAGAGTAAAATACCAATTCACAGGATGAGAGAAAATATTTAAAATATATATATATTGACAGAAGGTTAATATATAGAATATATACAGAATTACTAAAACTCAACAACAATAACAACAAAAACAAATAACCCAATTCAAAAATAGGTGAAGAATTTAAATAGACATTTCTCCAAAGAAAATATTAAAATGACCAATAAGCACATGAAAAATGCTCAACGGCAGTAGATCATTAGGAAAATGCAAATGGAAATTACAATGAGACGTGTTAACATGGCTAATATTTTTAAAAACATAAAATAACAAATGCTGGTAAAAATGTAGAGACATTGGTACACTGTTTGTGGCATGTGAAATGGTAGAGCCACTATGCAAAACAGCATAAGTTCCTAAAAATATTAAAATAGAATTACCATATGATACAACAATTTCACTTGTGGGCATATACACGAAATAGCTGAAAGCAGCATCTCAATTCATAATAGCATTATTCACAATATTTAAAACATGGAAGCTACTTACGTGTCCATCGACAGATGAAAAGATAAGCAAAATATGGAATATACATACAATGGAATATTATTCCGCCTTAAAAGGGATGGTGATTCTGATGTATGTTACAACATGGATAAACTTTGAGGACATAATGCTACTAAGCCAGTCACAATAAGACAAATACCATGTGATTTCCGTTAGAGAAGGTGCTTACAGCAGTCAAAGCCACAGAGACAGAGAATAGAATTGTGGTTGCCAGGGGTTGAGGGCAGGAGGAAATGGGGACTTTTTGCTTAATGAGCACAGTGTTCCAAGTTCACCAGATGAAAGGCGACCTGTATGTGGACGGTGGTGATCATCACTCAGCATTAGGACTGCATTTAATGTCACTGAAGTGTACACTTAAAAATGGTTAAGATGGTAAATTTATGTTATGTGGCTTTTACCAAAATAAAAAATTCTTTAAAAAAACAAATAAAAATTCTAGAACTAAAAATATAATATCTGAGACTATTTTAAAAACTGAATTCCCTAAAAAGCAGAACAGAGCTGACAAAAAAGTCATTGAACAGACAAATCAATATGATCTGATTGTGTAATGTGAAAACCAGAAACAGAAAAGTCTGAAAAAGCATGAACAGTGTCTCAGGGAACTCACACAAACACACAAGGTCTAACATACACACAACTGCATTCCCAAAAGAAATAAAAATTTAAAAATGTTAAATAACAGCTTAAAATTTTCCAAATTTGGTAAAAGTGAAATTTATAGGTTCAAGAAGTTCAGTGAATCCCAGGCCACATAAATGTGAACAGAACCAGGCCCAAGAACATCACAGTCAAAGTTCTGGAAGAAAAATCGTGAAAGCAACCAGAGAAAAACTATGGTGAAACAATAATCTGAACGGCCCTAACTCTTCAGCAAGAATTGCTGAGGCCAAAGAGAGTGGAATGCCAACATTAAGGTAATAAAAGAGAAAAAACTACCAACCTGGAATTCTATATTCAGTAAAAATATTCTTCAAGAATAAAAGTAAAACAAAAATATTCTAAGATAAAGTAAAACTAAGATAATTTATTGGCAGTAGAAATTCACTATTACAGAAAATATTAAAGGGATGCAGTGAGGCTGGAGGCAAATAATACCAGGAAAATTCAGATATTTGGGAAGGAATGAAAACTTTTTTTAAAAAGTGGAGGAGGCAAATATGAAAGGCTACATTCATATTATATTGCATTAAATTTTAATGTAATATAATTACATTAAATCTTCATGTAATGTAATTACATTAAATCCATAGAACTATTAAATCCTTTTAATTACATTAAAATCTATAGAACTATTTAAAGCAAATATTACATTATCTTGTGGGGTTATGTATGTAAATGTAATACATGACAGCCATAGCTACATTTTACATTGAATGATACAGCATTATTTTTAAAATAAATGCATATGGTAATCTCTAGAGAAACCACAAGATATAATGTTAGAGGTATAGCTAAAAAGTCTGTAGTTAAAATAGTATGCAAAATTATTCAAATAATCCAGAGAAGACAAGAAAAAAATAGAGGCACAAAAACCAGAGGTGACAAACAGAAACAAATGAATGGAACATGCTAATGAAAAGGCAGATACTATCAGAATTAATTTTTTAAAAATAGCGAGACCAAGTGTAAGCTACGTAGGACATGTACTTTAATATAAAAACATAGATAGGCTGAAGGCAAATGTGGAAAACATGCCATGCAAACAACAAACATAAAAAAGCTGGGGTGGCTGTCTAAATATCAGACAAAACAGACTACAAGATAAAAAATATTACCAGAGATGAGAGTAACATTTTATGAAAAAAGGAAGGACCAATTCGTCAGGAAGACATAACAATCATAAATACGTCTGTGCCTAATAACAGAGCTTCAAAATACCTGAAGTCCAAAGACATAAAACAAGTCTCAAATTTTGTAAAATTACGTACCATTGAACTGGAACTCAACACACACCCATTCAGCCATCGACCAGCTGGCTGACCTTTACATTACCTCTCTGAGAAGTTCTTTACTCACCTTAGAGAAAACAATACTATCACCAAGGTTTGTTTTCAGGATTGAAGATAATGAAAGTAAACACCTCGGAGAGTATCTAGTACCTCATTGTAACCTAAAAATATGTTTCTTACATTTCTCGAATCTGAATTTCCTATTCCCATCAGTGCCTAAGTCAAGGTGAGAAATGGATCTGTAATAAAGAGAAAGCAGCATGTTAAACTGTAACACTGCTGAGACACTGTTGCCCCAGAGGATGGAGGGCTTCAATGGTTTAACAGTATTACAGAAGCAACACGGCCCTTTGCATCTGTATCTCCACTGAGATCCCAACAGGAGGGGGACTTTTCCCCAGAAACAGTTCTTCTTGGTCACATGTATCCAAAGCTAACAGAAGGACACACATTAGGAAAACGTGAAAGCTGCCAGGCCTGACAAATACATAGAAGCCAGACCTGCCAACCAGACAGCCAGCATTCTGTAGAGCCTATTAGCAGGGAGCAATATTATTGTAGAACTTACCTAAGTTATGGGCTTTAGAGTCAAGTTTGAATGCTTGTTAATACAAAAAAAAATGAGACTTTTTGGCAACTAATCACACAAAAATGACTAGTACAGTGCCACAATGTAGTGCAAGAATGGCATGGGGCACATATAGTGGGATGAGCGATCCATCCTAAAAAATTGAGCGCATGGCCCTGGCGGTGCCATATTTGAAAGCTAAGAGACTAACTGGGCATTGATGTCAGAAAGCACTCAATAATAGTCATAGTTTAATGCAGGTCTTTTCATATGTATCAAGGAATAGTAAAGATCATATGGCTTTATCCATAAATACATGCTTGTAATCAACTACGATTTATGTTCTCTTAATAATTCCCAAGATAGAGAACTGAGCCTGTTGTTGATACACCTGGATATCTGGCCTGGGGGACCCTCCACCAGCAAGTAGCAGGCAGACTCTGATGTTCAGAGTGGTCGAAGACAGAACAGAGCATCCTCACAGTGTTTCTTTCTTTTGGGGGTGCTGCCCGTGGCAACTGCATTTCCCGAAGACAAGGTAGTACATGCCTATTCCAGAATCCTGTCTGATCTTTCCTACTTGAGTAAAATGATAAAAATTCAGCACTAATCACAAAACACTAAAGCTGACATGTTAACCAAATGTTCCTGGTGTTTATTAAAAGTATTTATAAGGCAATCTCTACTTTTCTAAAAAAGATAATTACCTGAGATACATACAACCTCTGAAAGACCTCAGGAAGGAAACACATACATCAACCTGTCATACTTTGATTTCTTGACAGGTCAAACTTCACCCCGAATGGTTTGCAAGGTCCCAAGCATATCTGCTATATAAATATAAAACAGTATTAGCTTCAGTGCTCACTCAGGCTCTACCCATGACTTTAGGAAATCAAGTTCATGACTTTTTCATGAATCTGAGTTATGTATTCAATGGGAAAATTATAACTCTACCGTAATAATCTTACTATTAATAATAATGCTTTTTATTCCTGGTAGCTGAAAATAATACATGGTTAAGTGAATAGCCATATATAAAAAAAGAAAAAGAAAAACATTGCATTTCTGTCATTCATGCCTATCTTGTGTATGTCCTATATGTCAGCAAAAAAAAAAAAATTGCTTTGAAAATAGTCAAAGGATTTCTATCTAACATATACATAGGCCAGTTTGATTTTCTGCATCACATTTAAATCCAAAATTATAAAAAAATTCCCTTAGATACACTAATGTAAGGCAAAAGGACCATAATGTTATGCTACTAACCTGCTGAGTGATGAACTAAGGAGAATTACCCTAAGTGTGGTCAATGGAGAAACTGTTTTTCTGCTTGAGCTTAAAAGCCCAGCAAAAGAAAAAAAAATCATTTGATCCCATGAAGATGCCTGCTAGAAAATTCATAAAAAGTGGCACTAATAGATCATAGGTTGGTACAACTACAACTGCAGCAGTAACCATAGGTTGGGTGACTCCGTTTGACTAAATATCAGGCCACCTACGGGCCAGGATCAATACCATGTTAATAAGGACTCTGTAGGTATGAGTAACATTCACCAAGCGAAAGGTTAGATTCTAGGTCACTCACGGACCTCTTTAAACAGATCAGAGGAAATAGCATCAATACAGGCATTTCTATATGAACTATCACAGTGAATGCATAGATAAAATGCTACGGAGTTTTGTAATTGCCATTTACAGGAATGAGGAGAAGAAAGATTCAAGACTCGTCCAATTTTACACAGCAAGGCAGTTATGAAGCTAAAACTGTGTCCCTCAGGAGAGAAGATTTACAGCTTTCAAATATCTGAAATATATCTGATGTGTTATATAATTGTTGTTTCACGCTGAGCTGCCATTTTGTTCTTATTGTGGAACAGAAAAAAAAACACCACCAAATACATTATAGTCTTTGGATTTTCTTAAGAACTTAACCACTGGAAATGTGTATTTCAGCAGTAAACATGGCACTTTTCTCCCATACTCCCACTGTTTTTGTTTTGAAAAAAAGCATACATTTTTTCCATAGGCGAGCACTTAACTGAAGGAAAATGCACATTTTCTTTTAATACTTTAGTTCAAGTGGCACTTGGTATATAATTACTCAAAAATAAAAACATACTGTTTTAGCACATTCTCCAATAACGCTCTCTTAAAATTTTCCCGAAGAAAGAATATGTACAGCATTTTTTATTTCAAAAATGAAAGTGTTTTTAGAAAGTCAACCAATAGCTTTTTGCCTATAATGAAAATGGTCATACCATTTAGATTTAGAACTGAATTTTATACTCTGACACTCTAAATTCACTTTTTTAATTTTGCTTTAATACACTACATTTTAAAAATAAGTGAGATAGTCAAAAGAAATCTGCTTAGAAAATAGAAGGAAAAAATGTTCTTCTTATAATAGTAGCACTGTGTAATATGATTAGATTGATTTAGGCATAAAAATTAGACTTTATCTCTTGTATCTTCCATCTAGCAACCACATAGACATATATAGTACCACATAAATTTATATAGTTCTTACTCCCTAAATTAGTACCTTAATGAAGATTATTTGCAATTTTTTATCTGACCCAATGTGGATAATAACAGGATTTACATATTTAAAAAATAAAAGCCCAGTGACTATTTTTTTTAATTTTTCCCCCTCAAATTTTATTGTTATTCAAGTACAGTTCTCTGCCTTTACCAATGACTATTTTTAAAGAAATATCATTTTGATAAAGGTATATATTGGAAGCATGCATTATTTTTCTATTTATGACTATCCACTTAAGTATAATTTTTCAATTATCAGTAATGTACATTATATTATATAACAAATATAATAATATAAATACATCAATTATCATATATAAATTTATAATGACTATTTCCAGGATTAATATGTGACACAGATTCTAAAAGAAATCTGTCATTGAGTCGATATCTCTAAAAATTACATTTAAATATTGAGAAACAACTGATTATAGTTACTAATGCAAATATCATTTTACACATACAGATAATGAGAATATCCTCAGCATTTTGCAAACCATTAGTAGTAAAGTTTGACCTAGTAAGAAAACAAAATATAAGAAACTGATTATGTCATTTTTCTTGAATAACTTGGTCAGTATTTATTTTATTACAATTGGATACATGCTATTCATCACTGATCTATATACTATACTATACCTACTTTCCTTTCTTTCACAAAATGGTTTTTACTAGCCTAACATTCTATATATTTATAACTACTTATCCCCCCAAAATACTTCAATTATGTAAATCTTCACTCAATACATCTAAACATATCAGGAATCCTGACAATTTCATCTTTAGACGTCTCTCCCAAACGCCTCTAACTTGCTCAACCTAGTCAACTGCTCCGTTGTTATCTTCCTCCTAAGCTTCTTCACCATCACCCTGGGGATTCCCTTTATGTCTCCCTTGTATTAGATCTCCCACGTCCGGCTCCCACATGTTCTCTTTTTCTTGGTTTACCG
The DNA here is from genome assembly GCF_022682495.2 of Desmodus rotundus. NCBI lineage: Eukaryota > Metazoa > Chordata > Mammalia > Chiroptera > Phyllostomidae > Desmodus > Desmodus rotundus. Next base: position 34,144,749 of record NC_071392.1, read on the forward strand.
CTGCTTTGGGAGGAATACATCCTTCAACAGTTTCCTAGAAAAGGATGCATGTGAGATTTTTTTCATATCTTGCATGTCTCAAATGTCATATTTTTACTCTTACAATTGAATGATAGTATAGAATTCTAAATTAGAAATAATTTTCACTAGACATTTTAAGACAGTCTTCTAGTTTCTGGTACTGCTAAGAAGTCCAATATCATTCTAATTCTTGATATCTTGAGGGAAACGTTCTTTCTCTCTGGAAACTTGTACCATCTCCTCATGACTGAAGTGTTCTCACTTGGACTGACGGACCAAGAGCATATGTGATATCAGCGTTCTCTTTGCCTAGGACATCCCTGTCTCAGCCTTCTCAAATTGCTTGTGTACTTTAAGGGAGAAACTAAAAAAGTTACTTCATGTCTTGAACATCTCATAAGAAAACACAAAGATATTATAAAGCAAAAAGGTAGTGATGGCAGAATCAATACACCCTAGTTAAGGCTCTAATTAGTACTTGCCCCAATTCTCCTCCCCTAGGAACCATGGCCTCTTCTTCATTGGCTGACCTCCCACTAGGTTGTTACTTTGGGAGTAGGGACTTTATTTTCATTGGTTTATTTAATCCTAAATTCCAATCAGAGTTCTATTTATTTTGGGCTAAACATTTCATTGTGCTTAAGAACATAAAGCTTAATAATATCAGAAGCCAACATTTATTTAAGTTGCCAGGTTATAATGACCAATAAAAATGATCTCTAAATCATTATGATCACAATATGCTTATGATGACTTTCAGTGCCCCTTTTCCCAAAGAGAATTATGTAAAAACACTGAAAACACACACACAGGATTCATAAAGAAGGGCACCTAAATACAGGCTTAGGACATTTATTTATACCATCTTTTCCTCGATTCTATCTCTAAATTCATCAATTCTATATATAGTTTCAGAAGATACATGAATCAATAAATGTTCAGGGTAATGAATTAGAAAATAAATTTGACATATTTTTTAGAGTCAATATATTTTATTGCTTTATTAACATTCATGAAAATTTTTCAGGCTAAAGATTTTAAATATACTTCAGAGTTTTTATTCCAGTGTTGTCTCAATTATTTAGCATAATTCAAGTATATTAAACCATATTATTGTCTGACTGGATTATCATGATGACTTTTGGGGCGAAATATAAGCCCTGTTCTCCTCACAGACATGTGAAAAATTTTCCACATACTTACTTCATTTTCCTTACGCTTCACCGACATCTTTCTGTTCATGAGATAACAGTATAGGAACTCACTTTTGGGAACTTTTCTAGTTATCTAAAGAAGTGACTTTTTTTAGTTGAACAAATAATATATATTAGGAACTATATGTCATCTTCATTTCTCCACCTTATGTTCTCGTCCACATTTTGACAAATTTTGAAAACTGAAGTTCAGCGAGATTAAGTAACCTGACCCACATTCCAAAATTATAAGTGGCAATATCAAATTTTACACTTAAGTTTACTTTTAACTCAGATAATCCTTTGCCAATTTTGATGAGTAGATTCAAATAGAATGTGATTACATTTGATACTTTACCACTAATGGACATTCAAATGTTTAAGACATTTTGCTCTAAGGCAAAAAAAAGGCATAAATATAAAATGATTGCCATAAAAACTTTACAACTATTATAAAAATGCTAGAAAGTCATTAATATTATTAAATGGGCAGATATACCACTTCTATGGTAGGGAACATCTCTGTTTTAACCTTTCCTTCTGAAACCAGTGAACCAGGAGAGGGATCCAAGATGGTGCAAAGGACTGGAAGCTGCAGTCAACTCCTCCTGGACCTAACTGGAATTACAACTAAAATATAGAACAATCAGACTGAATAACAGCTGAAGACTAGCTGAACAAAAGTTTGATAACCGAGGAGTTACAGAAGCCACATGGAGACTGCAAGGAAGGGCAGAGACATGAAAAGGGCTGGCCTTGCTCCCACAGACTGTTGGCTGAGAATCCGGAAGGATATCATAGTTGTAAAGGTTCCCCATTAAGAGCCAAGGGCTTCAACCCACACAGGGCTCCCCAAATCAGAGCACTAGAGCCATGAACAGTCACCCACATAACATGTGTCTGTAAAAATCAGTGGGGATTCTGTTTTCCATTGAGAAACAGGAATCCAGGAGTCTGCGAGAGACACAAGTGACCTCTTAAAGGGCCGGCACACAAAAATTTCATTGGCAGCCACTTACCCTGGGCTGAAAAAAAAAATCTGAAAAAAGAGGAAAGTTGAACCATTATCTAAAATAAATACACACTAGACAGTGAAGAGTCACACAGTCTCAAGAGGACTTCCAAAAGTAAAAACTAGGATGTGTATAAACAAGTGATTGAGAGTCCCAATGTAAATTATCTTCACTGAGATTGCCGCCCCAGCATCCGGATCTTTACGCACAGCAGAGCACCTCCAAACACTCACTCCTCTTGAATACAGGAGAACAATATAATTCAATCTACTCAAAGTGGCACATAACAAAAGACTTTCCCTTCTGTTAAACACACGTGTAGTGCTCATTGTTGCCATATCATCACAACTGCCAGTGCGTGAACGACAAAGGATAAAAAGAATTGAAACAAAGTCAAGTCACAAGGTTTGTTGTAAATGCAGTAGGTCTCCCATAGGCACAAGGAGGAGTTGAATTACTCAAATTATGTGTGAAAATGTTTTAAACTTCATAGCAATGGAAAATCAGCAGTGGGAATAACATTATTTTTATTAAAAATAAATATCATTAATATAAGTGAGTAATGTAGAATTCATGAAGTGCAATGCTTTATTTTTTCTAATGTCAATATTTGATGGTTTTGATACATCAAAAACAAATTTTAAAGCATTCTTGTATAATCTTCAAATACATTTATTTCAAAAGGAATGTAATCTTGTATTTCTGACACAATTAATCCTAGCTCAAATATTTGAACTCTAATTGATCTCATTAGCACAGATTTGTTTCTGCTCACTCAGAGGGGGGACAAAAGCTGTTCCAAACATTTCCCAGATAGTTGCGGGATTGAACTTTGTAAATTTTTCCATTGTAGTTCTAACAGAAAAACAGATTGTCTAATATCACACACTTAGTTGGATGGTATAATAAAGTATTGTTACAATCTCCGAAATGATCAAGTCTTACATTCACACAGTCTCACTGTCATCCCCCTCACAGTTTTTCCAAAGAATGTTGTTCTCTCACTGTTGCATATTTAGAAATCTAGTCTCATATTTTCCTAATAATCTCTAGTCCAGAATTTTAGTAATTGCGGTAAGGGTAGAGCAGAATTTGAGCAGAGAGACAAATGTAGATATCGACAATGGCATATCAACTATTAGATCTCCCTAAAAAAGTAAGGCCAAATTAAAAGTCTCTAGCAGTGATATGAAAGTGGAACATTCAAGTTTATTCTATGATAAATTAAATATTGGCTTCTAATAACAGCCAACAATCCTTAACAATATTCAAAATAATATAAGGAAAAACATTCGTTTTATATCCTTAATTTTGTTATAATCTTACATGTAATTGGATTCCACAAAATGTAGATTCCTCTAAAAAAATCATCGATAATATTTTTTACAAGGGACTAAAAAGTAGTATTAGCAATGAATTCAACTTTGTTTTTGTTCACTCAATATTTATTAAATCATAATAAAATGTGCAAGAAACTATATTAGGTATATTAATATAATCATATTGATACAAATATATTACATTAAGTATGGCACATAAGTAAGTCTCTATGTGGTTTGGAGAAGCCATTAACACAAGAACTGCGGTTAGAAGCGCGTGCACGGTGGTCGTGAAGGCCGTGCTGTGAGTGCGGAGGCACCGTACCTACTTCTACCAAGTTTAGCTCTCCGACAGCGTGTGATAAAGAATTAGTTACCTAAACTAACACACCTTCCCAGATTAAACAACATATCATCCAACAGAAATATTAGGGTCCCATGATATTAAAGAAGACAGTCAAATATTAAAAACCACAAGAGAAAATAAGTAAATGAGACATCTTCAGCTTTAAAATAAAGTAAAATTTAGTATTACCCCCAATCAAAGTCTTAAGCCTTGCTTCAAATGAGTGCATATTCTATTTTTAAAAACTGACATTTAAATACCTAAAACACAAGAAAAAACATGGTTAAATGCCAGCACAGGTGTGCAGCTTGGTTCTTTCCATGCACACCAAGGCCCAGCAGAGGCAGCCACAAACTGGGGATTGTTCTGTAGCTTCAAACTGGTTGCCCAGGGCCAGATACAGGCAGGGTCTGACACCACCTACAGCAGAGTCCCTCCTAAGAGGCTACAGAGCAGACACACCCAGAGGCCAGCTTCAGATAACATCAGGGCAGGATCCAATTAGCTTTACAAGTGGCCCAAAGGGAGAGATACCCAAAGGGAGATCTCAGCAGGCACCAGACACGGCTGAGGCCAGGCTGAGGCCAATTCTGCTTCGTATGGTCAGCACCCTCACAACAGCTCATGCACTGTGCTTGGGGTGATATTCACAGTCAGCCAGCCTGAGCGTTCACCCCACACACTAAATGGCCAGTGTCAATCAAGTCTCAATTAAAACAAGGTTTATGTAACCCACACCAGACACATACCTGGAGTACCCAGGTCAGGTGATGAAGGAGGCTGCACCACTGGGTCCCCTGGTACACCTACAACATAAGACCACCCTACCAAGCCTGGGAGAATTAGTAGATCTCATGGGACTACATCAAATTAAAAAGGGTTTGCATAGCAAAGGAAAACATCAATAAAATGAAAAGACAACCCACTGAATGGGAGAATATATTTGCCAATGATACATCTGATAAGTGATTAATATCCACAATTTATAAAGAACTGACACAACTCAATACCACAAAAACAAACAATCCAATTTAAAGAATGAGCAAAGGACCTAAGTAGATACTTCTCATAATAGGACATACAGATGGCAAATAACATATGAAAAGATGCTCAATGTCACTAATCATCAGAGAGATGCAAATTGAAACCACAATGAAATACCACTTCACACCTGTCAGATTGGTTATCATCAATAAATCAACAAATAACCAGTGTTGGTGAGGATGTGGAGAAAAGGGAACCCTCATGCATCGTTGGTAGGAATATAAATTGGTGCAGCCACTGTGGACAACTCTATGAAGTTTTCTCAAAAATTTAAAAATAGAAATGCCTTAGAGACCCAGCAATTCAACCACTCAAAATGTATCTTCAGAAACCCAAAACACTGATTTGAAGGAATACATGTACACCTGTGTTGTTTGCAGTGTTATTTACAATAGCTGAGACGTGGAAGCAGACCAAATGCCCATCAGTAGATGAATGGATTAAAAAGCTGTGTTACATTTATGCATTTATACTCAGCCATAAAAAGGAAGGAAATTGCAACAGCATGGATGGACCTGGAGAACATTATGCTAAGTAAAATAAGCCAGTCAGAGAAAGACAAATACCATATAACTTCATTTATGAGAAATCTAATGAACAAAATAAATTAACAAACAAGATAGAAATAGACTCAGAGATAGAGAGAACAGACTGACGGCTGTGAGAGGGGAGAGGGTTTGATGGGCTGGGTGAAAAAGGTGAAGGGATTAAGGAAAATAAAACAAAAAAACCCCTCATAGACTTAGACAACAATATGGTGATTACCAAAGGAAAGGGGGTGGAGGAGGTAAAGATTGTAAAGGTGGGGATAAAGAGTGATGGAAGGAGGTTTGACTTTGGACTGGTGACTCCACCATATAATATACAGATGGTGTATTATAGAATTGTACACTTGAAACTTATGCAAGTGTATTAACCCATGTCATCCTGAGAAATTAAATAACTCTTATTAAATAAAGTGGTGAACCAGGTAATTCAGATAAGATTCTAGCTAAAGATCTATACATTTGTATCCAGATATTCTAATGAAATACGAATGTCAAACTAATCATCAGTAATATGGCTGCAAGTTATTATCAGTAGGCCAATATTTCAGCAAATTTCTGGAAGATGGAAAACATATTGATACAAATAGGAGATTATACTATCTAAGAATCATAGATCCAGAGTTGCCTGATCTGTCCACCTAACCCCCAAAAGGATGCAGTGGAGCAGATGTAAGGAAGGGTAGGGTGAAAAAACGGTCTGGAAACAGTGAAGTTAACTGAGGATCTGTGCTCAAAAGGACTGGTGCAAATATCCCCTCATCCTTCTCCCTCATTTCAACTGAGAACACAGGCATCTGGCATTTACCCTAGCCTTACCACAATTCTAAATGGCCCGTCTCTGAAGAAATTAACAAGAAAGCTAGTTTAAATATCAACTGTCCAGAATAATATTCTCCCCATTCTATTTCTGAGGACTTGTAGCCTCTTCCTCAATTGCCCACTTATTCATTCTGTCTGTCCAGCATCAGTACAGGAAATAGAAACCACCCTGGGTTGTTTTTTGTTTGTTTTTCAAAGCACCACAGGATCAAATAAAGGGAATTAGGTGATTATACAATCAATTGGAAGTGAAGGAACAGCAGGATCTGCAGTCGGCTTTGAGACATGACTCTCAGAACAGTAAGGAACTAACACACAAGAACATTTGCCGCCTCCGCCAAAAAAAAAAAAAAAAAAAGCAGAACTATGAAAACTACTGGGCTCATGAACATACAGATTTTAAAAAGGGGATCAGGAAGGAGCTGCTACCTACATCCTGACAAGCTCCAGAAAGCTGGAGAAGGGACTAGAACATTCCTACAGACAAGCATCTCCAACACCCTCTGCTGCTTGCGAAAAACAGCCAAATGACAGCCGGAAAGTCTTTTTTCAAATGTGCAGAACATACTTCACTCCTAGAATCTTGGCTGCTGGAGAATCTAGGGTGTATAGAGTTTCTAGCTTTCTAGTCAGTGCAAAAAATAAGGCTCACTAGGAGAAGGTAGATCTTGATGCTGAAAGCAACTAGAATATATCCACCAAACTTGCCCCTAAGGAATAGCCTCACATAAGGCACCTCATGCCTTATCCCACAGAGAGCTCCCAGCCAGAGTACTAATCAGGACAGAGACCTGAAAAGAAAATACACCTATTTACATAATAGAAAAGAAACTCCCGCTCTACCTACTCATTCCTTCATCTAATCACCACTAAGGGTAACCAACACTTACATGGCATAAGAGGAGAACAAATATTGTGAAAGAGAATATGACCAAAATAAGAAAATAGGTAATTTAACAGTACTCAAGAAGCAAAAGAGAAAGTTTTAAAATGATCAGAGAGATCATTTTGGCAAAACAGAAACTACAGAACAAGGGGGGCTGTGGGTAACAGTACTGGTGATGGGTGTGGGGGGAGAAGGGGACTGTTCTGCTTCCTGAAATTCTCTTTGTATTATCTGTATTTTGCGGTGTATAGTGTGTACCCACACTATCCATGGATTATTATACTCCATTATTATACCCATGGTATGTAATCTTTATACCCATGTATAATGCACATCCTTTATTTTCCCTCAAAAACTTGGGCAAAAAGTGTACATTTTACATGGCAAAGTACAGTAATTGGCCACTGTGGCAGAAACAGATATGTGGTCCCTTCAGTGATAGATTTGTTGCCCTGGCTGCTGAGATTGCTGCTGATAGTCTTCGTCAGGCCCTTTGGCAATTATCCCAGCAGCAGAAAGCCATTTCTCCCAAAGTAATGAAGATTGCCAGGCAGTCCACATTTAATGACTGACTAATTCTGAAGTTGGCTCAGCCATTTCAAGCCAACCAGGGACAGATAACTGTTAAGAGCCATTCTATTCATATGTATAGGGCCCAGCACAAATAGCACCCTTTTTTATTACAAAATCTTTTATTAAAAACCACAAGCATGTCATTCTGTAGCACAACAATATCACACTCAAGCACACCATATGACATTTTAGGTGAAATGCCCACATTAAAACCATAAATTATTACACCCATATTATAACTCTACCAACCACACTCAAGCAAGCGTTGCTTCTGCCAGACCCTGAACATGTCGGCCATTTGTATGGCTTCTTGGGAGAGGTGTCTGCTTAGGTCCTCTATTTGGATTGTTTGTTTGTGTGGTGTTGAGCTTTATGAGTTCTTTATATATTTGGGTATGACCCTCTTGTCGGAGCTGTTGTTTGCCAAATCAACTCCCATTTGGTTGGTTCCTTTTTTGTGTGGCTGTTGGCTTCTTTCACTGTGCAGAAGCTTTGTGGTTTGATATAGTCCCATTCTTTTCTTTTTTCCTTTACTTCTTTGCTTTTGGGGTCAAATTCACAAAATCTTCTCTAAGACAAAGGTCCACAAGTTTAGTACTTCTTTTCTCCTACATAATTTGTTTTTTCAGATCTTATAGTTAGTTCTTTCATCCATTTCAAATTCATTTCTGTACATGGGGAAACACTGAAATCTAGTTTCATTCTTTTGCATGTGGCTTTCCAATTTTCCCAGCACTTTATATTGAAGGGGCTTTCTTTTCTCCGTTGTGTGGCTGTGGCTCTGGCTTCTTTGTAAAAAATTATTTGCCCAGCATGTCTGGTTTTCTGCCAATACCCTGCTATTACTGATTATCGTAGCTCTGTACTATAATTTGAAGTCAGGTAGGATGATACCTATGGCTTCATTCTTTTTTCTCAGGGTTGCTTTGGCTATTCAGAGTCTTTCATAATTCTATACAAATCTGATATTTTTTGTTCTATTTTTTACCTAGAGAATATTATGCTAAGTGAAATAAGTCAGTCAGAAAAAGCTAAGAATTATTTATGTCACAAGCAGGATGTAAAACAAGCTCATAGACAACAGTATGCTCACCAGAGGGGAGGGGGTAGGGAGTAGCAAAGGGTAAAGGGGATTCAATGGATGGTGATGGAAGATGATTTGGCTTTGTGTAGTGGGCACACAATTCAATATACAGATCATGAATCACATAAATGTACACCTGAAATCGATATGGCTCTCTGAACCAATGTCACCCCAATAAATCTGATTAAAATAAAATTAAATAAAAATTTGCCAAAAAAAAAGAGCCACTTTAGCTCCTGAGGGTCAGCTGACACTGTCACTGGGCCACCATCCTAGTTTGACTTCTCCTTCTGCACATTTCTGCTTTTTCCATTACCTTCCACAAGGGTTAATCACAAGGGTGCTCAGTAGTAAATGATTGATACACCAAACTCTGTCTCAGAATCTGCTTCCAGGAAACCCATCCTCACACAATCATTGTATGCAGGTGTTACACCAAGTAAAGTGACTTTACAATATCAACAAGGCCCTTTTACTCACTATTTTCTATGAAACAATTTAAAAGACCTGCTAAAAATAAAATATTGTCTAGTATATATATATATATATATATATATATATAATAATAAAACATTAATTATCAAGCTGATCTACTATATTATCCAACTGTCACTACAAAGTTGTAGTAGAAATTGGAAGGATAGCAAAATTTGAAAGGAAGAGAACCCACATTGTTCTAGATTCCATAAAGTAAACATTTCAAAGTATATCCATATTGCTTTATTTGGTCCTTCCATCAATTCTGCGATGCAAGTATAGTTCCCATCATTGGCCTCATTAGAATTCTGAAGACTCAGACTTGGAAACATTAAATTGTTCTTATGGCTTCCTTTCGTTATAAAATAGAACTACTACTAATCTATAGAAACCAGATTCTATGGATTCTTTCTACTATTAAATACCCTTTCCACTACCCAAAGTTCTCACATATGGATATGAGATGTTAGATCAAAGCCTTGAAAAGCTCTTTCCTGAATCAAGCACAAATGATCTAGGAGGTCAATGGGGTACCATTTATCTGGAAGAATGGGTGGTACAGCCTCTCCATCAAGACATCACAGAGTTCCACAGGCAAGATGATGTGAAAAGATGTGTTCACAGAAACATGGTGAATTGCTGCCCCTCCAGCCTCCTCTCCCAACTCAATCAGCAGCATGTATAAAACACCAGTCATGTATTCTGTCTGTGGGTAATGGAAGATACCGAGCCTGCTCTTAACTAACCTGTAATTTAATTGAAAGCCAAGGTTCTGCCCATTAAAATGAACACTGTTTGAAGGAAGACTGGTTCTCCTGATTTAGGGTCTTGGACTCAAATTCCTTATCTGTAGTAATATTTACCTCCCAGAGTTTTAGGGAGAATTTGTTGAAATACCATAAGGAAAAGACTAGCATACCTATAGCAGGAGCTCAACAAATAGTAGGGAGTGCCATGAGCAATGAGAAGACCATCTGTAGTTGCGGACAGTTAAATTTTGAATAGTTAAAACCTTATGGACCCAAATGGGAATGACATGTTCATAGAAGCATTTATCTACATTAGTTTGGTCTCTGTTTTCAGAGGAAGAACAAATATCAGGTTCTCTTTTTAAACAAGCCACTTATATTCACTTTCTAGGGTCACCATGATGAAAGACAACAGACTGAATGGTTTATACAAGAGAAATTTATTTTATCACAGTTCTGGAAGCTACTCTAATGATCAAAGATCAAGGTGTTAGCAGAATTTGTTTTCTTCTGAGATCTCTTCTTGGGCTTGCAGATGGCTGCTTCCTCGTGTGTTCACTTGATTGTCCTATGCATGCCCATGCCTGATGTCTTCCTGTGTGTCCAAACTGCCTCTTCTTATAAGACAGGGGTGTCACTCATTTTCACCGGGAGCCACATCAGCCTCGAGGTTGCCTTCAAAGGGCCGAATGTAGTTTTAGGACTGTATAAATGTAACTACTCCTTAACAGTTAAGTAAGAGCTTGGTGCTACCACCGGGTAGAAACAAGGTGCTGGGCCAGATAATACAAGGTAGAGGGCCGGATTCAGCCCACGGGCTTTGTGTTTGCCACCTGTGGTATAAGGGCTCCAGTCACACTAGAGTATGGTTCACCCTAAAGACCTGATCTTAACATAATCACATCTTTAAAGAACTTATTTTTAAATATGGTCACATACTGAGGCACTGGGGTGGGGATAGGACTTATATTAAATGGGGGAAGACACAATTTAGCCCATAACAGTTTTGTTTGGAGACACAGACTCACAAAGATGGATTATGTACAACAAGCTTTACTGTTGCTTTGTCTAAGGACCCCAGTAGAGGAGAAAGAAAAGTATCTTCAGCCAAATAAGGGAGATAGGTAACAATCTCTGACCATTGCAGAAGAATTTGGCAAACCCAAAAAGTACAAAAGGGTGAAATGTCACTCTGTGGATGGATCTGCAGGAGATGCAGGCTGATTTTAGAGGAAAGAGAAATGGAACTTATCTCAACAGGTGTAACTGCATGGCAGAGAATAAGCACGTGTCCCGACGCCTGCATGTCTGGAGAGATGGGTGTTGGAACAAGCCAATCTCCTTCTTACAGGACGGCATTCCCTTCTTTCCTGAATCACCAGGCAAGAGAAAAAAAGTGCCTAATAGTTTTAGTGGTGTCCTTGTACTCAGGACCTAGAAATGCCTAGGCAAAGTAAATATGCTGATACCTTAAATATATACTTACATTGCTAAGGATGAATGACTATGAAAGTGTCGTATGAGGTGTCATTATCAAGTGTTATTTTCTGGAGCAACCCTATGCATGAGTAAAAGGGTGTTACTCCACAGAAGCTGTAATACATAATGATTAAGACCCCAGACCCTGGCTTCAAAATTGCAGGCTCATAGTCTCAGCTGATGCTGGGTGACTTTGGGGATTTCCTTGACCTTTGCATCTCACCACCTTCCTGTCTAAAATGGGAATAATAATGGTTCTTATATCACTGAGTAGTTCTAAGGATTACTTTGGTTAAGATGTATAAAGTACTAGGGATAATGTGTTTTTAGTAGAAAATCCAGAATGAAGCAGTCAATCTCACTAGAGGGAAAGATTCTGAAGTATTCTTCACCAGATGTAGCAAATAAAAATGCAGGATACCCAGTTAAATTTTATTACCATGTAAACAATGATTTTTTTAGTATAAGTATGTCCTAAATATTGCATGGACCTCTATGCTAAAACTTTATTTATTGTTAATCTAAAATTTAAACTAACCACGCACCTTATATTTCATCTGGCAACCCGAAAGGAAACATTGGGAAAGGATATCAGAGAGCAAAATATCTTGAGTGTCGTAGGAGCTCAACAAACACACATCTTATGAGTGGCTGAAGAGTTTGGTAGACTCGGGCCTGTGGCAGTGATTTTCAACCGGTGTGCCACAAGAATTTTGAAAACATGCAATTCTTGATTGTTTACTCAGGGGCACTGACCTCTTCCCCCTTAGATTATCAAATAAATAAATGACAACAGCCAACACAACAATAGGCATCCAATGTGAATGAGTCAAAATTATACCTATTTCTTGTGAGATCTGTAAAAAATACCTTTGTTTTGGTGTGCTGCAGAATTTTAGTAATTCTTTTAAGTGTTCCATAAGATGAAAAAGTTTGAAAATCGCTGGGCTATAGGGTAGAGAACTTTGATAAAAATGGAAACATTTGGATTGACTTGATGCATTAGGAAAACTATGGAACTATTTAAGATCAGAGTAGGAAAATGAATTGCCACACCAAACTTCATAAAAGTAACAACTGAATTATAATTCAGTTCCCTAGCAGAATTTCTGGCATTTGGAGGTATTCAACAGAAGTATGATTGTGATAAATTCATGAATGATTAAAGAAAGAACAAGTGTTTGAATGGGTAAAAATACTAGAAAATGATCAATTGGCAAGTATGGGGTTAATGAAAGGGATCATGGATTCAAGGGGGTAAATTAGGAATGATGTGTGGCAATCCAGGTGGAGGGAATGGGGAACAATCTAGAATAGATAGAGTTGAAATGGGAAGGAGAGACAATTCTGAAAATATTTCAAGGAAAAAGTCACAGCATCAGGAAACCATGCGCAAACTTTATTACCATCATTTAGCTCTGAACTCTCCTCGGAAATGCCTTGGTTAAGTTGCATCAGACTTTGTATAAAATAAAACCCTCCATGTGAACGCACCATGGCTTTCCACTTCAAGGAATCCGGCTAGAGTGAAACAACAGCAGTCATTACTGTTGTTCGCTTGTCTTTTTAAGAACAAAAGATGAAAGTTGAATCACAATCTAAAATACTCATTAGACAGTGAAGAGTCACACGGTCTCAAGAGGACTTCCAAAAGTAAAAACTAGGATGTGTATAAACAAGTGATTGAGAGTCCCAGTGTAAATTATCTTCACTGAGATTGCTGCCCCAGCATCCGGATCTTTACGCACAGCAGAGCACCTCCAAACACTCACTCCTCTTGAATACAGGAGAACAATATAATTCAATCTACTCAAAGTGGCACATAACAAAAGACTTTCCCTTCTGTTAAACACACGTATAGTGCTCATTGTTGCCATATCATCACAACTGCCAGTGCGTGAATGACAAAGGATAAAAAGAATTGAAACAAAGTCAAGTCACAAGGTTTGTTGTAAATGCAGTAGGTCTCCCATAGGCACAAGGAGGAGTTGAATTACTCAAATTATGTGTGAAAATGCTTTAAACTTCATAGCAATGGAAAATCAGCAGTAGGAATATTTTGTATTATTTTTATGAAAAACATCAGTATAATCGAGTATTGTAGAATTCATGGAGAAAGTGCAATGATTTATTTTTTTCTAATAGTGGGTGGTTTTGACACATCACAGAATAATTTCTAAAGCATTGTTCTATAATTTTCAAACTCATTAATTTCCAAAGAAAAGTCATCATGTGCTTCTGATGCGGTTAATCTTAGCTCCGATTTCTGAACACTAATTGATCTCATTAGCACAGGTCTGTTTTTTCTCACTCAGAGGGGGAACAAGAGCTGTTCCAAAAACTTCCCAAATGGGTATAGGGTAGAACTTTGCAGATTTTCCCCTGAAATTCTAACATCAGAACAGACCGCCTAATGCCACGGTTTTAGCTGGGTGGTGTGACAGTGTTGCTACGGTCCCCAATGATCGGGCCTTCCCGTGGCGCTGTCTCACTCCCACCCCCTCACAGTGTTGCCGAAGAGTGTTGTGCTCTCACTGCCACATGTTTAAAAATCTAATTACATAATTTCTGAATAATCTATAATCTAGAATTTTAGCGGAGTCACCGCAGCAAGGGCAGAGCACAATCAGAGCAGAGAGCCAACAGCAGCTTACCTACCCCTAGATCTCCCTCCGAATTAGGGCCGAGTTAAAAGTCTCTAGCATTGACAGGAAAGTGCAACACTCAAGTTCAGCCTATGTTCTGAGGTGAAGTTAAATATGGGCTGTAATTTTAACCAATGAAGCTTAGAAACATTTAAAATAATGTAAAGAAAAACATTTGTTTCCTTACTTTTGTTGTAATGTTACACATATCTGGACCCAACAAAACATTGGATGCCCTCAAAATATGATTGATAATGTTGTTACAGTGATTCAAAAGGTAATATTAGCAATTAATTAAACTTTGTTTTTGCTCATTTGATATTTTTAAACCATAATTTTATGTGCCAAGAATTATACAGGGTATGACAAGAGTAGGTATATCGTTGTTCAAATGAAAAATAATGCAATAATTAACAAATAATAACACAAGAATAAACTCTGTTTCACATACTCACAATTATAAACCTACTTTCGCCCCTCCAGTACTAACTTCAGTAATAGAAGAATATGAATACCTTATATTAGGGACGGGTGGTGCACAAATAAGTCTCTATGTGGTTTCAAGAAGTCACCAACACAAGAACTCCAGCTGGAAGTGCACACAGGGTGGTCGCAAAGGCCGTGCTGTGCACTCAGTGGGCGTGGGCTTGTTTCCACTGAGTTTAGCTCTCAGGTGGCAAATGATGGAGTAAAAAGTAGTTACCAAATTAACACATCTTTCCCCCAGATTAAACACCTTACCTTCCAATGGAAATATTAGGGTTCTATGATATTAAGGAAGAAAGGCAAATAGTAATAGGTCACTGGAGAAAATTAAATAAGTAAATAGATAGATAGATAGATAGATAGATAGATAGATAAGATAAGATATTTTCAGCTTGGAAAAATAAAGGTATTTTTCAGTATTATCTTAAATCAGAATCTTAAGCCTTGCTTCAAGTGAATGTACAGTCTGTTAGGAAAACTGGTATGTAAATAACTGTAACACAGATAGAACATGATTAAATGCCATATCAGAGGGCCCAAGTATGAGCTGGTGGTTCAAAAAAGGAAGAGAAGAGGTCCTGTTGGGGAATCTGCCACATTGCATGGGGGTGGGGGGGGGAGTATTTGGGTTGTGTGTTGAAGTCTTTGGAAGGATTAGGATCCATGGAACTAAAAAGGACATTCATTCTATGTATATAGAAGGAATATCATAAGCAAAACTGCAGAAGTGAGTAATTCTGAGACATACACCAAGTCCAGAGAATAATTCTGTTGGCGAAACATGCTCTATATGAAGGGGGAACTTGAGTGAAATAGTGATAGTAAGAGCATGTGGGGAAACAAAATTTTCTTAGATTTCTTAGAGTACTTGAGAAATCTCCTAAACATGAAAATATACAAATGTTTGCTTTTACTTTCCTTAGCAACATTTTTACTTTCCACATACCGTGGGGTTTCAATCTGTACTTATTGGTACAGTTAATTGCTTTGATCCAAAAGTATAATAAAATGTCTCATTTCCCCCAGAGGGCCAAATTATATAGGCTGGATTGCCCCTGGGTTATACAGGCAGGGCACCCAGAGGACTGTCTGCCCAGGAGTTCATCATTCAAAAGGGCTGAAGCCCAGACCTGGTGTCCCAAAAGCTGAGGCCCCAGAGCTCACTGGTTAATTGGAAAGATGTATTAACATTCCAAAGGGTAAGAGGGAGTGAGGATCCAGGATCCCTGCCATCCCATTTCAGTAGAGCAAAGGGATTTTTCTCCTTGAAAAGGAAACCCAGGGAAGCTGCCTTTCTCCTGAACAAATCCATCGTTCCTTATTTCTCTTCTATGGAGGGAAACTCACCTCTTGCCTTGAAAGTTTCCATAGGAACGCATTGTGTTGCCTGTAGTCTAGCTGTGGGGGACCAATGCTGCGATATTACTGTTGATTGGGTGTGAGGATCAATACCGAGCTCTTTTCCCTGCCCCAGGTGCCTCGTGTTTCTTCAATATACATATATATACACACACACGGACATTGCACGCATGCATGAGAGGTATAATATCTCAGAGCCATTGAAGTTTTTGACAAAACAAAGTTGGATCACAAAGAACTTTCTTTGGCAAGAGAAAAGTTTTAATTTAAAAATCTTTCTTTTTCAATTATGTCTACACCTTTCAAAAGCTGCAGAAAATCGATGCCTTATCCCTGCAGGTATCACAACTGCCGTCAGCAGAACATCAGCCCAGTAAAGTAACAACTCTATAAAATGTTGCTGCAGCTCACACATGAGAATGTAGAAGCAGGTGAAAATCAGAACAGAGGTTGCAACCTGGGACGACCTTGTTCAACAGAGCTTACATTTTCTTCAGTTAACTCCCCTCTTGGGAATTCAGGGACACTAAAGAAAAATACTTATCTGGATGGCTGCCTTCAAAGACCTGACATTTTTTTCTAGTGAGTCAAGACAAATATGCACCCAAACTAAACTAGTGCTAAGATTTTTTTAGTTCAGATTATAGTTGCTAAATATGGTTAGGAAGGGAAACCCCCATGTGGTTAGGAGACCATACTTCTGAAGGAGGGCTGTTCACAAAGGCTATCTTCCTGCTTTGTAATTAATAATTGTATTATTTTGTAATTCCACAAGTGGAACTGATAGTACAAGTACTGCCTGGCACCCTCAACACTGTCCCGAAGCACCAGACGTAAACATCACAAGGACAGGAAGGGCTGAGTTGACCAGGTTTAGAAATCATATATAAGAACATCTAGAACTTTCTCACTTTTTCTCACTCAAGATACCTGCACCACTTAGCTCTGGAGTCAGATGAGCTTGAGTGTGACCTTGAAGAGATCACTTAACCTGTCTGGGACCGTGTTTTCTTCTGTGAAATGCTGAGGCTACGAGGGCAAAATGAGATGCCAGGTGTAAAACGCCCATCACATTGTCTAACTCATAGTCACTCAATAAATATTCTTCCTTGCCATCCGGAAGTCACTCCTCCCATAGATCCCTGGTTCTGGAAATGTCTGTGAAGTGAACTGTGGGACAATGGGGATGTCACGGTGTTGGGCAGAGGTGGACAGTCGGCAGTGTGGAAGAACAGAAAATTGCTTGTGATTTTCAGCTTCAGTCATAAATGTGGAAGGTGACAGACACAGGCAAAATATTAAGTGAATTTCCCACAGTATTGCAAGTTGTCAAATCAGGGAAAAGCAAGTGTTTGAACTGTTTCTCCTCAATGAGGAAGTAATAGCAATGACAGACAGACATATAGGGAAAGACAGGGATCTAATCAAATCTAAAGTATGTAAGCAGACAAGAGTGTATTCAGTTACAGGAAAATATTACCATCTCACAGAGTGATCAAAATGTTTCTAAGTTAAGGGCAAAACATTAAGAATAAATCATCATCCCTTAGATCTATTTTTAAAATTTTAATAACTTAATCAGCTCTGATTTTCAATAAATTGCAAGATTTTACAGGGGAAAGGGATTAAAGAACAGAGATTAATTAAATAAAAAAGGGAAAAGTACACTTAGTTGAACAACATTAAACCTGAAGATATGCTGGAAGCTCAGGGAAGTCTGATTCACTACTGAATGTTGTGAATGATTACATCTGAGTTAATAACGTCCTTGGTAATATTTTTGTCTCTCACTTTGCAGGTCTGGGATCATCATCATTTGATGGAGAACAAGTTTTTAACCGTCACAAATCCGTGTTTTCATGGTTGTCAAATCTGAGTGACACCAAGCACAGGACTTCCTTGTAAACCTTAGAGCCTAGAAGAGGTACAATTCTAAGTAGGTCTGAATACTGAACTTCTGTTTTTAAGGAAACTATTGCCGTTTAAGTTTCTGCTTATTTATTTTATACAGGTGTCTTCTAAAAATCTATTGGCCTACTGATTTACTCCAAGATTTTGCTTTCTACATAGGAAACTTCTAAGTTTATAGTTTTGCCTGTTGAGGAGAGGAATTCTGCGCCTCACAATTTTCTCCTCCATGCTATATAACCAATTCAGTAAGTTTTTTGAAAATTTCACTTCCATGGCTCCAAGTCCCCTCAATACCAGATTGTATTCACTATTTCCCTTTATCTTGGGAAGGTTGAAACAGGTTGAGGAAGTCCCTTTTTTCCCCTATTTTGGTTCCATTGTAGTCAGAGCTCATATTTTGTAGGATTACAATTTATTTATAATTATTTTTAATCTCTCAAAATATTATCTATCTTGTTGAATATTCCACTTCAAAAATTATTTTCTCAAGTATATCTACCAATTGGATTGCATCAATTTCTCAGAAAAATAAACTTAACATTATTTCAATAAGCTTGCAAAGTTCCAATGAACAACTTGCCAAAAATGGTACTGGGAAGCTTTTAAGTGATGGTATTATAGAGCAAAGAGGGACCTGTCCTTTGAACTTGTTTCATATGAGGTAATGGAATCATAATTAAATAAAACCAATGGCAAGGGAGGCCATGGGAAATGTTACAACAACTGTTCCCACCTCTGCCACTTTTTAACCTTTTTATTTATCAAAGTATAACATGTATACAGAGAAATATACAGTCGATACTGTACAACTCAATGGGTTACCACAATTCATTTGACCTGCCTGTGCAATACCAAGAAAAAGAAAATTACCGGCACCTCAGGAGCCCCTTGTAAATTACTATTCTGGTCAGTACCATTTAAACTCCAGCTACCCCCAACCCCATCCTGTTTGGCCCCTGCAATTTATTTTTTTTCCCCTAGAAATGGAGTTACATGTCCTGAAGATTTTATCACAATATGTATATTAACATGTATATTAATGCTTGCCTTCCCTTGGTTTCAATTTTTATTTTTAGTAGATTAGCTGGCTGTTTTACTATTTTGTATATTTCCTCCCAAAGAAAACGGTTTGTACATTTATTCATTAATTCTATCATTTTTATGTTTTCCAACTCAACTTCTGTTTTCTTTTTATTAATTCTCCTTTTAGTTTACTCTTTTCTCATCTCATTAAACTGAATGTTTACATCATCTTTTTGTTTTATTTACATAGGTATTTCTACTGTATATTTTTATGATAGCTTTTTTCCTTTTATCCCAAAGATTTTTATATATTATACTCTATCATTAGTTTGAAAGAATTTCATAATTTTATTTTTCAATTTAGACCCAAAAGTTTAACATTTTTTCATTTATTTCCAAGTGGAACAGTCTATTTGGTTTTTGTCATCTGGCTTGCTGGGTTGTTTTTTTTATTTGATTGGCCATTTTTCTTTTGTTGTATAAGTGTGGCCTGTGCATTTTCTTTTCACTCTCTTGCATTTATGCTTTATGAGAATTATTGCTATGGTAGTGTATACATAAATGTTAATAACTTAAGTGTCTTGTGATTTATGGCTTCTAATATTATAAAATATACTTATCTTTTTGGTGATGTTTCATTTGACTTCTTCCTTGAGAGGGATGGCTGTGAGCCCTGCTGTCTTTAGACTTGCATTCCCTTAATTTACCTTTGTTCATCTTTTATTATTTTTAAGTAAGTTTATTGAGACATAATTTACATACAGCAAAATTCATCCTTTTTCGCTGTATACTTGTATGGATTTGGACAATCGTAGTCATGTTGCCGACACTGCAATCAAAATATAGAATAGTTCCATGACCATAAAAAGCTTATTTTTTAATCAGTTACTTGTCAAGCTCCATCCCTTGGCAATTAATGATCTGACTTCACCCCCTGAAGTTCTTTTTCCTTGCTTCTGTAACTGCGCATAAAGGGTCTGGAAGCTACAGCTGTCCTTGTGTGGCTCTCTGGCTCGCTAATTTTTGGGATATACTGTACCTGTTATATGGATATAACACGTCTTTCTACATTCACCAGTTGAGTACATTTGTCCGATTTCCATAACTGGGCAATTGTGAGTAAAACTGCTATAAATATTCACATACAAGTTTTTGTGTAAATAAATATCTTCATTTTCCTTAAGTAATTCCTAGGAGTGAGAGAGCTGGCTCATATTGCAAATGTGTGTTTAGTTGTATAGGAAACTGTCAGACTGTGTGAGTGTCTGTACTATTTGGTTTTCTCATCAACAATGAATCAGATTTCCAGTTGCAATCAGTTTTATTTCTTCTATTTTCTCTTTTTTTCTCCCTTTCCCTTCCCTTCCTTCCTTTCCCCTTTCCTTTCTCCTTCCCTCCTTCCACAATTCTAATAGGTGTATAGTGTAATCAAAGTGTGGTTTTAATTGGCTCTTCCTTATTGATAAATGGTGGTAATGATCTTTTCATGTGCTTACTAGGCATCAATAGCTCTCTTTGATAAAAACCTGAGTTTAAATTTGAGTGCTTGTATCATGTCATGTGGAGTTGTGAGAGTTCTTTATATATTTTAGATACCAGATATCCGATATATGCTTTGCAAATGTTTTCTTCTAGCATGTGGCTTGTTTTAATTTCTTAACAGTGGGTTTAGAACAGCATGTGCTTTTAATTTTGATGTCTAATTTAGCATTTTGTTTTCTTTTATTGTGTGTATTCTTTGTGTCCTATCCAAAAATCTTTGCTGAATTTCAAGTCATAAAGATTTTCTTATGTTTTCTTCTGGAAATGTTAAAGCTTAGTTTCACATACAGTTCTATGATTGATTTTGAGTTACTTTTTTGTAAACTATGTAAAGTGTGGATCAAGGCTCATTAATTTTGCATATAGATGTCAGGTTGCTCCATCACCATTTACAATATTAAAAGGCCCTTCTTTCTCCATTGTGTTGCCTTGGAAATTTGTCAAGATAATTGGCTTATATATAGGGGTTGGCAAAAGTAGATTTGCACTTGCTCATATGGGAAAAGATATTCAGGCTGTGATTATTACAATAGTTTTATTAACTCAAAAATGTCACAATGTTGCGATGTAAACCTGCTTTTGCCAACCACTGTATGTGTGGGTCTATCTCTGGATGGTCCATTCTCTCCCATTGTGTCTATCTTTTCACTACTACTTCCCTCCCTTGATTATCGTTGCTTTTCTTCATTTTTTTAAGGTTTTTTTTTCTGATAATACATAATAATGTTCTAGATTCATCTTGCATTTTCCCTCATGCACCCTTAGAATCTTCAAGGAATCCTGGGCCTTTTTACTGGGAAACAATATGTAGAAACCTTGTCTTGGACATAGATTTGCTCACTATTATTTTTAAAAATATTTTCTTTATTTATTTTTAGGAAGAGGGAAAAGGAGAGAGAAAGAGAGGGAGAAAAACATCGATGTGTGAGAAAAACAATGGTTGCCTCTCACACACCCCCATTGGGGGACCTGGCTCACAACCCAGGCATGTGTGTGTCCTCACCAGGGATCGAACCGGCAACCTTGCACTTCACAGGCCAGTACTCAATCTACTGAGTCACACCAGCCAGAGCTCACTATTATTTTTATTTGTATCAGCTGGTAACTTGTATTTCCCTAGGAAATTGCCTATCTCATCTACATCTTTAATACTTTTTTCATAGATGCCTTCAATGTAATCTCTTACAATTTTCTTAAAAAAAACCCTTTCTTCTGATACAATGATTACTTTCCACATTATTTATTGTTTTATATCTTCATTCTTTTCTTTCTTGACCAAGTTAGTTAGAGATTTTTTTTGTTTACTGTTTTTAAAATAGAGGATTTTTTAAATTTTATTTATTTATTTTTATTCAGTTACAATTGTCTACATTTTCTCCCCATCCCTCCATATATATATAACCAGAGACATTGAAAATAGAGGATTTTTGAATTACTAACAAAGTCCAATGTTTTTTTTCTTCCTGACCTCATTAACTTTTGGTTTATCCCTATTATTTCTTTCTTGAGCTTTGTGGTAGGTAGGGTAAGGTCCTTCTAATAGATTTCCATATCCTCACCCCCTGAAACTGTTGTATGGCATAGCAAAAGGGAATTAAAGTTGCAGGTAGAATAAAAGTTGCTAGTCAACTGATTTTAAAATAGGAAAATTATTCTTGGAATACCTGAGAAATTTTCTGGCAATCTTTGATTTCCAGTCTCTGCTTCATCTTCACATGGTGCTCTCTCAGTGCACTTGTCTTTGTCCAAATTACTCTTTTTGTAAGAACACTGGTAATAACAAATCAGGGATCCACCTCACTTCCGCACATACTCATCCTAACTAACTAATTACATCTGTGAAGACCTTATTTCCAAATAAGGTCACATCCTGAGGTACTGGGAGTTAGGACTTAAACTAAAGTTGTTCCTATGGAAAATAATGCAATAATTAATACATAATAACACAAGAATAAACTGTGTTTTGTGTACTCATAACTTAAAGCTACTTTTGCCCCACCCTGTTATTACTTGTAAGGAGATTATTAACTGATAGATGTTGACTTAGTTCTTTATTAAGCACCAATGCTATTCTGAGATGCATTCTCTTGTTGCTTCTAAAATATTTAGTTTTAAAAGTAAAGGATCAAGTTAATACATAAATGTATATGTAATACATTTATGTATTAACTTGATCCTTTACTTTTAAAACTAAATGACATGTTGATTTGTCCTCGTGACCCTAGAGATATTGAGATAATATTCAAGGAGCTTTGCCTAAAATATATTTGAAGCAAAAACCAAGCATCCAAGTTAAAAAGTAAATATTAAAATAAATATATTAAATACTTTTCATTTTAATATAAATATTAATTTTGTTACATAAATCAGAGTATATGTAAATAAATTGAAATGTTGATAAGTTATTTTTAAAATACTAATTAAATAATACATATAAATTAATATTAAGAAATCTCTATACAATTCTGTACTTTTTATAGATACCTGGAAAGGGGGCTTGGGAATCAATAGAATTAGCTGAGGTTTTCTCAAATAATTGTCGAAAAGTGTGCATAGAAATGTCCAAATTCCATTCGTGTGTCAAGAAAATTAAACTTGTATCACAAAACGTGGATACTGTCTTGGTTCTCTGTGATATACATTTCTGCAGGTCACTGTGTAGGTGAAGAGGCAGGGTGCATGTTAGTCACCTAATGGTTATTAGACATCTCACATACTCTGAAATGTCCTCCTCCTGTCACAAAAGTTGCATGTACGTGCAAGAGTTGGTTATGAGGTTCCTCCCATCTCGGAGTGGTTGGTTAATACATGGAAGTAACACAAGTAAGAAAGTATATGCTAGAATCCCTTGGTCTTTTGGTCATTTGTGTTACAATGTCTTTGCTTTCTGTGCTTGGAACAAATTCTGGTACAAACAGAATATGTGGCCTCTCAGAAATACATGCAATCTCACTCACTTAATTGTAAAAACGACATGCTTGCCTGTACTCCCTTGATGCTTGCTGAACTCCCACACATTGTTTATCCATTGGGACTGTGGATTCTCAGGGAATAGTGAACTCTGCGCATGAATGGAGAAGTAAAGAACAATAAATACGCTATATTGTGTGTTTTTACCCTGCTCACCTGCATGTGCCCATCATTCCCTTAGAAATCACCAATTCAAGATAAAATTATTAAGAATGTCAAATGGCATAAAGCAAGCATCGGGTCCTTCTGAGTGTGGAGCCCTGTGTAGCTGCTTAGGTCATATGCCCATGAAGCCATCTCTTCTCCCAAGTTGTCTGTCCCTTCATCCTAATCATTTACCCTGAATGCCTCATACCTTCATCCTCCTCATATGTAATCATGTCCTCAGTTAAATACCCTCACATGGCATCATGCCACATGAGGATGAAACCACTCTTACTCTCAGGAAAGTGCTTCTGTCACACAAGAAACCCATGATCCCCCCGTGTTTACACATGGCTGCCTCCCAGTTGCCAGTTAAACTCACTGCAATGCCTCTCTCCATCCTCATGCCTAACCCAGCACTTCAGTCTCAATTTTTATCTTCACCCAGATATCTGCCAGACATTCGGGACAGTGACCCTGGAATCTGGGGCTATGGAAGTATGGAATCTCTGCCAGTCTTTGAGTTTTCCCTCCTCCTCCCCTCAAGGTTTATTCCATTCAAACTTCCAGGTACATACTGATTCACAAACAAGTCCAGCCACTGACACCTGAGAGGGACGTAGCATTGCTCTGCCTTGGTAGTTTCTTTAGGCTGGCACACTTGAGTAAAATATTTGGAAAAAAAAAAAGATTGAACACCCACCTCTAAAAATAGGGTGAGAAGAGAAGAAGCAGTGGTATTTTGATAAATGTTCAATAACCATCTTTGGGGGAAATAAAAAAGTCCTGATTTGCCATGTTTTCCAATGATATAAATACTCCCACTTGGACCAATTTCAAGCTGCAGAAGTGATGTAAACCAGCTCACAAAATTTCCAAAAAATGTAACAGTGGAGAATTTTTTTTTAATTCTGTGCTGGAAAACATTTCATTATGTTTATAAATACTTATTATTTGTCATTACCAAAATCATACCATTACTGTACAAGTAACTTCAACTTTCACTTCTCTTCCTTTCATTTTACAGAGCATTCCTGGATACACAAGAAACTGACTTGACCCGCTACTAGCTTTTCTAACTTCAAATGGTCACCTACCTACCCGACACCCAACTCACACTACTTAGCATAATTTTACTTTTGTCTAATTGATCACCTCTTGTTCAATCTATCAACTATTCAAAATCCTTTCTGATTAAGTTAAGCCTTCAGTCCCATATTCCAAACCACTGGTTTTAGATGGCGACCTCACCACCTAAATAAGTAAAATATAATTAAATTACATCAATACATTAAATAAGAGGAGAGCTGACGTGTGTTTTCTTTGCTGCCATCAATTCCATTTCAAGCTACTTTCTTTCCCTCATTCTTCACCTGAACATCAGCAACATGGGTGTTCCTCTTGCCACATCTTCATGACTACTTGTGCTATTAATCCCTACTACCAATTATTTCCTCCTTCTCTTCTGTCATTCTCTTTTCTTACTTCAATCTCCTCTTCTCCACTGGTACTCTTTACTCTTAACCAAACATACACATATCTGTCATATTTTAAAAATTACTGTATATCCAGTTCCCAGATCTTGGTTTCTAATACTATTCCCTATTTAAAGGAACCAGAGTTTCTTGGTTGAGTATAGGGAAGGACAGTAGAAGGACAAGATGAGCCTGGAGTGTCCTGATGTACCAGAAAGTAATAGAGGGCTCAAAACCAATCTGGTAGGACCATGTCAAAGAGATAGAAGAGCAAACATTGAAAGAAGTCTTAATGGAAAAAACTGGAACAACAAAATAACTTCTGTAGTATCAGATTATAACCTAAAGCATAAAATAAATATGCAGGAGTCTATATTGATTGAGTATATAATTGATTGAATAAATAAATATGGAGGAAAAGAGCCAAAGTTTCCTAACAATGTGTAGCTTAATTCTCCCCGTCCCCATTCTCAAAGGGCAGGGGTAGACCCCAGGGGCTCATTTCTCAAGGATAGAATCTGGAAAGGGAAAATAGCAACTTCAGTGAAAAAACCTAGTAAACATGACCTTAACCAAGTGATCAAGGTTAACAGAACCAACAATGTCATGTGGATATCACACACCCTGATATAAGATGAAAAAAGCTTATCATCACCACTGTATTCTTTCTCAAAGCTCATAACCCCAGTATAATCAGCAGAAATATATCAGACAAACACAAATTGCAGGAAACTCCACTGACCAGCACTTCTGAAAACTGTCAAGGAGACCAAATGTAAGAAAAGTCTGAGAAACTTGTCTGCCTCTAAGAAGACAAGCTGATTTTAAATTAAAACCACAACGAGATACCACCTCACACCGGTCAGAATGGCCAACATAAACAAATCAACAAACAAGGGTTGGAGAGGATGTGGAGAAAAGGGAACCCTAGTGTACTGTTAGTGGGAATGCAGACTGGTGAGGCCACTGTGGAAAACGGTATGGAATTTCCTCACAAAACTAAAAATGGAACTGCCCTTTGACCCAGCAATTCCACTGCTGGATTATATCCTAAGAACCCTGAAACACCAATCCAAAAGAACCTATGCATCCCAATGTTCATAGCAGCACAATTTACAATAGCCAAGTGCTGGAAGCAACCTAAGTGCCCGTCAGCAAATGAGTGGATCAAAAAACTATGGTACAAAACTATGGTACAATGGAATTCTATGCAGCAGAGAGAAAGAAGGAGCTCATACCCCTTGGGACAGCATGGATGGAACTGGAGAGCATTATGCTAAGCGAAATAAGCCAGGTGGTGAGGTACAAATACCATATGATCTCACCTTTAACTGGAACATAATCAACAAAAGATAAAAAGCAAACAAAATATAACCAGAGTCATTGAAGTTAAGAACAATCTAACAATAGCCAGAGGAGACTGGGGAGGGGACAGTGGGGAGAGGGTTTTCAGGAACTACTATAAGCCCTCTTTTGACACATGGACAAAATCAAGGAGGAGGGTGGAAGCAAGGGAGGGAAGTGGGTTTGGCTCGGGTGGGGTAGAGGGGTGGGGAGAAAATGCAGATAACTGTAATTGAACAATAAATTTTTTTAATTAAAAAAAAAGAAGACAAGCTGACTAAATGGGATGTGATAAGTACATTAGATCATGGAAGAGAAAAAATTAGGCATTAATGGGAAAATGGGTAAAACTGAAATAAAATGAAGTATTTAATAGTAACACAATGCCTGTTTCTTAGTGTTGACAAATGCATGAGACAATGTACTCTGGTAATGCCAGGGAAACGGAAACTGGAAGAGGATATATAACAATTGTTTGACTATCTGTGCAATTCTTCTCTAAATCTTAAATTACCCCCAAAATAAAAAGTTTCATTTTAAATGTTACTTTATCCCACTTTCTCCTGTAGCTATTATCCCTATTCTCCATTTGACAAATAAATCATGATAATGATATATTTTAAAATGAAATGTTCTCAAAGTAATTTTAGTGACAACTAAACAATTAAATGGAAATATAAATGATAATGTAAAAAATACTCAATTATGCAGAAAAATAATATATCAGTATGGAAACTGACTAAAACCTTAGTCTTCAAGGACCCCTCAAATAGTCTATCAAATAGCTACAGAAAAAAGGAGCATTTACACAGGAAGCCAAGGTTCTATAGAGGTAATAACTTCAAAGCAACAAATTTTGAAAATTCACATTTTTATTATGAAACATTTTCCATCTTTGCTATGGCAATTTTCATGTTAATGCTATTTTTCAAAAAAAGCTATTGTGATAACTATCATATGCAAAGAAGTACTGTTCAAGGTTAAGAATTAAAGACGTGGGATCAGCATAAAGCCTTTGTGCCACCGAGCTGCACAGCTGACAGCAACTAGAAAAATACCGTACATACCCCCTCAAACTGGCGTCTCAGGAACGGTTTGTGTCTGACTACCTGCGCTGATAAACTGAAATTACATTTGCAGCAAAAGGTCCTGGAGAGGAAAGGTATTGACCCAGTGAAAATGAAAAATCCCAAGGCACTCTCTGAAGGTCATTTGTGGCCACACTTAAATAATTATAGTATGGCCCCAGCTCCGTTAACCATCTAGCCCTTGAATTGGTTTTTTTGAATCACAGGCATATGATGTAGGTTAATACATCTTTACTAAGAGTATAGCAAACAATTCAGTAAAAGTAAAACCAAACTGTTATGGAAAGATACTGTACCATTACAGATTTTAAGGTTAATGTAATTGGTTGGATAAATGCTAAACAGTTATCCTCCTTTTGTGATAATAAAGTTTCTAGATCGTTATTTAAAATTTTAATTCAAAGCTTATTATTTTCAAAGTCACACATGTACATAGTTTCAAGGGTCAAATAGAAACATAAGCCTTTCCGTAAGAAAGAGCAGTTTCCTGCTGACTCCATCCCCATTTCCCAGTCTTGAAATAACCAAATTCAATTGTTTTAAATGATTCTTTAGTGTATGATTTTGATACTTTTTTTTACCTATATGTATTTGTTTTATTCTAACAGTATACATTAGGTTTCTGTATCAGAGGCAGATCTCATTTTTACGTACAGAATATCTTGCTTAGCTCTCCATTTTCATCCACAGGTTGACACATGATAGAAAATAACAATTCTCATGTAGGGGATTTATATTTCTGATTTGAAATTATGAAATTGGGAGATTATATAGAAGCTGTGACACCCATCCCCCCTCCATTCCTCCAGCAAGAGTCTCCGAGAGAAAGAGATAGAGACAGGGGAACAGGGGAAGGTGTTTACTCACAAAGGGAAGTATTTGGCTCTGGGGGAGATAAGAAAGACTTTATGACCCTATTGCCTTCTGAATGGAGCAGATGGCTCCACAGTGAAGGAGGAGTGGTGGCAGGTCTATACCCTTAAGGGTGTAAGGAGAAAATCGATTTGGGAAAAAGAAAACATTCTCTATCTTTGTAGCATATTAATTTCTATTGTTCAGTAAGCCTTGACCGTGCAGAAACATGGAAATATTCACATAGATTACTGATGCATTCCACATTTCTAAACGATATACTCATATTGCTACTTCTAACTAGAACTTATGCACCCCTATGTTCATAGCAGTATTATTTACAATAGCTAAGTGCTGGAAGCAGCCTAACTGCCCATCAGTAAATGAGTAGATCAGAAAACTGTGGTACATTTACACAATGGAATACTATGCAGCAGAGAGAAAGGAGCTCCTATCTTTCACAACAGCATGGATGGAACTGGAGAGCATTATTTCATGCTAAGTGAAATAAGGCAGTTGGTGAAAGACAAATATCATATGATCTCTGCTATAAGATGAATCTAAGGAACAAAATAACAAACAAAATAGAACCACAGGCATGGAAACATGGAACTGACCAAAAGTAACTAGAGGGGAGGGGCGAGGGGAGATAATGGTGGAAAGAAGGGGAAGGGACTAGACAAAGAACATGTATGAGTGCCCCACGGACATGGACAACAGTGTGGGAATTGACTGTGGGCAAGGAGGGTGGGGTGGGGCAGGGGAGGGCAAAGGGGAAAAATTGGGGCAACTGTAATAGAACACAATAAAAATGATTTAAAATATTAAATAAAGTAAAAATTTTAGTCACTACTATTGACACCTCACTTTCCTACACTCTCAAATGAATACTTCTCTGCCCCCACAGCTCTCAATGTAGTTATATCTTAATCTCAGGTAGCTCAGTATTCAGTATTTGTATTAGTATTGCAATGCAAATGATGTTCACTATCGAAGCATGTGACAAACGATGATAGTGTTCTTTCATTGTGTAACAATAATTATCCTTGGAGTTAATAATGTTCTCTTTCCCCTATTACTTAATATTCGACTTATCACTAATTTAAGCCCACTCTCCCCAGCTGTGTTTTCACTTATTATGTTACAAAGACGGGAGTGTCTATCCAGTTCATCTTCTTGAAGAACACTTCTGAGGACTTAGACTTTGCTGCAGTCTCAGACATCAGCTCTGTAGACCCGAAACCTTGGGATCTATAGCTGCTGCCTTTGCTGTCTCACCTTAAATTCCCTCCACTTCTCTAATTCCAGCTGAAGCTGAGGTTGACCGTGCACTGTGATCTCAGACTTCCCTTGCTCTGGCGTCATCCCACTTTAAGCTTTCTTTGTACGTTTTCCTGCCCTCTCACTTGGTGCCTTAGCCGACTCCCAAATGCAGCTCAGCAGTGAGCAGGGGTAATACTGAACTGGGATAGTAGCCACAGAGTTAGTGTTGCAGCTTCCTTTCCTGAAAGGGAGCAATTCTTGGGGCTATTATTGTTGCCTCCTCTGGAATTGGGCCATGGTTGCTTACAAGGTAACCTTATAAAGGTGACGTCTTATATTCCCTCTTCTTTGTCTCACTCATTCCTTCCCTCGTTCCTGCTATCTGGAATTAGCTCTCACACAAACTGAACCCAAGCCCTCGCTGCAGGCTCTGCTATGAGGAACCCAATCTAAAATGAGATCTCCCTTCACTGTCATTCTGGAAATGTTCTCCTCCCTTCCCTTGGGTTGGAGTCTCTGTTTTATGGATTCCTTGTCTTTCTATTTCTTGATTTTACCCTCTTTTTTGTAGGTACATCCTTCAATAGTTCCCTGAGAAACTCTTTTCTTTAGAATTTTGAAGATATTTTCCAGTGTTTTCTGGTTTTTGATAATGCTTCTAAGACATCTAAAGCCATCCTGATACTTAGCCTTTAAATTGATTGTTCTTTGGAAAGTTGCAGGATCTTCCCTTTTTCCTTCGTGTTCTAGAATATCACAGTGGTAGGTTTGGTCCTTAATTTCATCCCTTTGTTTAAGAAATTGATCAAAATTCTGGAATCTCATATTCCTATTCTAAAAAAGTTACTTGAGCCAATTTCTTAAATGATTTCCTTTTCATTCTCTGCCTCCCTCCACCCCTCTAGAACTGTGTCCTAGATGCTGGACTTTCTGGGATAGTCTGCTAATTTCTTCATAGTTCTCTATTTTTCATCTCTTTTTTTTAAAAAAATTACTGTCTTGGGGTATTCTTCAACTTTATCTTGTAATTATTTTATTAAAGTGTTGGTTTTTACTCCATAATTTTTTTAATTTTTATGAGTTTATTTGAGCCAAACTGAACACATATACTAGGCAACAAGATCTCAAATGCTCTCTTTACTGCATATTTTAAATTTCCAAAAGCTCTTCTTGTTCTCTGAGTAATCCTTTTATCATTTCACCAGGAATAACATCTTATTCACGAGGTCTGGATCATCTTTTATCTCTCCACATAGAATGATAACGGGGGCAGAGGTGGTTTTTTCCTCCTTGAAATTACTTCTTCAAAGTTACTATTGTTAATTATCTTTGTCTTTCATTTTTAATTTGGAAGCACTAGGAAGTTCATGGGGTCCTTGTATTTGTTGTCTAAGAATTTTCTGCAAGGTAACCAGGTTGGCACTTTCCCTCTGGCAGCGTAAGAGAGCCAACCACCTACTGCTGGAAGGGTTCAGCCTGTCTGCCAATGCTCTGAACACCAGTAGAGGAAGAAAATGGGAGGAATTAGTCCCACAATGTAGACATTCTTAGTTTTACAATACCAAGAAATTAAAATTACTCTTTTCTGCTAAAATGGGAGAAGAATAGTGACCAGCTGGGCTAGAATGGGAGAAAGGATTTGTGTAGCCAACACCAACTCTTTCTTAAGGAGTCTTTCAATTAATCATTGTGGTTTTGGCCCGTCCTTCATCTCCACAAGTACAGGTAACAGGCTGATAGGAAGAGGTAACCAAAACTTACGACCCTGGGAAATTTTTACTTGCAAATCTGGTATCCTCACCACTGATGGTATAGAATTCAACTTTCTTGGGCCTGCAAGGTCACTTACCACTTGTCTGTCTACTTTCCTCTCCCAACTCTGCCACGTGCCTTGTGCTACTTTTTAAGTCCCATCACTGTCATTTCAGTTATATTTCAAGACAAGGTGATATAAATGTGTGTGCTCAGTGTAACCATTTGGATGTGCTGCATGTTTTCTAAGTTAATCACATTTTCGTATTCCTTTAGACATACATATCTGTTCTCTTTTATTTTCTTAACCAATGTTTATTGTAAATACTTTACCTTTTTTGATAATTCAAGGTATCAATTTTAGTATTTGATACCATAAGTGATATCCTTGGAATTTTATTTCTTAATATGTGAGGTTACTTATACTAAATAATCCTAACATTTTCTAATTTTTCTTATATTTTATATATCTATTCTGTAAGTCTTTGGTTTATTTTTAACTTTCGTATCTCATTAGTGACAGGATGAATTAGTGTTCTAATCTAGCTGGCTCTGCTTTACAAAGGAATGAAGATTTTGATGATTACTTTCTTGGCGGTCAATAGCTCTCAATTTTTCCTCTCTTGCTTATGGGTTGGCAACTATTTTTAATGTGATTGATATTATTATAATATAGGCTTTGAATAAATGAGGGCTTGTTGTACCTTAATAAAAATAACAGAGATAATGATAATCTTAAACTTGAAAAACATACAGCACATCAGCTAAAACCAGTGATGCTGAGCATGAAAATAATAATTTCTATAACTTACTAAGAACTTACTGAAGTCAAGCACTGTTTTAAATGTCTTATATTCACAGCTCACTGCAATTCTGTAAGGTGGTTAGTGTTGTCATGTACTACTGTACTGAGAGGAGAACAGAGGGTGAGGAAAACAATATTGTTTGTTTCTAGAGTGATTCAATGTGAATCTGGGATTTTTCTTCTCGTGTGACTGATCCCACAGTCTGTTTTCTCATAGCCGTGACGTACTGACTCCTCAGAGCATCTTAGCAGACGTCATAAATGGACAATGGATACAATAAATACATTTTTACCTGACTCACACAGTCTGGTTCTTAATACAGTAGATTACAGCCTAGGATTAATTTACTGACAAGAAGCTCAGTAAAAATAGACACTGTGGTCACAAGGTGAATGCATGCGTGCTGGCTGCCAGCCCTCAGTGCTGGACTCACAGACCTGCTCCTGAACGCACGCCGGGTCTGACAGAAAAGCTGCGTAATGGCCCTGTCATACTTTAAAAACCAAATCAAGGCAATATACACTTATTAACGATTCACAGTATGCTAACTATGTGAAGTAACTGAAAAACTGGAGCAAGAGAGAAAAGAAGACACACAAGTTCCGGCAGAAGTATCGTCTGCTTGAGTGTGGTTGGTAGGGCAGCAATAGGAGTGTAGGAATTTATAGTTTTGATTTGAACATTTCACCTAAAACATCATAAGGCATGCTTGAGTGTGATATTGTTATGTTACAGAATGACATGCTTGTGATTTTGTAAGAAAAGATTTTGTAATACAAAAGGGGCGTTATTTGTGTCAGACCCTGTATATATTCTCTCCCTTCAAAGGACGTACAGTCTACTAGAATTTAAAAAAAAAAAAACAAAAAAAACAACTCCTGTGAAAATTTAAAGAACCCTGCAATGGAACAAATGTTTAAAAGATTTAAAATATATACAATGCAGCATTACTTGTGGAGAGAGCTCAGTAGGGGACAGCTTGAGAATGTCGGTGGGATGCAGGAGGCAGTTCTCAAGTACAGGCTGACATTCACACAGCTTTTAGATACACAAAAAGAGTTTGAAGGCATCAGGTGGAGATACTGTAGAAAAGACAGAAATTAGTGTCATGCAGATAGTTGCAGCACAGAGAAGGAGGAAAAGAGCAAAAAGATCCCTTTCCTAGAGCACAGAAGCGTGAGTGAGCCAGCTGGAGAAGAGAGGCGAGGCAATGTAATAAAATGCATTGTACAGGGAGCCGTTTCATAAATAAGGGTCAGAATTGAAGACACCTCGCAAATCAGGCTGAAGAAACTGGGCAGTATCCTTTGGTTAAGGCAAGATATCTTAAGTCCTTTTTCAGAGGAATGACACAATGAATCCTGAGGTTTAGGAAGAATAACCAGAAAGTAATATACAGGAAGGAATTAGGAAGAAGTGCAGGGGACCGTCATGGTAAATAAGATATCATTGAGAAGAAAATCACAGAAATCTGGGCTTGATGCTATGATGGAAGAATGAAGAAATGGAGAATGGGGCCTACTAATCTGTAAAGGAAGAATTGGCAGTTTTCATGGCTGGTAAAATAAAAGAAATAAAAAGTTAAAAATAACTCCCAGGTTTTCAGATTGAATCCTCAAAAATATTCGTGAACCTCTCAACACTGGGGATATATAACATCTCAGTCATCCTCAGTAGAGAGGCTCCATGCTCCTCTGAACTGAATCAGTGTTTTGATTCGGACCCAGCTTGTGGATTCTGGGACCTCTGCCAGAGGATCGAGAGACCAGCTTAATAATTATATGTTGATTAATACATGTAATTTAGGAAAATAACTTGAAACACCCAAGACTGCTTAGAATGAAAAACATTATTAAACACATAAATACATTTAATGTATAAATTTAATTTTACCACAGAAAAGAGAGTAAGCTGTCATAATATATGACACAGAAAATTTAATAATTATTTATTCATTTAAATACTCATTTAAGAAAATAACATTCGCTCAACAAATATTACATGGAGTACCTACTATACTCAAGGCTTTATACTTTGTTTTGAGGATAGAAATAATAGTGGGACATAGTCCTTCCCAAGAGGCTCCCAGATTGGTCAAAGGAATAACTCAGGAGGCTGAGGAATCACAAAGGAGTGGCATTTCTTCGTGTTGCCTTAGAAAGTGGGAGGTCCAAAAGGGGTAAAACTCTAATGTGAAAAAGCAAAAAGAAGTGTGTGTCATTTATTTTTTTCTAGTTAAATGTATTGGGGTAACATTGGTTAAAAAATTATATAGCTTTCAAGTGTACAATCCTATAACATCTGTATTTTGCACTGGGTGTTACCACCCATGTATTTGGGTGGTAAATCTGTCACCATATATTTGATCCTCTTTACCCTCCTCTACATCACCCCTCCCCCTTTCCCTGTGGTAATCACCATACTGTTATCTGTGTCTGTGAGATTTGTTTGTTCATTTGTTGCTTTCAGTGTTATAAACCATATATGAGTGAAATCATATGCTTCTTGACTTTTTCTATTGATTTATTTTGCTTAGCATGATATTCTCAAGATCTACCCATGTTGTCACAAATTAAATGAAATCAACTTTGCCCTTTTGCTCTTGCTATAGTAGTCATATTTGACTTCCCTCTTTCTTTATACCCAACATCCGATCTATTACCAAATGTTATTAGGTCTACCTTCAAAATCTCCCCCAAATTTGCTTCTTTCTCATGATTTCTGCTAGTGTTCACCTACTTCAAGTTCCAGTTATCTCACATGTGAGCTCTCCCAATAGTCTTCTCACTGACCTTCCTGCCTCCCTCCTTGCCTTCACAGCATCTCTCCCCCACCCAACATTCCGAAGCAGTCTTCTGAAGTAAGGTCAGGTCATGTCACTCTACTGGTCAAAATCTACACTTATGAGAGACATAGACAGCATTTGTCTATTCCAACCTCCTCCCCGTTCCCCAGATTCACATGTGCCATGTCACCTGCTCTCTGTTCCCCTGCAGACCAGGCACGCTCTCTCCACGGTTTCATGCTTCTTGTTCTCTTCACATAGAATGCTCTTCCCTAGATACCTTCTTCTCTTACTTCTTTTTGTCTTTGCATAAATATCACTTAATGTAGATGTCTTTTTCTAACTATCCTAATAAAATAGCATCCCCATAATTCTCTAGTTCTATTATTATTTTATTCTTTATCACATATTTGCTTATTGCATTGCTCTCCCTGCCTGAATGAAAATGCTACAAGAGCAGAAACTTTATATATTTTTGTTTGCTGCAGTA
The DNA here is from genome assembly GCF_022682495.2 of Desmodus rotundus. Classification (NCBI taxonomy): domain Eukaryota; kingdom Metazoa; phylum Chordata; class Mammalia; order Chiroptera; family Phyllostomidae; genus Desmodus; species Desmodus rotundus. The sequence goes on from NC_071392.1 coordinate 34,180,235, forward strand.
TCCCTAGAAGACTGCCTGGTGCATAGAACGCCCACAGTCAGCATTTGTTGCATTTGTGAGTCAAATGAAACTGATGCGGGCTTAGGACTTTTTCTTTTGAGCCTGCTCACACAGGTAAATAAACAAGGGCAGGTATTGAAGAGAAAATCCTCTTTTACAGTCAGTGAGTCTCCAACCAGAAACCCTCTAAAGTTTAAGGAGACAATGTGTTACTATTTTTTTAAATTTTAACATTTATACAGGATCTTACAGAGATTTTGGACTAAAATGTCATGCAAGACATTTTAGGAAATGTTTAAAACATAGAAAAGTATGTTTTAGAAAATCACCTGGAAACTTATTTCCCCATGTTATCCACATTTAACATCTTCACTGGCATGTCATACTGTATGTAAAATTTGATTATCTGATTTTTGGTACCTAATATTTAAGTTTTCCTCTGTGTTACATAATTACAGTTCTTTGAAACTATAGTGTGAGCATATGTGTATTTGTATACAAATTGTTTCCCAGAAACAATACCTCAATATAGACTTCACTGAGCGCCCACGGTGTCACTCTCACCTCGCTCTTGCTGACTGCTGAGAGGCAAGGTGGCAGAGGGGTTGGGAGTGCAAAAGCCAGAACCAGGCTGCCCACTCTCCAGGCCCAGGTCACCACGTAGCAGCTTTGTCACTTTGGAAAACTTATATAATCCCTAGTGCCTCAATTTTCCTACATATGGGAAGGGGATAATAATGACACCAAGCTCATAGGTTTGCATAGCATTAATTAAGTGAATATAGGCAAAGTGCTTAGAATAGTGCATAGCAAATATTTAGCATATGTAAACATTAACTGTGACTATGAAAAAGTAAAATTCAATATTGTCTATAAACATATCAAGTATTTACCAATGTGGGAGAAGATTATAATATCCCATTTATTTCTTTGATTATAAATTATGAATAATTTTTGATTCCTTGACCATTTTCACACATATTGTAACTAATTTATTTAAGTCCTTTACTCATCACTTATTCATTTGTAAGGGTTATTTAACATTGAGATTAACTGTACTTAACTGAAATTAAAACTATTTCTCTAGTTACATTATTGGTTCATTAATTTTATGCATTATATTTGTATTGTACAGAAAACTTTCAAATTTATATTGTCAAACCTATCAATTTACGCTTTCAAATGTTATCCATTACTTTCTGTTTCTAAATTTTCTCCAGTATTTTATGATATAAAATTTTAGATGTAGCCCTTTAATTTACCTAGAAATTAGTGTATAGGGTGATATATAGTGTATAGAGAATTTACCTTGAGTTTCTCTGGAGCAGATTTTTCTCAATATCACTTATTTAAAAATTTATCCATAATCACTCTTTTATAATACTTCTTTTATATTGTTTATTACATATATACACACACCTATATATACACATCATATCAAAATTAAATTCTATATCCTAAAGATTATTTTAATATTTGTGGAATAATTAAATGAATTTGAGCTGAATAGATAGTAAGAATAAAAATTATATTGGCATGGTTTTCTTTTGTCTGTCAAATTGAGGCCAAATATTTCCTTCCTAGAGAACTTCTAATACAAAATTCCAATTAAAGACAGAAAGCAATATGCGATAACCTCCCGCAGTATTTGCTGCATACAGATGAACTGTGCAACACAAAAGCTTCATATACTCAGTGTAATTGTGCATGAGCCCGTTACTAATAAGCCCACACAAATAAGCTGGCTAATGTATAGCACAATAAATTGAACAATTACAATTGTCACAGTGTCAACCAAAGCATTTGTGAGATTCTAATCTTTGTTGTAACCATTTGGGCTTATTTTCCTGCTGTGGTTTCTAAAGCCCATACTCTCATTAACACTGAAAGGAACAGAGGTTTTCAAAAAAGTTATGTAGACGGCCTGCTGCTGATCATTTGCCCCCATATTTTTAATGAAACTGAATATTTGATACTAACTGAATTTTAAATCCAGTGTCTTAAAGTCATTTCAAAATGAGTGTGCAGATCTTGTCTCTTGTCTTTCCATTCTTAGAAACAGTTGAATAAATGAGTGAATGATTAGTTAGTTCAAATCAATCAATAATCAATGAAATGGCCGCCCTGCCCTTTACAGCTAGACTAGATGACTGTAAGCAAAGCGTCCCATCCTCCTCCACTAAGAAGATAGATAACACCTGCCTGTAGGCACCTGGGAAGAGGGGTGCCAGGGGTAAGGCTAGAATGTTTGGGGAACAGGATGAAGACTCAGTGAGATAAGCAATAAAGTCAATGTCTCCTGCATCCTCATCATATTATCCTTTTTGATTAACTTTGGCCAAATTTTCCTGGACAAAGTTGCTATAGTAAGATCAACCTGTCTCCTACATGATTTTGTCTGAAATATAAAAGCCAAAGCTAATGTTCATTATGGTAAAATAGTTTTTAGTAGATTTAGGTGTATCAGTAGGCATTATTGTTTTTTCTGGTTTCACTTATTTTTTTGCAAATATTTGTGACAGATTTTCCCAAAGAAAGTTGTAACAGTAAAGGACTTTGTTAAAATCTTGAGCTATGTTCTTTGTTTTAATTCAACACATCATCTCATACCATAAATAGATTCCAATTAGGGAAAAACAGGGAGAATCTGTTTTAGAAGTTAGGTATACCCTGTATAAACTGATGCTGATATTCAACTTGCTATTCAGGAATGTAGTCTCAAAGTCAGCTTAGAGAGACTTCCATCACTCAGAAGTCCTCTCAAAATAAAGAGATTGCCATGCCATTGTATCACATTTAATCATCAGATGATGAAGTCTTTTCACAGTGAAGGGTCCAGAGCAAGCTCTAACAGAAAACTGGGGCATTTGCAGATGTGTCCATCCACGGCTAGGAGAGAAAAGATCACAGCCATGCAAAGTTGTGGTTGTGGAGGCTCCTGGTCCTGTGTTTTTCCCCCAATACTGTCACATCATGGCTATGAGGAGAGAATACAGTGAAGGCTCTGAGTGAACTTCAGACAATGCTCTTAATGTGTGAACTATGTTCACAGGCTATAATCAATCAAGTATTCTATTTTCCAGGGGAGAAATGCACTTAAATTATTAATCGTGCACGGACTCTTTTTCAGTTTACTACATCAGGAATCCAAGTGAAAAGAAAGGAATTAGGATATCAGACCTTCCAATGGAGTCTTCTCGGTTAACCTCGTTGGTGTTGCTGTGCTTCAGGAAATGTGCGGCATGCACAGTGACACACACCTCTAACAACTCACAGAGCTGACTGCCGTAAGATTAACAACTCTAGACTGCAAGGATCTGCTGATCCCTCATTGCTACTCCATAGAGAGAGGTGCTTGGCCTGCAAAACTGGACCTGCTGGTGCAGGGAACACAGCCCCACACCAGTGTACGTGCTGAAGGGCTAGGGAAGAGTGGGGACGGGACATCCCATATTCTGTATCACACGGGGCCTCAGATCTCTGACCCAAGAAGTAGCCTATACATTACTCGTTACTCAGGATCTCATGATGTCCGCACTGCTGGCATCAGCCAAAAGCTTTGCTTTCCTCCCTATACATCACTGTCAAGTCACCAAAATAAAATGATAGGAAGGGACACCAATGGCCAATGAAACCAAGGATGAATCTTTCCTCAGGAACATAAAAATCCATAACTTTCCCACCTCACATTAAAATGGAAACCACGAAAACACCACGCTCAGGCCCCTCAGTCTCGGCACTGTTCAACTGCTTTATTGACCTCGGAGAAAGTGCTTTCTTGATGTTGGTCTCTTTCACAGAAAGACATTTTTCATAAAGCTCGGAAGTTACGAACTTTTGAGTCCATTACTGCACGCTGCAATAAATAACGACCACCGCATGTGTCTCTGATGCTTCACCTTACGCCGGCCTTCGCAAACAACTTTCCTCCATGGCGCATGGAGAAAATGACGTCTGTACTACCCACGGGCCAAACCGGGATGAGTTCGGGGATAAGTACAAGGAGCTTGGTGCAAAAATTAATTATATGTTCTTCACATTATATAACAAAAATAAATAATTAATGATCAAGTTAAGCTTCAAATTTATATAAAACTTGAGAAGAAAATTTAAAATAACCTCAAACTGATTGAGAAACTTAAGGTTGTTATTCATGTTGAAATCTTTTATAATGCTTGGAATAGCTACACACAATTCCTAATGAAGATATTTTAATAACAATACCTTCCAATTCCTGGTGTTCCACATTGATGAGAAGGTTTTTTTTATACAGATGATGACAAATTACAGAAGTATATTAATTACTTCTTTACTGATTTGTTAATGAATACTTTTTTTCTTTACTAACTTGATTTTGGATAATTCAGTCCCTTATCATTGTAATTTATACTGTGATTATTCTTCAACTTTAATAGTTCTTCCTTCTCTTCCATTGATATATAAAATGTTAGAAAATCTTGAGATAATTAAAAGTAAAAATATGAATAGTTTTTCATATTAAATATTTAGAACAATAATGATGAGACTTCCAAGGTCAGCTTTGACATGCACGTCATTCCTTTCATTCTTAACAACAATAAATAGCTAGACAGACTGAACATCAATGACTCATTTTGGACCCATTAGAGAACTGGTGTCACAAGACAAACAAAACCCCCATCATCTGAAGAGCTGGGTGCACCCAGAGACATGGGCTAGATCTCCTTACTTAGAACAGAAGCCTCTGGAGCCATTTATTGATAACTGTGATGAATTGCTGAAGGCTGAATAGTCCTAGCTTGTCCCTTAAGACAACAAAAAGAAATAAAATGTATGCAGTTTTGAAATAAAGAAATAAAATCATTTTATTCAAAGATAGGATAATTGTTTATGTATAAAAGCCCAAAGAATCTACAAATACTCTTAGAACAAATAAGCAAAAATACAAAATCTCAAAATACAAAGTCAACAAAAAAGGCAATTGCTTTCCTATATACCAGCATTAAACATTGGAATTTGAAATTTAAAAAGCAATACCATTGCTTTGGATGCCACTCAGAATAGCATCCAAAAACTGGAGTACTTTGGTATAAATCTATAAAGTAGGTACAGGAGCTTATAGAAAACTAAAAAAATAAAGCATTAAATAATGAAATTAAGGGATATCTAAATAAATGGAGGAATATTCTGTGTTTATAGATTGGAAGACTCAATATTGTTAAGATATCACATCATAGTTACAGTTTATATAGCGTGCTTTTCCCCACTTGACCTGTAGACTAATTCAATCCCAATCCCAATTCCACTGGGCTATGTAGGTATGACAAATGGATTCGAAAGTGTACACGGAAAGGCAGAGGATCTAGGATAGCCAATACAACACTGAAGAACAAAGAAGTTGGAGGACTTAGACTACTGGACTTCAATACTTGCTATAAATCTATCAGAATCAAGATGTTATTGGAGGAAGAATCAATGGAACAATAAACACATTTTTAATTTTACAAAACCCTAGAACCATACTTTACATCTTACATAAAAATCAACTCAAAAGGAATTTTAGACCTAATTGTAAAACACAAAACTATAAAACTTCTGGAAGAAACATAAGAGAAAATCTGTTACCTTGGGTTTGGTGAGGAGTTTTTAAATAAAATATCAAAAGTACAATCCAATTAAGAAGAGATCATCAAGTTCAACTTTATTAAAACTAATGTTTTTGCTCTGTAAAAGGTAATAGATAGAATATGAAAAGACAAACCATGGACTGGCAGAAAATATCTGCAAAACACATATCTGATAAAAGACATAAAAAATTTGAAAACACTTAAAACTCAACAGTTAGAAGCAAACAAACCAATTAAAAAATAGTGAGAGATCAGAATACCAAAGAAGATACACATGAAAAATCATTTGTCATTACTGAAATGCAAATTAAAATAAAAAGGTAGCATTAAATTATTAAAATGGCTAAAATATAAAATTTGATAACAAAATTTCTGGAATGGATGTAAAACAACAAAACCTCAAACAAAAACATGCAAAATGGTACAGATACTTTGGAAGATCATTTAACAGTTTTTTACAAAACATACTCTTATCATACGATCAAGCAATTGTGTTCCTAGTAATTCAACCAACACCCAACTGGCTTGAACAGTTATTTCCCAATGAAAACCTGCTCTAGAATGTTTATAGCTGCTTTATTCATAGTTGCCAAGATCTTGTTCAAAAAGTGAATAAACAAACTATGGCATATACATATAATGGAATATTAGCCAGCGATTAAAATAAATGCCCGGTCAAGCCATGTCAGTAACAAAGATAAATCTTAACTGCATATTTCTAGTGAAAGAAGCCAGTCTGAAAAGGCTACATACCGTATGATTCCATTTATATGACACCTGGAAAGTGTAAAATACATACAGAGACAGTACACAGATCCGTGTTTGTGGGAGTTGGTGGACTGGGGAGGAGACAAGTAGGTGGAACACTGGGTTTTCTTAGGGTGGCGTGTGGTACTGTAGTGGTAGCTACACACTCCATGGATTTGTCAAAACCCACAGAACTTTGCAACATAGAGTGAACCTTAATGGATACATATATTTTAAAAAATCATTTAGGAGATTGGGTACCCCGAAATAAAGTACAGATGGTTACAAAATAATCTAACGGTACCACTAGTGTATAAAACAATCTCATTGACATGGATGTGGGGAAAGGTTGCTCATCTAAGTGATTTTGAAAAACTAAATTCAAAAGACAGTGCATAAGTACTCTATGCACAGTTGATGAAGTTTTCCCCTTCACAGGGATGCAGATGAACATTATGGAACCACTGTAAATATGTACTTCACTTTAATAACTAAGTAAGTGGATGACAGATGGTGGAAGCCACATTTTTCAATGTTGGAGTGGGAGGTTACAAATACGCAAGGATGAAGGTTAGAACAATCTATGTAATGTTGGATTCAGGGTGGAGACATGAGCATAGACTCATGATTAACCTAATACAGAAACAGTTAGATACATACCGAAATAGTTATACATATATGTAAATACATGGGTTAGGAAGGAAAATATGATGACGAGGGTATTAACGGTACATGGGAGCCAAGAAGCTCCTCCTCACAACCAAAGATGGAACAGTTTTTGCCATAAATAAAGTACTATTGTTACCATTAGATTATAACTCAGTGGGTAAAATAATTATCTGTGAGTCCAAGCTAATAAAATAAATGATTAAATAAAGAAATAAATGGGAGAGAATAACTTATACACATAAATCCAAGTAACCTATGTAGACACTGTGCCCTCAAGGACCTGGAGTGTAACTCCTAGTCCATAAGTGTGAGCTGTACAGTGACTTTCTTCCAAAGATTACAGTGTAGAAAAAAGGGGAAGATGTAACACTGTACTGTGAAGAATTCTGACAAACTGTACCTGAACCAGGTGAATGAAACTTAACATCAACAGTGGAACACCTTGTTGACAGTAAAGTAATACCCCCTTTCTCCATGGGGGATACATTCCAAACCGCGAGTGGATGCCTGAAACCAGAGATAGTACCAAACCTTACATGTCCCATTCTTTTTCCTAGACAGGCATATCTGTGATAAAGTTTAATTTTAAATTAGTCGCAGTAAAAGATTACTAAGAATAACTAATATTAAAATAGACCAATTATATTCTCTAATGAAAGTTATGTGAATGTGCTCTCTCTCTTGGTCTCTCTCTCTCTCTCTCTCTCTCTCTCTTTCAAAGTATCTTATTGTACGACACTCACCTTTTACTTAAAGAAAGCACTTTCTGGCTTCTCTCAGGCATATCTGAATTGCCAGCATCACTACTCTTGCGCTTTGGGGACACTATGAGTAGTAAGACAAGGGTGACTGAGCACAAGCACTGCGATACTGCCACCACAATCTCATAACCTAGATGGTTCCCAAGTGCCTAGTGGGCAGGTAGCCTGTATGGTGTGGATATGCAGGACAAAGGGATGACTCACGCCTTGGGTGGGATGAAGCACAAAAAACCAAAATTGTATCACCCTACTCAGAACAGTGCACAATTTAAAACTTACACATTTTTTTATTTCTGGAATATTCCATTTAATATTTTCAGACTGCGATTGACAGGAGGTAACTAAAACCATGCTGTGAACCCAAGGATAAGGGGGGATGGCTGTACGTTTCCTTGACATGATGTTATTAGAACAGCAATAGCTTTCCTCCTGAAAATCCATTACCCGTGTCTAATCATGAGGAAAACATCAGACAAAACCATTAAGAAAGATTCTATAAAATGCCTGACTCATAATCCTCAAACTGTCGAGGCCTCAAAAATAAGGGAAAGACTAAGAAACTGTCAGAGCCAAGAGGGCCTAGGGAGACTTAATGACTAAATTCGTGTAGTATCCTGGATGAGCGCCTGGAACAGAAAATGTACATGAGCTAAAACGCACGGAAATCCGAATGAAGTATGCACTTCACTTAATGATAGTACACAAAACTGGTTCATTAATTGTGACAAACACAGCATACTAACTTAAGATGTTTTTAACAGGGGAAACCAGGAATGAGGTATGTAAGAATTTTCTATACTATTGCACAAGCTTTCTATAAAGCTAAAATTATTCTAAAATATAAGAAGTGCTAATATATTTTAGATACAACCCCTTGTTCTACATATGGTTTACAAATATTTTTTTCCAATTCTATAGGTGGTCACTTTGTTGACTGTTTCTTTTGCTATGCGGAAGTTTTTTTTTAACTTTTCTGTATTTCCCCTTTTTGGTTTTTGCTTTTGTTGCTTGTGTTTTGGTGCCATAGCCAAAAAGATCATGTCAAGGATCTTCCTTATGTTTTCTCCTAGGAGTTTTATGTTATAAAGTCTTATATTTAAATTAGAGGCTTCATAAACCTCAATAACAAGAAACAAATACCCCAATTATAAAATGAGTAGAGGAACTGGGTAGATATTTTCCAAAGAAGACATACATATGACCAACAGATATGTGAAAAAACATTCAACATGACTAATTTTAGGGAAATATAAATGAAAACCATGTTGAGATATTATCTCAAACATGTTACAATGGAAAGACAAGAGATGTGTTGGCAAGGGTGTGAAGAAAAGGAAACAGGTGTGTGCTATAGGTGGGAATGTAAATTGGTCGAGACACAATGGAAACCAGCATACAGGCCCCTCAAAAAATTTGAAAATAGAACCATTATATAATCCAAAAATGCTACTTCTGGGTATGCATGCAGGGGAAACAAAACAAGGATATCACAAGATACCTGTGCTCCTATGTTCATGGCAGCATTATTCACAAGGGCCACGATATGGAAACAACCTGACATCCATTGACAGATGAATGAGGATGGGGGCGGCGTGTACATGCACGTGTGTGCTGGAATATTACTCAGCCACAGGAAAGAAGGAAATCTTGTCACTTGCAACAACATGTATGAAACTTGAGGTCATTATACTCAGTGAGATAAGTCCGTCAGAAAAAGACAAATACTGTGTGAGATGACATACATGTGGAATCTAGAAAAGCTAAACTCATAGAAACCAAGAGTAGAACCGTGGTTACCAGGGGCTGGGAGACAGGCAATAGGAGATGTTAGTCGGAGTACAAACCTGCAACTACTCGGAAGAGTAGTGCACAGTTGTGGTTATAGTCAACGGTACTGTATTATAGACTTCAAAGTTGCTAAGAGACTGTCTTAATGTTCTCACCACAAAAAATAAATAATTATGTGATATGATAGAGGTGCTAGCTAACACTATGGTGGCCATTATACTGCAAAGTCAATACATTCGCCTTAACGTACACAATAGTACATGTCAATTATGTATATTTCAATGTAAAAAGTATTAATAAAATGCACATGACATTGCTCTCCCTGTAGCTTACATAAATTTTTTCTCTATAATTTTTAATAATTTGTCTATAGGACTCGAATTTTAACCCAAATTATTATTATCAAGCATTTTTAACTATTTTTCCAAAGCTAAATTTTGACTGTGAATCCACAAAACACTTTCAGAATACATATGCAAATGCATGTATGTATATATATGCATATGTGTATGTATATATATGCTTATATATATATACATATATGTATGTGTGTATGTACTGTCCTTGCACTTTACTTTTTATTTTATTTGGATGTTCTAAAATTTCTATCAGGGAGGCCATCCTTGGAAACCAACAACTCTCCTTCAATAATTCTCCTAAATCAGAACCACACAGAGACACTCACATCTCACCCTATATACACTAGAGTTCTTTTAATTCACAAATTCTTGACAGATTTCTTTCTTTTTATAATCAACATATTTCAGTATGAATCAGTGGAGTGTGGTGCTCCGAATCTACTTCTTTAAATAAAGCTGAAAATAGAATTGGAGTGCTGAGGCTTGGATTTTAATAGATTTATCATTTTGACAACATTACTGATGTGGAATCCAGAACTCCAAGCAAACCTTTACATAGAGAAGATTCTCTGTGAATAGAAAAATGTATTACTTCAATTTGAGAGTTTTCAAATTGAACTTAATGTGTAAAGCCTTCGCACCTTCCTATCACCGTTGCGGCACCATCCATAGATAAAACTGCAGTGTTTCAAAATATCTGATTTATTACAAAAGGCTCATCTACCAGGTGAATGTCATCTCCAAAATTTGTTTTGCTGTTTCTTTCAAATTACATGTGTCTCAGCATTCCTCTTCAGACACTCCAAGAGGTAAGAAGAATTAATTTTCCCAAGGCTTGTGCTCTCCTAATGAAAAATACTGCTGTGGCAGATCAGGGCTGATTGCCAAAGTTCTGTCACATCACACAGCGGTGACTGCAATACTCTGCCCACAGTCCAGGTCACGTGACGGTGCTTCTTTCACCGGCGGCTCTCCCGCTCAGTCTGATACCCAGCCGCCTCACATCCCAGTGTGCTCCTCCAGGGCGCCTCTTCAGGGGGAACTGCAAACCTTCTAATCCACCCGTATTAGAAGACTCTCATCATAAGCTTTATTCCAGGCCTGATCTGTGTTGTTGGGTCATTTGTCCCCTTTTGTTTGACAACGTGGGACCAAGAGCAAGACACCTTGTCTTCAGATTTACCATAGCATTCAGATTTACCATAGCCTTCAGGAAGGGAACCAAGGGACCAAAGATTAAGAACATATCCAAGGGAGGTTAAAAAAAATGTAGTCTTCTGGAAAGTCAGGATTTGAATTGCAGGTTCTTCATTTGTAATTTATCACTTCTGTTGGCTCCACCATGAACCAGAGACCAAAGCAACATTCTTTTGTTATTATTAATGGTCTTGACACGAGTTCCCCAGAAGTGAGTGGGCTCCTTGACAGGGAGAATGAATTTAGAGTTACGATTTGCTAACCCATATGGGAGGAATGAGGCTCTTCTGATTTCATTTTTTAAAATATTTTATTTATTTATTTTTTAGAGAGGGGAAAGGAGGGAGAGAGGGAGAGAAACATCAATGTATGTCGTATGCTCCCTGCTGGGCACCTAGCCCACAACCCAGCCATGTGCTCTAGACTGAGAATTGCACCAGCGACCCTTTGACTCACAGGCCAGCACTCAGCCACTGAGCCACACCTGCCAGGGCACTAATTTCATTCTTGATCTTCTTCTAAAACTGAGTACATTTGTGTAAGACGTGATAGTGTTGCTAGGGTACGACATGTTCTGTATAAGTGGAAATGAAAACAGAAGATGCCCAAAATCCACTCCTCCCTCCCTCCCTCTCAGAAAAGTAGGTAACACCCAAGGGTACCGATTAACCTGACAGAGCCACTAGATAGACTTTTCTATGGAGTCTCCCTCTGTTAAAGCTGTGTAGTAACTTGTAGATGAAGAAGCCAGATATGATGAGCTTGATGGTGTTTTCAACCCTAATTTATGTGAAATGAAACAAAGTAAAATACTGGGAGATGAGAATGGGGGTTTTCTGAATGGGTGTAATTGAACTGACTACTTGATACCTAAGACACCGAGTATATAAGGAATGGCCTACAACTTGCCAGAAATGGAGACCAAGTGTCTTCCAAATGGTAGCCTTTCCCCATAAGATTAAGCTTATAAAGTGATTGGGTAGCTCCTGAAGTGTCACTAGCTAGGGGCCTCTTATTTGCATAAGGATTGCCTATCCAATTGTAGATACCTCAGTATAGTTCAAGCATTGGAGATATAGTTCTACTTATCACTGGAATCTCCAGATATTATTAATATTAAAATTAAAAACATCCTTTGTTGACCTGGAAGTACATCAGTCTAGCTCTGATATAAGATACATTATAATGCTCCTTAATGGTCACAGAATGCAGCAGCACACACAAGAGACTTAACTCCAAAATCCTAAGCATCTGTATGACATTCCCTTTGGGATGAAGCAGAGGCTCCGCGTGGCATCCCTGTCCATCCTTCAAGTGCAGTTGGGTCTGCTGGGTCAAGGCAGCCTGGCCTGAAACCTCAACCTGTTGCAGGTCCCTTTAGCTGTTGTTCTGGGTCCCTTTCAAAATATGTAGTTTACTCAATAGACACTTAAAAGGGCTTCCCCATGTAAGAAGTATGTCAACTTTAATATTCAAAGAAGCCGACCAATTGTGATTCTTTCTTTGCATGGAGCAGTACAAGGTACAACAAACTCTTTCTTACATTTAAGGAGCTATTCTGACATTTCCGAGGCCATTCAATCCTTAGAAACTTCACCAATGTGGCTGCTTCCAGAAGTGTTACTTCCCTTCCTCTGGCTTAGATGTTTCTTACTAAGACATCGAGTTATTTGCTTATTTCTGGTCAAAAGTCCAATTAGCATAATGTCATACATGTAATGACCATAATGAGGTTCTATAGGATGGCTAAGGACTGCAGAGTTTTATGGCTCTACTACGATTAAAATAAGGAATATTTACTATTCTGTAGGCAAGATTATAAAAGTGTACTATTGATCTTGCTAAGCAAAGGAAACTGCTTCTGATTTTCTTTACTGATTGGTATGATTTTTATTTTGCTAAGATAATAGTTGCATAAAGGTGCCTGGGTCTGTGTTAAATTGATACAATAAAGAAGCCATAACAGTCTCCAATTAGAATTGGATTCACCCAATTATAATAATAATATACATTATATAGTATATTATATGCTATAATAATAATATATATTCTATAGCACTTATGTGACTTTTTCAACAAACAGGAGACATAAATATGGATGTTTTAAAAACCATTATCTATGCCTCTTTCAAGTATTAAGCCCATTATTCCTACTGGAATTAGAAAACTCATTCCATGGTAGCATCTCTCATCATATTTTTATTTACCCTCCACAGAAGGTAACTAGTGCAAAACTTTTCAAGGATTATGGTGCCCCATTCGCCAATGTATTTCTTAACGTTTTGATGAAGGGCACGCACTCCAGAGCTTCCTAGATACATAGTTAGGGAATGATGGAACTAGTTGTATATAAATACATCTATTCCAATATTTCCATTTCACTAATCCTTAGGACTCCTTCTTCTAAAATATACATATAGGAAGTCCTTGCATCTCATCTTCCCCTTATATAGGCAAGAATTGTGTCCAACCGTCAATTAACCAGCCCAGTACACCTAATCGCTGTCTATGTTGCTAGAGGCAACAAACCCAGAGTTCCAGTGAGTATAATCATAGTGATAAATTCAACCTGATACAACTATATATATCATACTGCTTGGTCTTTGGTCCAAGACTATTAGAATCTATTTGCATATGTGCTCTCAAAGTTTTCCGTAGGTGCTTCCAAGTTACAACAGAGTTGGCAGGAATTTACAGCTCTTTTGGTATGCTAGCTACTTTTCCTAGGAGTGTGCTTCGCAATTGCCCTTGCAAGATATAACGTTTACTTGCTATTGGCCTGGCCAGAAATAAATGAAAACATGATGACTAATTTTTGTAAAATTATAATAAATAAAAGTAGGATTTAATATTTTAGAAATAAATAATAAGGAAAATGAAAATACATTTTTGGGAAAAAAGTGATTTTGTAAACAAATGTAGCATTTAAGAGAAAATATTATTTTCAACCTAAAAATTAAAAGAATTTAAGGATAACTGCAAAAGATACTATCTGTAGCATCTAACCAGCAGAGTAAATAAAAAGTTTAAATAAGGAAAGCATCAGCATAACAGAAGGTAAGACAGAAGATGAAAGCAAGTTAAGGAAGCCCATGGTAAATAAATAAAACAAGGTGAAAATAAGTCCACATATGTAAATACAAAAACAAACATAAATGGACTGACATTAGCTATGAAAGGACAAAAACCATTAAAGTGGAAAATTGTTTGGTCATTGAATTTATGAAATCTATGGTTTCCAACCTCTCTCTTGGGGGTTTCTTGAAACAGAGACACAACGTATCACCCGAAGTTAAACTAGGAGGGGGCTCTGGGCTATGCATGTCAGGGCCAATATGGTTCACCATGAATAACATAAATATAAGTTGCAATGTTTTGGGTTCAGTTTGCCTAGAAAAACCTTTTTTGGCAAAAATTCAACAAAGAAAAATTGTTCATCAAAGGCTCATTATCTCCTTTCCAATTAGTGGAAGCCAATATAATTCATAATTAAATTATTAAATTGAAATGCTGTTTAATGACAGTTGCTATAAAAGTTTGAGTTCTGAACTAATTTGATTACAATATTACCAAATAATAATTTTACTGGCTCCAATTACAGCATTTTTCTTTCCCCACCCAGTCTTCGTTTTTCATACCTCCTCAGTTGCTGAGCCCTGTGGTCGGTTGTCTGTGTCTCAATATTTATACACATGCACACACATCAGCCTCTTAGGCTCACTAATTGTTTTGTTTGTTGGGCCCTGAGGACACGTGTTTTTCTTTCTAGCACAGAGCTTTGCCCATGATGGATGCTTTTTCCTGTTTCCAGAGGTGAGTGGCAGCAATGGCACCAACAGTGGCGGTGCGGTGGTGTGAGTGGTGTGAGACCCTCACGGCTCTCCAGAACTGTTGGACTTCACATTAAGCAAGTGCCATCGCCAGGATGCCTTACCTACCGTGCCTCTACGTGGGATCACACCCTGCGGGAATGAGCATACATTAAAAATCCTAAACAATGGCAGTGTATTTGCCTAGAGATTATGGACGAGGGCTCTATAGTGTTTTGGCATGCCTCAAATTCACCATAATGGATTTGGATACTTTTTACAGTAACTTACTTAGAAAAATCATTCAACTTCTCACATCCTCCGATAATGCAATTCATGTCAAGAGGATTAGTAATTCCTTTAATGGTTCATTCTATACTCAACTACAGAGAATGCGTAAGTGTAAAAGAAGGTATCATTTTTTAATAAATGTCAAAAACATGTTTTATCTAAACAGCTGAACATACAGTACTGACAAAATTTAGTTAGAGATAATTTATACCTTTCAGTGGCCAAAGTAATGTATGGGTTTCTTCAAATTGCTTTTGTCTATAAAATAAACTCAATTTTCTTTACTACATGAAGCACAAATTTAAAACAATATTTCATAAATCTCTGTCACTGAAGATTAAAGTAATCTTTAATTTACAAATACTGCTCCCAGCCTATGAGCTTTGTGTTGCTAGGTTTGGAAATTGAGTTAGACAACATAAAGCTGATTTTCAACCTCACCTGATAGGAACGGCAAAGTTTATAATAAAACAAAAGAGATAAGCCATTATTAAATGTCCCTAAAGATCTCATATGTGTACTAATATGCTTTTAAACTCGTTTGTCTGAATAGGATTGGTTTAATACAATGCTAGGGATGAGGCACTTAGGTATGTTCACAGGTATCTGTCATAGTAACTTCACTTGGCAAATTTCACACAATGTTTACATTTGCTGCATAAGGTCAAGGGGTTGCATGAGGTCCTTTAGCCCTTGTTGGAAAAACACTTTACCAGTAGATTTTCTTCCTTAAAATTATTGTTTTCATACTGTGTACTAGTCACAAGCCCAATGTAAAACTTAATGAACTTAAACTCTATACTAATGTGCAGGGGTGTGCAAAAGTAGCCTTACAATTAATATAATAATTAAACAATAATTAATAAATTATACAAGAATAAACTTTCACATCCTCACTACTGTAAACCTACTTTTGCCTTCCCCTGTATGTATTAAATTTTGAACAGGCTAATGTCTAGCTATGTCAAAAGCTTCCATTTCAAAAACAAATGCATACATATAATATCTATTTAATTCTCTTTGAATAATTAGCAACATATTTGAATACCAGCTAAGGATGAGGCACTGTGCTAAGTAATTTGTATGTATTATCACACTGAATTCTCACAAGAATCCTTTAAAGTAGTTCTGCTATTACTTCCTTTTCACAGAAAGCGGAAGCACAGCAAACTGATTTCATCTGAGGACAGAATACTAGTAAAGGTTGGAGTGCATTTTTCTTAACAGACTGCAGTTTTTAAGGGTATTTAAGGTTTACCAAAAAATTGAGCAGCAAGAACAGAGAATTCCCATATACCCTCATTGCCCTCCCCCTCCTCCTGCACACAGTTTGCCCTCTTATTAAACATCTTACTATTATGGTACATTTGTTACAGTTTATTATACCTTATTATTAACTAAAATCCATAGTTCACATTAGGATTCACTCTGTGTTGTATAGTTGCAAGGGTTTTGAAAAATTTATAATGTCATGTTCCTGCCATTATAATATTATACAAAATAGTTTCACTGCCTTAAAAATCACCTGTGCTTGACCTGTTCATCCCTCCTTGCCTCCTGCCAAATCCCTGGCAACCACTCACCATTTTACTTTCTCTATGGTTGTGCCTTTGCCAGAATGTTTAGAGTTAGAATCATACAGTGTATTTCAGACTGGTTTCTTTCACTTAGGAATATGCATTTAAAGTTACTCCATGTCTTGCTATGACATGATAGCTCATTTGTTTTTATCACTAAATAATATTCCCTTGCCTGGATGCAGCAGAGTTTATGTATTTATTTACCTACTGAAGGACATCTCGGTTGCTTCCAAGTTTGGCAATTATGGATGAAGCTGCTATAAACATTTATATAGAGATTTTTGTGGACACAACTCTTCCATTTATTAAAGTTAATACCCAGCAGTTCTTAGTTTCTTAGAGCTTCTGTAACAAAGCAACACAAACTGGGTAGCTGAGAACAACAGAAATGTATTGTCTCACAGTTGTAGATGCTTGAGGTCTGAAATGAAGATGTCAGTAGGGCAGGTTCCTTCTGAGGGCTGTGAGGGAGAATCTGGCCCCTGCTCCTTTCCTAGCTTCTGGTCATTCGCTGGCCATCTTTGTTGTTCCTTAGCTTAGCTACGTATTACTCCAACCTCTGCCTCTTTCACGTGGTGCTTTCCTCTGTGTCACCACTTCACCTTACTCTGTAAATGTTTGTCTCTGTGTCTAATTATCCCTTTTTTTTATAAGGACACCAATCATATTCAATTATGGTCCACCTTACAGACTTCATTTTAACTTGGTAAGCTCTGTAAAGACCCTGTTTCCAAACAAGGTCATGTTCTGGAGTGCTAGGGGTTAGGATTTCAACATGTTTCTGGGGCAATACAAACCAACCCATAATAAACAAAAATGCTGGCTATACGGTAAGACTCTGTTTAGGTTTTGTTAACAATGCCAGACTGTCTTTCAAATGACTGTCCCATTTTACATTCCCACCAGCAGTGAACGAGAGCTCCCGTTGCTCCAAATGCTCACCAGCTCTTGGTATTGCCAATGTCATGCATTTTAGTCATTTTAATAGGTATACAGTGGTATGTCATTGTTATTTCAATCTGCAGCTTCCTGATGAAATGTGATGTTGAGCATCTTCTTATGTGCTTATTTGCCATCTCTATACTCTCTTTGCTGAGTTGTTTGTTCACATAATTTGCCCATTTTTAAATTGTTTCTGTTGTTGCTGTTTTCTTATTACTGAGTTTTTAAGTGTTTCTTGTATTTCTGGGGAAAGTCTCTCATTGAATATGTGTTTTACCAAGATATTCTCCAAGTCTGTGGCTTGTACATTCATTCCCCTAAGAATATCTTTCACAGAGCGGAAGTTTTTAATAGAAATCCAACCTATCATTTTTTTTCTTTCTTGAATCATGATTTTGGTTTGTACATAAAAAGTCATCACTAAATCCAAGGTCACCTAGATTTTATCATATGTTTTCATCTCAGAGTTTTATAGTTTTGTGTTTTACATTTGGGTCTATGACCCACTTTTAGTAAACTTTTGTCAAAAGCATAACATTTTCCTTTTGACAGATATCCAGATGTCCAGTAGTCATGTCCATTTGTTGAAAACACTATCCTTTCTCCATCAAGTTTTTATCATGAATAGGTGTTAGATTTTCTCGTTGCCTCAGCTTCTTTGTCAAAGATAAACTGACTAATTTTTGTGGGTACATTTTGGGCTCTCTATTCTGTCCCATTGGTCTGTTTGTCTCTTCTTTCACCAACTCCACACAATTTTGTTCACTGTAGTTTTATAGTTAAATCTTGAACTCAAATAGTGTCAGTCCTCTGACATTACTATTTTTGATATTGTTTTGGATATTCTGGGTCTTTTGTATTCCCATGTAAACTTTCAAATCAGTTTGTCATTAGCCACGAAACAATTTGCTGAGATTTTAATGAGGATTTCATTGAATCTATAGATAAAGTTAAGAAGAACTAACATTTTAACAATACTGGATCATTCTATCCATGAACATGGAATATCTCTCCATTTTTTTAGATCTTTGATTTCCTTCATCAGAGTTTTCTAGTTTCCTCATTTCGATCTTATATGAATTTTGTTAGATTTATACCTCAGTGTTTCATTTGTTAGATTTTTTTACCTCAGTGTATTTTTAATTTCCATAGTAAGAGCTGTATTTTCATTTCAAATACAGTTCTTCACTGCCGGTAAGTAGGGAAGCAACTGACTTTAAAAGTCTTTTATTTCAGTGTAGGTAGTATATTACATTAGCTATATGAGTTCCACATATACAAAATAGTGATTTGACATTTTTAATATCAGACAATGTGTATTAACCTTGTGTCCTGCAACTTTGCTATAATTGCATATTAGCTCCAGGAGTGGTTTTGTTAATTTGAAGGATTTTCTACATAAACAATGTTGTCATGTATGAACAAAAACAATTTTACTCCTTCCTCCAAAATATGTCTTTTCTTGTCTCGTTGCATTAGCCAAGACTTCCAGTCCAACACTGAACAGGAGTAGTGTGAGAGGACATCCTTGCTTTGCTCCTGCTCATAGAGTACGAGTGCACAGTTTCTCAACATTAAGTGTGCTGGCCGCTGAAGGGTTATTTTGTAGCTGTTGTTTATCAAGTTAAAGAAGTTCCCTTCTTTCTAGTTCCTGAGAGTTTTTGCCATGAATGGGTGTTAGGCTTTTTTCAATTTTTTTTGTCTCTACTAATATGGTTATATGATTGTTTTCTTCTTTAGCTTGTAGTTGATTTTTGGAATTTTGAACCAGTCTTGAATACTTAGGATAAATCCTGAATACTTAGGATAAATCCCACTTGGTCACTGTGTGCAATTCTTTTTATACGTTGTTGGATTTGATTTGCTAATATTTCCTTTAGGGGGGTTGCATGTAAGTTCATAGGAGATATTGATCTTTAGTTTTTCTCTCTTATATCTTTGTCTGGTTTTGGTATTGGAGTGCATTTTATAACCATAGTCTGATTTCTACTCTCGGAATGAGTTGAGTTTCAAAACTTGAGCTTCCACCACCAACCAGGCATCACTAGATGTTTTGAGCATACGTCAGTTTCATGAATCATATCAGAGGAGAAATGATAATCCAGGCGGAAATAAGAAAAATTGTCTCATTTGTAAAATGAGTAAAAATAATAATGTCTGCTTCATGAGGTTTCTGTTAAGAAATAAACTATGCAGTGAATAATAAATACTTAACACAGTACTTAAGTAGTTCACAAATATAAGATGTGTTCTTTAGGTAAGAGTCTTATCACAATTGATGCTTTGTGCTCTTAACCAATATTTATATACTATTAGACATTTCAGCTGAGATGATTCATTTATTATTTAAAATCAGTCTCCCCAGAATTAAATCTCTATGTCTAGTCCTAAAACTTACTCTCTTTCATGTTTTCTTTCACCTTTAATAGTTTCAGAGTTGGTCTAGACACCATGTTATAAAATGTGAGGTTATCTGTTTTATTTCCAATTACTCCAAACCATTGATCAAATCCTGCCCATTTTTTTTTTACTAAAATCCTCTAGAATGCTACTCATTTCCTCTATTGTAGTATTTTTTGTCCTATGTCCTCCATACTTCTTCCCTTAACTATGAAAAGAACTTCCTAGTACTCTTTCTACCTTCATTTTTTCATACAATCCATTTTATATCCTGTTGCCAGAACCATATTTCTGACCAAGGTCAACATTATGATTAAATTTGCCTCATTGCCTATTTTATTACAGCATTTGATAACTTTTAGCAAGCTGCACAGATTAATCACATAGCTAGCTACCCAACCTTCACATCTTCTATTTAAACCAAACTATACTACCCACATTTCTCTGAGTACTCATTCAAAATATGTACTACGTATATTTATTCATGCTATTTAATACAGCCTGTTTTAGCCCTCTCACTTCCTAAATATCCCATTCATCCATAAAAGTGCACAAGAGATGCTTCTCTCCTGAAGGCTTTACAGACATTACACAAGCATAACTCTTTGTTCCAGGCTTACACATATTTTTCTTGGACAACTGATACAGCATTTCACATGCTGCTTTACAAGATAGTGTGCCTGCCTTCCTGTTACATGTGAGTTCCTTGAAATCAGGAATTGTATTATTGATTTTTGTTTCCGTGGTGTTTAGCATAGTGCTTGGCAATATTTGGTATTCAACAAATCTTGTTGAATACATAAAATTTTAAAATAATTCTCCTAAAACTTGCTTTCCTGTTTTAAAGCAAGTTAGGATTTAGAATCTCAAAGTTACCATTACAAACTGTAATGGCTAAAGGAATAATACAAAATCAAATATTTTAAAATTGTAATAAAATATAATAATAGATAATCACATTTTATAATGCAAAATGCATACATGAATTCCAATTACTGTAAAAACATATCTTTTTTAAATGAACATAAATACCCTATAAAAGGTCCTAGTTCACCATATTAAAAATTTAGAGGATGTCTTTTTAGGTTAATTGTGAGACTAACAAACCACAGAAACATTTCACTGATACATATTTTCAATAACTTTCTCATATAAAATTATCTGAAGAGACAGATGCTTCCAGTGCTACCATAGTATTATTATAATACAATTTATCAAGCTCCACCATCCAGGACCATCAAAATAAAAGGTGTGGCCCTGCTCACCAGGGCCCAGGGGAGGAACTCTGCACACCCAACTGTACTCCTTTGCAGAGGCAGAAGGAGATCTTGTCACTGTTCTTACTGAAATTTCAATATGAGGCATAAATACCTATTTTAGGACCAAGCATGTTTTTTACCCATGAACCTACTTCTGCCCTCCTCTCTTGCTGTTCATCAGAAGAAAGGAATGAGATGCTCTAGAGCAGAGGTAAAACACTTGTGTTGAGCCGGCAGTCTATTATTGTATAATCTATGAGCTAGGATTGGTTTTTACATTTTTAAAAGATTGCTTTAAAAAATGAGACATAAACTACACATGCCCATTAAACTTATAGAATATTTATTCCATGGTCCTATGGGAAAAGTTTGCCAACCCTTAATTCAAAGCATTATTGCCTAGTAGAACGTTCTATGATGATGGAAATGCTTTATATCTCTGCTCTCTAAATAGTAGTCATAAAACTCATGCAGCAATTAAGTACTTAAAAATATGCCTAGTGCAACTGAGGAAACATTTTAACTTCATTTAATTTTAATTAATTTCAATTTAAATAGCCCTATCTGTCTGACGGCTACCACACTGGACAGCACATTTCTAGAACACCCTTTCTCCTGTGCAAATGTCGAGAACAGCAAACAGAATCGAAGCTAAGCGGCTACTACTTTATCAGTACTTAGTTATTCAGGTAGTCTAACTCCCCCCAAAACATTTTCCTTTCCTTCCATATTCTATCCTCTATTATTTCATCTTACCCATTCCCTGCCAAGGCATCTTCATCCACCTTGCTATCCATTCTCCTGTGTTCTAAGTGGAAAAGCAGAACATGAGGACAGCCTAAGATCCTACTCCAGGGAGCAGATGTACGAGGAGGGACTCAAAAATAAAAGCAACCCAGAATTATCTTCAGGAGGGCAGGCCTCCTGTAGTACAGGCTTCCCCCAGCTAAGTGAGCATTCCAGGAACCCATCTGTATCAGTGTACCAGCTGGCATTGTTGTGAAAGGCTATGTTCAACTTCAGTGAATTTTTTTGAAGGTTTTTCAATGTGTTTGCCCATTTCATGACGGGTGATTTACGAATGCACTTGCCCACACCACGCTGAGTGTTCAGCAGTTTCTGACTAAAAACAGCATGACCCCCATGCTCCACCACTCCCACCTCATTCACCCAATCTCGCCCCAAGAGACTTTTTTGTGTTTGTTTCCCTGGATGAAGAAAAGTCCTCAAAGAGAAATGCTTTTCTGATGGGGAAGAGGTGAAACAAAAAAAATGGCAGAAGCACAAAAAGGCATCAAAATCGACGAGTTCAAAAACTGTTTTGAGCAGTGGGGGAAAAAAACATCTCAGGAGGTGCACTGCATCAAATGGAGAGTATTTTGAAGGTGACTGAAGTTTAAGTATGTAAGAATAAATACACAATTTTTTATAAATAAATTCCAGGCATTTTGGGGTGCCCCCTCATATTTCTGTAAGACTAAGTCAAAACTCTCAATCATTGACCTTACAGAAGTGTGGTAGGTGAAGGTTAGATTCGTGTGCGTGTGTGTACTTGGGGAACGGAAACAGATCTCTCATACACGTTATGGAATGGCGTAAAGATCTAACCACTGTGTATAATATAATTTCTGTGGAAAGTGTTATTCTGAATTCCAAATAACTGACTAAAAACCTTGCCACAAACTTTCTGACAAATCAGGAATAAATTGTGTATGGTATAACAGTAAAAATAACTTACAAGTTGTACAGTATTATGAGTCATGAAAAATATTTACTTGGGAAATATGGAAATTTTTCTGCAACTTTATATATGATATAAATACTTTGCATTTAGAACTAGCTGGTGCTGTAGTACTTGCTTGCCCTTGACAATCACCTCTACCCCAAGGCAGTTTCATTTTATCAGAGTGATACTTCCAAAATCAAACACATTTTCCTCAGCCTAACAAGTAAAAAAATAAATAAAAAAGTCTGTTGTGAAAATACTTGGAATACAATACCTCCTTTAAAACATTTTCCAATGCTGCGTTATTTCTAATATGTTATTTCATTAACCACACGGCTCAGGACAGGAGTCTCTGTGTAATACCAATGCACTATTTCTCAGAATTACAGTTCCAGTTTACTGGTTCCCAAATCAATTAAATCAGCAAGGGCAAATTCATTTTTGTGCCAAAGCTATTGTTTCCGGTGGAGTTTCCCTTGGACTGTCAGGTAGCCTATTTTAAATGTATTTGTTAGGCAAAAATATGAAATGGGCAATAGATAAATGTTCAGAATATCATTCAGTTATTTTTTAAGTAGCTGTCAAATCCTCCCTTTAGAAAGCTTCTCAAGGGGAAACGGCTATGTCTAGAATATATAATACACAACATCATTAAAAATGCCAAATAATCTTTATCTGTCAAAAATGGCTAGTAAAGCCGTGGCTGGTGTGGCTCGGTTGGTTAGTGTCATCCCATAAGCAAAAGGTGGCGGGTTTGACTTCTGGTCAGGGGACATGCCTAGAGTGGGCATGTGCAACCCCCAGTCCAAATGCATACAATCCCCCGTCAAGGTGCCGACCCTGTTAGCGTGTATATGGGAGGAGGCAAACAATGGGTGCTTTTCTCTCTCTCTCCCTTTCTCTGTCTCTAAAAGCAATGAAAAAAAGTGTCCTTGGTGAGGATTAAAAAAATGTCTATGAGATTTCTATGAGAGAGAGAGAGGTGGGAACTGCAGGGTCTTTTTCATTAGAAAGGCAATACACCCAGACAATTGACTGACTTTTTACTTGTCCGGGATATTTTACTGTCATTAATATTCAGGTATATTAAAATATATTACAATATTAATAATATTAAAAACTCAATACAAAACCTTCCTGAAGACTTTTAAATATACTAATCACTGGGAAATTATTGGAGGAACTTTGTATATAGAAAGATACCAATTATAATTTCAAGTTTAAATTTTTCTTGGGGAACGTTAGGATCTTCAGTGTTCCTATGGTTTTACATTGCCCACCAATTATGAGATGTAATTAAACTGTATATTAATTTGGGAAAAGTAGAGAAGTATTTTATTTGTCTTGCATATGTTGAGGACAAAGAAATTCTAGGTGTAGTACTTCATTTCAATTCTCTCACCAATTTAGTTCCAAGAAAATGAGAAATTTAAATGAATTATAATTAGCATTCAAGGAATAATAATTGAATGGGAAGGCAATAATAACTTTGGTTGGACAGATGGCAAATCTCAATACTTTGAGATTAAGAAGAGAATTTAAAGGGTCCTTAGAGATCAAATAGTCTGTTTTTTTAAACTACTGCATTGGTTCCTTCCATTACATTTTATATTCAGTTTCAGGTCTAATATTTCAATCAACAGGGAGTTCGCTACCTCCCTAGCCAGTAAATTCTGCCTTTGGAACAATCTAAATGGTATAAAATTCCTTTTGACAAAAATATAAATCTATTCACAATTTCCTCATTCTTTTTCTCACTTTAACTGTGGATTTGGCTTCATCAGGCGCCAGTAGTAATGGAAAGAAATGGCCCGAAGCCTGAAATGCTGGAATGGAGGATCATGTAGATTTGCTGTGAGACGTGAGTCCTCCATGGTAATGATGGGCTCCGAGGATGTAGGATACAAATGTGGTCCATTTGGTGGAATGTTAACACCACAAAAATGATTAACATGCTTGGAATGGAAAAACCCTCTTCTGTGTCTGATTTTAGTCTTGACTTTGGTTCATAATTTTAGAATTTTCTAAGGGAGTTATTGTCTTCCCTCATACTATGTTGTCATAAGGATTTGAAGAGAAGATTAAAATATTTTGATAACTCTGTAAGAGTTACTAGCATTACGATGTTACGTACATTTTGGTAGTAGTAGCAGTGATAAACTTGCTTGTTTTTGAGGATTTTTACGAGTTTATTTGAGCCAAACTGGTGACATATGCTGGGGAGCAAGATCTCAAACTCTCTGAGCTTGCTTTCTCATGAGATTTTCATAAGAATAAAAATTGATTGGTCATGATTGGGAGAATAAAAACCAAGGCCAGTGCTTCTTAAACTTTAATGTATGCAAGAATCATTGGGGACCTTCTTTAAATACAGATTCTTTGTACCCACAGCCAGTGATCCTTATTCATTAATTCGTATTCTGCATTTCATTCCCAGATGAAATATACACAATGTATCACACTTTGAAAACCACAGGTTGGGCCCCCAAATAAGAGAGACTAACTCTAACATAAAATGTGAAAATGGTAATGATGAAATCATATTTTGTAATCATTGGAAACAGGAATAATTTTGGAAATAAAACTAAAGTTTTATTGATAAAAAATGTATGTGTGTCGTGTACAAGAATACATAGAAATATAAGGCTGCCTACTCATTTACAGATAATAAAAATACATTATGGGATTAGATGTGCTTTTAATTAATCATCATAATACTTGATGAGAATTTGAGAAAACTGGTATACCAGCAATAAGGAGGAGCATCAATCAACAACAGAGGAATGAAAATATCACTCAGCCTAATGTTGGCTCACTTACTTGGATAGTATCTCCTTAA
The DNA here is from genome assembly GCF_022682495.2 of Desmodus rotundus. Lineage (NCBI taxonomy): Eukaryota > Metazoa > Chordata > Mammalia > Chiroptera > Phyllostomidae > Desmodus > Desmodus rotundus. Next base: position 34,206,208 of record NC_071392.1, read on the forward strand.
TAATAGAACAGATTTGCTCAGACGTCCTTACAAAACAAGATCAATCTATTTGCCTCAAAAAAAATCGCACTTTGGCTAAGGGAAGAGTAGAGAATTAGAGTAGTAGTATTTGTGAAGAAAGTACATCAAAGACCTGATAGCAGAGCGGTAGTTAGCTCTCAAATTAGCTGTCTGTGTGAAGTTAGGCCATTGCTTAGACTCCTAGAACTTCAATTTTCTTTCTTGTAGAAAGAGGATCATAATATTTGTCCTAGTGTGAATCAAGATGTTGTTTTGTGGATCCAGTGAAAAATAAATGAGAAAGTACTTTTGAAACTATAAACACAACCATATGGATGGTACATGGGTGTGTATAAATATACATAACCTTCTTCAAATGCCAAAATCAGTCAAATCCATAGAAAGTTAATGGCTGCAAGGAAAAAAATAGTGACAGGCTGGGAAGACACTTTCACCTTCTGATGGGTTTCATAGTGATTTCTACATGCATTTAATGAATACATCATCATAACCGTAATTGACTCTGGGAAGAATAAACACTGGGACACATTGCCTACTGAATTCTGAAATGCATTTGCCATTATTATGAGTTTCTCGTCATTCTCATCCGTTCTTACAACTGAGTCCCAATCTTGTCATCAAGATGGTTTTAACGTCCTCAGCTTGATTAAACTTTAGACAGGCTTATTCCTGTCCAGGTCCTTGATCTTCATTTCCCTGGAGGATTTACTTTAAAACCTTGTGATTGCAAATTCTTATCCTGTATTTTTCAGAAGTATTAAAAAAAAAACTTATTGTCAGCTTTACAACCCAGGATTGTCTTTCTCCAGAATCCAAGAGCCATCCTTTTGGAGATGAGGAAGATAGTACTCTGATCTCCCAAACCTTTGGGGAGGGTCGGGGCCTAAATTCAGTGGATGCCTGACTCAAGTTGTAAAACTACCTCCTAGCACAAAGATACAAAGTTTTTTGTATCTATTTTTTTTTTTTGACAAAGTCAATTAGCAAACACAGATGGGCTGGCCTGTTTTCCCTCTTACCCAAGTGCTTAAAAATTCTATCCTTTGCTTCAGTGGAACTGAGCTCAGAGTTTATAGCCAGGTCTTCTCTATTGCAATAAATAAAATCTTGATTAAAATCTTCCTTATTAGTTTAACTTCCTCAGTGCAATTTTTGCTTTGACACTCATGAACCTGTTTAGGACAGAAATAAAATATTTCTTCTATTTGCAATCATGGAAAGGCAGACTACAAGGTGTAGTATTTGATAAAGAAAATACAAACAGAAACTATCTTTTGCAAAAAGGCTGCTATCAGTCATATAAACTAGCCTGAAGCTTGAAATTATTGATTTAATCAAGAGTTAAATATACTGGTCTTGAGCAATGAAAACTTTTTGCACAAAATTGTAACATTGTCCAACAGAACCGGTCCTGTCGTTTCGAGATTGCCAAAACTCACTCAACAACGGCTGGCAGGTGGAGCTTTGGCCAATATGAAGGAATGCTAAAGAAAATACTGCCATCTGCTAAAAGTTAGAAAGGTGGTGGGCCGCGGCCTTTCCTGTACATGTTTGGTTGACTAAAAGAAATACAACCAGATTTTAAAGCTCTATATTTTTATTGTAATACATTTCAATATGAAGAAATTCATTTGCTTACTGTACTCTTACTACTCTTCCATTATTATGTTTAATAAATTACATCTCCATGTAATATGTTAATGAAAATGTGATCTGGCCTGTGTACTGGTCTGTATAAGCAGAGTGTAGTTGTAACCATTCATATATTGTGTTGCCTGTCCATTACTGTAATGCTATATGGTCCTTCAATGAATGTGCTTATGTATTACATGCCTGATGAGTTTAAGTTAGGCCTAAATATTAATTTCAAGCCATTGAAAAATTAAGTTGTAAAGCACAGACTCTTCTAATGTAGTGCCAAACTATACCATCTTATTATAAAGCTTTGGCAGTTTGGCCACTTAAAAATCATTTAACTTTTCTTCCCTTTTGTCATGTTTAACTGGTAGGGAAAGTCATATTTTACAGTTAAACACTGTGTGTGATTAATATCCATAATTATAAAATGTGACTGAATTAAAATCAATAACCCTTTTATTTGAAGTAGATATTTCTTAAGCCTTAATTGCTGCTTTAGTAGTTAATTTAGAAAATCCTTGTTAATGATCTGATGCAGCTCTGAGGAGTGTTGAATTAGTGAGAGAGTCTTAAGCAGTGGGAATAATTTTCTCAACTGTGTATGGTTGAGCCAGGGGAAGATTAGTGGGCAGTGGAATCCAGTGGTTCAATTCCTCTCCCCACACAATCTCATGACATACGCACAGAAAATTATGTATTAGAAATTACTCATCTCAGTGAGAATTCTGGTCAATGGCACTCAAAACATAGAAAAAAATCAGAGTAAATTAATAGTCCCTGGAACTTAATTTTTAGGAACATGTAGAATATATTTTGTTATGGAACACCCCTCAGTGCAGCCTTTCTGAAGTTATTTGTCTTTCGCTTGGCTTCTTCTTGCTTCTGCATCACTCCGGGCTCACTTTGCTGCTCAGACCATTGTTTCTGGAAAGGAGATTGTTGATGGTTCTGGCAGCATAAATTCTCCAGAATTAAACATCTGATCTCATTCACGCTAGTCTCCTTTTGTTAATTTAAAAGTCATTGACCTTCACAGTCTTTACGGAAGGATTTCTCATTTTAAACTTGTTATTTAGGAAATAAATATGTTCAATTCCATGAAACAATCTCTCTTTGTAGAGGTAGAAGGAAGGAAAACAACACAGCAAAACACCAAAGGTATCACGTCTCATCCTCGATATTTCAAATACATTTACTGTAACTCTGCAACCACAACAAGAAGTGCTTATTACTATTATTTCCATGATATAGATTTCAAAACGAGAAGAGCTCTGGCTGGGTGGCTCAGTTGGTTGGAGTGTTGTCCCATACATCAAAATGTTGTGGGTTTGATCCCCTGCCTGGGCACATACATGAGGCAGATGATCCACGGGTCATGTTTCTCTCTCACATCAATGTTTCTCTCTCTCTCTCCCCCCATCCCCCGTCTAAAAAAAAATCAATAAACTTGTCCTCAGGTGAGGATTAAAAAAGAAGAAGAACTAGGCTCATTGATGTCAGGTAACCTGCTCTGAGATCAGTTGCTAGTTAAAAATGAAACAAGAATTTGAAACATGATTTCAAATCCATGCTTTTTCCCCCCAGCAACAGGGTGCATCGGCTAGATAATTATATGCAGAATAAAAACATGCAAGTGGAAAAACACTTTGAATTTAGTATCCTAGGTACAAACTATAGTGAGTTCAGGTCAAAACTCCTGATATCTGTCAAATAATGTACACCTAGGCTTCCCAAACCGTGTAACTGTACCCCACAACATCACAGCAGATTCACCAGGTACTATGAAATATTTTAAGTTTTTCAGGGAAACTATCTGTCAGATTACTGAAAACTACTAGCCTGGGGTGGTCCAGTTTCAGGAGTACATTGTGTTAAAATTCTTTCAATGGCATATCTTGTGTAGTTCTGAAGTAATCGCTGTGATGACAAGCAAGTACCAAGCAAAAAACAACGTGGAGCAGGTAACAGGTGGGTCTCGGTGGTGTCTAGTCTGGCTCTGATATCTCAGAAGCTGTGTAATACTCAGAGATGAACACATCCCATTAGTAAATAACTGTGCCTACCTGAAAATCCACTACTTTTTGTAATTTACATGTATTATTTTCTTCCAACATTTAATAATTTATCAGGACATAAGTACTTCTTGAGTTATTTAAACTTTGCTACATAATAAGTACAAGTCAACTATTATTTTTGGTCTTAGGACACAGTGACAACATGACTGAGACACTAAGAACCCCATGAAACTAGGAAGCTTCAAATCCCAGGAAACCTTTAGTAGTTTTGTCCTCTGCAATAAAGGGATCTTGGGATTTGTACACATAAATTAATCATGAGTGGCCCAGAAATAAATGAAGATTTCTCTCATCATGCTTCAATCTATCGCACTATAGATCTAAACTCAAGGTAAACTCAGAGAAGTTATATTTCAAAGAGATATTTATCTCAGAACATTTCTTAATAGGAGCATATGGCCAAGACTTTTGAGGCTGAGTGACTACCAAATTTATCATCTGAACTGAGTACTCCCTTCAGTGCTAATAGTGTAAGGGAAAGAGAGAACTTGACTCCAAATTTCAGTTCTACAGTTTGCTGACAAACTAATCAAAAGTAGCCATGTTGTTCTTCGTGTGCAGAATGAGTAGAATTCAGTGAAAAACACTGCTTCGTGTGATCTTGTTGTGAGGATTAAAGACAGTATGAACAAAAGTTGGTTCCAGGCACAAAGTAGATGCTTAATAAACATCAATGCTTCCCTCCTGAGTCTGCCCTCCCATTACAGAGAATATCAGTAATCAATACTTAAACCTCGTAGTCAAAGAATTGCCAACATTTCTTCCTATTTCATTCTACCCTGAATATGCACTATACATAAGGAAACTACTTTCAAAGAGTCTCTCCAACCCTTTGTTCATTATTCAGTCAAGGTTCACATATTCTCTTTGGGTCATTTCTACCATCTCCCAACTGGCACCCATTCTCAGTCTATGTAATTATCCCTCTGCCCACAAATATAAGACCAATATCCCAAAAATACAAATCTAAACATAACATCTATCTCTACTCAAGTTTTCAAGGCTCCCCACTGCCTACAGAGACCAAATTATTGAGTATAACCATCAACCCCTCCATCATAAAGCTAAATTCCCTATTTTAAAGCAATATAGCCCAAAGGTTAAAAGCAGACTCCAGAGTTAGACTTCTTAAACCAGGACTATGTGAATTTTAGCAAGTTACTTACCTTATCCAAGCCTCAATTTCTTCATCTGAAAATGGAAAAAATGATAGAACCTACCTGAAATGGTATTTGTGGAGAGTAAATGAGTTAAGTACTTAGAACAATGCTTGGCACAGAGTAAATACTGCTTACATGTTAGATTATTTCTATTACTACTCATACACTCAACCTCACCAAAGAGAATGCCATAATAATCTCTGAAAAAATCCCACATTTTTGGATGTCTGTGTTTTCCCTATACTTAAATTCCCTTTCTAAGCTTACTTACAGCCCAAATCTTTGCAAAGTCTATTAGACTATCAAAAGCCTCTGTATCAAGCTTGCCTCTTATGAAAATGAATTTCTACCATTGATTTTGCTGCTCACTTTCTACCTTGTATGGCTGTCTGCTTGTATTCTTCATACCCCTAATCACAATTTATAAGGAAATGCTTCTTTGTCAGCTAACCTGCTGAGGGTCTACTATTAAAATTCTACTATTAAAATTCCATGTGTGTGTTTAGTTCACATTGCACACAAAGATCAGAGTGCCTGGTATATTCCTGATGCACAATTACAGGGTGGGTAAATGATCAATGAATATACAGCAACTACTCAAATATAAATTTCCTCCTCATCTTATATATGCTACAAACAGTTCCTCCCACTGGTGGATTTTCCCTAGGATGGTCCAGGCAGCTTTTCTTTACAGTAGTGACCTCTGATAAAACTGTATCAAGAGAACACCCCTTATTTTCTTAATACATCAGAAGATGTATGGCTTCAAACTGTTATATTATTCTATAAAAAATAGGTAATAGCAAAATAAGACATAATGCCTATTTGTGTCACTATTTCTATGATTCATATAAACACTGGATGGAAATCACTCAACCCAACTCACATTGTTAGTTTACATTTAAATATATCTACATAACCCAACTGGACAGAGAGCTTTGAGAAATCTTTAAGAAAATGTACATGCTACAGATGTTCAGCTCAGAGATACAGCTTCTGTTCTGACTTAGCCGCTGCATGGCTTTTTTTTTTCCATGATACAAATGTACAAGTATATTACTGGATATTTTTCAAGTTTGCAGAGGAAATACAGTGAGTGAGCCAGGGAATATGAACAATTACTTGAATGTAAAAATATTACATTTAATAAAACTAAAAAGAAGAAAATTAAACCATTTATTGTTTAAGGATACATAAATGTGTGATGAAGCTATAAAAATCCATGGTGGGATAAACAGCAAATTCAGGAAGTGGTTCCTCTGTGGGAGGGTCGGTGTAATGGGAAAGGCAGGCACATAGGAGAAGAAAGTTGTTGGTGGTTTTACAGTTGTTAGGTAGTACAATGGGTTCGGGGAGGTCTTTCTATTTTCTTTTTTAACACACAGATTATTTACATTTAAAAAGTAGGTTTACATAAGTAAGTACATAGTTTTTTAATTACATATTTTATTATTGTTCTATTACAGTTGTCTCAATTTTTCCTCCTTTGCTTTCCTCCCCCCAGCCCAACCCCCACTCCCACAGCCAATCCCCACCCTGATGTCCATGTCCATGGGTCATTCATACATGTTCCTTGACTAGACCCTTCCCTGTCTTTCCACCTTTATCCCCCTCTCCCTGCTCCTCTGGTCACTGTCCGTCTGTTCCTTGTTTCCTCTGGTTCTATTTTGTTTGTTTATTTTGTTCATTAGGTTCCTCTGTTTAAAAAATGAAAGATGATGAGAAAGGAAAAAAGAGAAAAAAATTGAATGAGTTAAAGCAACATAAATCAAAAAAAGAACTTCTAGACCCACTCTGTTCCATACAGTATAACTGGTATCTGGATAAGCCAGAAGTGTAACACTGCTTACATTTTATTTATGTGTGTGGTTATTTTCTATTTAGGGGAATTAATGATGGATTTTCCATTCATGACTGTAACATAAAATTGCCTTTTGAAAGAAAGTTGGTAGAATTCTGATGCATAAATGGCTGGTTTGTTTCTCTCAATATCTGTAAGGCCTTTGATACCTTAATATTTTGTTGACTTGTGGTGTCCTAGAAGAGAAGCAACAGTTCTCAGCCTATTTTACAGCAACATGGAAGCAGCCCTGGAGTTCTGGCTAATATACAGAAGCAAGTGTGAAACTTCTAGAACATGTCCTTTTTACTGGCTGGAATGTGGGTGCAGTGTTAAAACTGAAGCATTTATCTGATTCCATGACATTGTCTTAGAAACCCAGGGCTTTGCAGAGCAAAAAAGAGAAATCGTGTTTCAGGCTCTGTGGAGTATCATAATATCTTTCAACTGACTACTTCCAGATTCTTAAGAAAGAAATAGCCTTTTTATTCTTATTAAACCCATTATGTATAGGATTTTCTGTTACTGTTTTCTGTTACTGTAACTTAATTCAATTACTATACATTTATAGCAATCAGATTGCTGAATTCATTTTTTAAGAACAACTTCATAAATCTAAGAACAAGACACAGATACAAAGTCCCCTGAATTATTACTCATGATGAAGTTATTATACAGGGTGGGACAAAAGTAGGTTTACAGTTGGGAGTTCATGAAACAGAATTTATACTTGTATTATTATTAATTACTATATTAATTTCCACATGAACAACTGTAAACCTACTTTTACCCAATCCAATGTGACCTCCAAAAATATAATACTTCAAGATTTCATTTCTTTAAATGTGGGATATATTATCAACTGATGAATTAAAATGAGATAATTACTTTACATTTTATCTAGTATATACTAGAGGTAGTATTTTGCCTATTTCAACTGCATCTAGCAATTTTATTCAGAGCAAATACAGAGTTTTGCTGATCTAAGCTGGACCAGCCATATTATTTTCCTCAGTAAAGAGAAGGTTGAACAAAGACACACAGTTGGAAGGTGAAGTAACTGAGTCATGCCAGGGCACCACTGACTGGCTTATTTCACTTAGCATAATGTTCTCCAGGTCCATCCATGCTGTCCCAAAGGGTGAAACTTTCTTCTTTTTTGTGACCAAGTAGAATTCCATTGTGTAAATGTCCCCTAGTTGTTTTATCCACCCATCTATTGACAGACACTTGGGCTGCTTCATATCTTAGCGATTGTAAGTAACACTGCAATGAACATAGGGGTGCTTATGTTCTTTCAAATTAGTGTTTTGGGTTCCTTTGGGTATATTCCCAGAAGTGGGATTGCTGGGTCAAAAGGCAGATCCATTTTTAATTTTTTGAGGTATCTCCATACTGCTTTCTACAGTGGCTGCACCAGTCTGCATTCCCACCAATAATGCAAAAGGGTTCCCTTTTCTCCACATCTTCACCAGCAATTATTGTTTGTTGATTTATTGGTGATAACCATTCTGATGAGTGTGAGATGGTATCTCATTGTGGTTTTAATTTGCATTTCTCTGATGATTAGTGATGTTTAGCATCTTGTCATATGTCTATTAGCCATCTGTATGTCCTCTTTGAAGAAGTGTCTATTTAGATCCTTTGCCCATTTTTTAATTGGGTTGTTTGTTTTTTGGTGTTGAGTTTTGTGTTCTTTATAAATTTGGGGTATTAACCCCTTATTAAATGTATCGACAAATATGTTCTCCCATTCTGTGAGTTGTCTTTTTATTTTGTTGATGTTTTCCTTTGCTATGCAAAATCTTTTTAGTTTGTTGTAGTCCCATTTGTTTATTTTTTTCTTTTGTTTCCCTTGCCTGGGAAGTTATAGCAGATAAAATATTACTATGAGCTATGTCTGATATTTTGTTATGTTTTCTCCTTTGATTTTTATGGTTTCAGGTCTAATATTTAAGTCTTTGATCCATTTTGAATTTATTATTGTGTGTGGTGTAGGAAGGTAGTCTAGTTTCATTTTTCTGCATGTATCTGTCCAAGTTTCCCAACACCATTTATTGAAGTGACTATCTTTAACCCATTGTATGTGCTTTCTTCCTCTGTAGAATATTAATTGACTATAAACATGTGGGCTTATTTCTGGGCTCTCTAATCTGTTCCTTTGATCGATGTGTCTGTTTTTATGCCAGTACCATGCTGTTTTGATTACTATGGCCTTACAGTATAGTTTGATATTAGGTAGTATGATCCTCCAACTTTGTTCTTCTTTCTCAGAATCACTGTTGCTATGCGGGTTCCTTGTGTGGTTCCAGATAAATTTTTGAAATATTTGTTCTAGTTCTGTGAAATACATCATTGGAATCTTGATAGGAATTCCATTGAATCTATAGATTACTTTGGGTAGTATGGACATTTTAATGATGTTAATTCTTCCTATCTATGAACATGATATATGCTTCCATTTATTTGTATCTTCTTCAATTTCTTTCTTCAGTGTCTTATAATTTTCCATGTACAAGTCTTTTATATCCTTGGTTAGATTTATTCCTTTGTATTTTATTCTTTTTGAAGCATTTGTGAATGGGATTGTTTTCCTAATTTCCCTTTGTTAGTTCATTATTGGTATATAAGAATGTGACTGATTTCTGGATATCAATTTTGTATCCTGCTACTTTACTAAATACATTTATCAATTCTAGTAGTTTCTTGGTGGAATCTTTGGGGTTCTCTATGTACAGTATCATGTCATCTGCATATAATGACAAATTTACTTTTTTATTTCCAACTTGGATGCCTTTTATTTCCTCTTCTTGTTTGATTGCTGCGGGTAGGACCTCCAGTACTATGTTGAATAAGAGAAGTGAAAGCAGACATCCCTGTCATTTTCCCAATGTTATGGCAAATGCTTGTAGTTGTTGCCCATTGAGTTTGATGCTGGCAGTGGGTTAGTCATAGATGGCCTTTATTATGTTTAGGTATGTTCCCTCTATTCCTACTTTGCTGAGAGTTTTTATCATAAGTGGGTGCTGGATTTTATTAAATGCTTTTTCTGCATCTATAGATATGATCATGTGGTTTTTATCCTTCATTTTGTTTATGTGGTGAATCACATTTATTGATTTGCTAATGCTGTACAAAATTGCATTCCCAGAATAAATCCCACTTGATCATGATGTATGATCCTTTTGATGCATTGCTGTATTCAGTTTGCTAATATTTTGTTGAGGATTTTAGTGTCTGAGTTCATCAGGGATATTGTATGTCACAGTTTTTGAGTTAGAGGTGGACATGTATCCTGGACCTCAGCCTGGTGGGTGCTGAAGCTGGCTCATAGGAGCTCCTGAGAGCCAATTGCTAAATTTCTTGAAAGTTACTACACACAACATTATTAAACATTAAATTTTATAGAACCATATTTAAATTATATGAAAAGGTAATAAATACTCAAAATATATCAATTCCTAATTATTTTATACCATTTTACTACAATTTATTAGGACCTATGTTCTTGTGCTTATTCGTATTTATGTGTCTACATGGTGGAAATTCTACATAATGGTCAGCTACTGCACACCTCTCCTCACTCTGCAGTCAGTGACATCATGTAGGGAGCCAAGTAATACATATTCTTCCGGTACGTGAAAACTATTGTTTAAATGAGCAAATTATTTGCTCACATCATGAATGCATGACCAGTGAGATTTCCAAAAGCTAGGATGTTTTCTAATTACGAGTGGATTGCAAACCGCAGGTTGTTTGCAGATACACAACTCTGGCAGAAGTTAACGAAAGTATTTTGTGAGAATTAATTGGCCATGTGGAATTTATATTGAAGAATATTGCATATTTTGTTTTTTATAAATTGTATACATGTTTTTTCAGAAAGCTGATTTTAATCATTTACCTAATGCATAGGCCAACTAGTTTGTATGACTTTCCATGGATACACAAGTGCCTAAATCATCCAGCCACGGTGAAGCTCACATCTCTTATTCAATGACTGAGACGGATTTTCTCCCTCCCTCTCCCTCTCTCTCCCTCTCTCTCTCCCTCTCTCTTTCTCCCTCTCCCTCTCTCTCCCTCTCCCTCCCTCTCTCTCCCTCTCTCTCCTTCTCTCTCCCTCTCTCTCCTTCTCTCTCTCTCTCTCTGA